>NW_020174329.1:290210-295835 GCF_003031525.2 Neophocaena asiaeorientalis asiaeorientalis | reverse complement strand
CTGGCTCCAGCGTTGCCGATGCTGGTCAGAGGGCAGCGTCACATGCACCATCAGGCCAAGCTGCTGCGCTGACCGTGGCCCTAAGTGCCCCTGGAGCCACTGTCTGCACTTCAGCCCACGTCCCCCTACCCTCTGTGCAGGTGGGACTGCGTCCGTCCCGTCAGGCTCCCCTCCCGGTCAGTGTCGCCCACTGGGCCAGCGCTCTCCTCTGAGCTGCGGATCTGCCCTCCGACAACATCCCTGCGGCCCTGCCCATGGTCAGAGTCTCCAGGTGCTCCCCACCTCCCACACCAGCAGTTTCCCTTGTAGACAGTCACACGTTCCTGTAACACTGTCGTGGGGGTCCTGCTCTCCCTCCACCCTGCCCCAACCTCTCTGCACTCCCCATGCCCCTGAGTCCTGAACATCTACCCTAGAGCATCCCTTCTGCCCCCGCCCTCCTGGTCAGGGCTCCCAACTACCACTGGCCTTGGCCTCCCGTCCTCGACTTCATCTCGTGGAGCCCAGCTTTTCTCGTATAAACAAGCTGCCTCACGGGGTAACCATGGGGCTGGCATGAAACGAGCCAGGTGCCGAGGCTCCTGCCTGGTGGCAGGAGGCATGCAGTGCGGTCATTACCGCCAGCAGTGCTGTTTTGGACCCTGACGCAGCACTATTCCTTTCCACTGACGTGGTCAGGACCACCATCCCAAATGCAGCCTGGTTCTGGGCTGAGCTCAAGGAAATCCCTGGCCAGGCCTGACCGGCGCTGACTGCAGGGACCTTTGAACACCCCGGGAACCCCAATGTCCCAGCTCCATGGAGACAGGCCCCCACAAAAGATGTTTAGAGACCAGGAAGACAGACAAGTTGGGGCAGTGTGTGGCTGTTAGGGTGGTGAGCGCGTGGGCAGGTAGAAGCGGGAGCGGTTATCCATGGCATGCAAAGTGCCTGGGCCCACCCTGGGAACAGCCCCCACACGGCCCACATGGGCCGCTTCCAGGGGAGCAGGAAGGGGAGGTGGGCATCCCCAAGGGTCTCCAGGCGTCCCTGCCTGTCCCCATCATGCCAGCCCCAGTGCCAGCCAGCACCCTCTCACCCACGACCAGACAGAAGACTTGGGGTCCATGAGCCGAGAGGCAGGGAGGGACAAGACCCCCCATCAAGAGGAAACCCGCCAGAACTCCCTGGCTAAGGGGCAGGGATGCGGGGGCAGTGAATTCGGGGCATTGCAACACTGACCGTTTGTTCAAAGAACAAATGGAGGGCTTCCCTGGTGGCGCAGTGGTTGAGAGTCCGCCTGCCGATGCAGGGGACACGGGTTCGTGCCTCGGTCCGGGAAGATCCCACATGCCGCAGAGCGGGTGGGCCCGTGAGCCATGGCCGCTGAGCCTGCGTGTCTGGAGCCTGTGCTCCGCAACGGGAGAGGCCACAACAGTGAGAGGCCCGCGTACCGCCAAAAAAAAAAAAAAAAAAAGAACAGATGGAAACACACCCTTGCTTTGTCTCCTGTGCAAGCCCCCCCACCAACCACGTGGCTAATCACGTCTCGTTTCGGGTAGAAATCCGAAGAAACTTCTAATCAAGAGTGGTTTCAAACAACAAAGAAGTTGATTATGGGCATTAGACACAAGAGGACGCCATCCTGAGTGTCACTCATGGTAGGAGACAGAGTGGCCGCTTCCTTTTTAAATTTTTAAATTTTTTGGCTGCGTTGGGCCTTCGTTGCTGTGCGCGGGCTTTCTCTTGTTGCAGCGAGGGGGGGCTTCTCTTGTTGCAGAGTGCGGGCTCTAGGCGCGCGGACTTCAGTAGTTGTGGCACGTGGGCTCAGCAGTTGCGGCGCACAGGCTTAGCTGCCCCACAGCAGGTGGGATCTTCCCAGACCAGGGATCGAATCTCTGTCCCCTGCATTGGCAGGTGGTTTCTGAGCCACTGGACCACCAGGGAAGTCCCTGGTCACTTCTTAAAAGTCGTGAAAACTTCAATTATAGCCAAAACACCAGCCTCTTCACCTCTCAGAGATGGTGACATCTTTATTCTCACAGCCCACAGTCTTTATTTACCACTGGCTGGCCACCACGGGAAGGTGCTTGAAAGCTGGAAGACGGACTAGGTCATTGAGGGCCTGGGACCTAATTTGAAACTGACAAGGACAGACCCCCGTGCTGCTGAGGGCCTCCCCTTCCCTGACCCTTGGCTCAGAAAGTGCACTCTGGGGTCTGTGGTCATTCGCTGGGGATGGGGTGGTCAGAAGCACCTCAGGGCAGCCCCAGCCATGTCCACGGTTCGTCAGCTCCCAGATGCTGGGAAGGCTCCCACCAAATCCCTCACCTCCTGCGCCTCGTCCGCTCCCACTACCCACTGCAACATCACTAGGCTCCCCCAACATCCAAGAGTGTAGAGCGGCCAGTCCACAGTGGTGGAGGGTCCCCAGCAATGGGTCCCAGCTTTGTGGGAACAGACACCTCCACCCCACAGAGCCCACGCCGCCCCTGCCCCATTGCCCAGCCCGGTCCACCCTCTCACGGCAGCTCGGGCGCCCCCCGTCGCTCTCTTTCTAGAACAGAGCTCCTCTCCTTCAGGGTATCCAACCCATCTGATGGCCTGTCTGATGTTTGCCTCCCTCCCAGCTGGGGAGCCCCACGAGAGCGGGTGCCCCATCACGCCTGAACCAACGTAGCCCCGTGTGGACAGCGGGCCACTGCAGACTCCAGCCGGACGGGGACACTTGTGTAGACACTTCGCCTCAACTAGCATCGTGGCCGCTCTCAGCCCGAGCAACCCAGCAAGGCCGGGCTCTTTCCACCCTCCCCTAGGCACAGAGGTCTGAGCCGGGACACTGGGGCCCATCTGAGCAGGGGGCGACCCCAGCTCGAGTCTAGCTTGGTTGCTGCTCCCTTTGTCTCAGAAACTGCCAGAGCAGGCCCGACCTGCCACGAGGGCCGGTGGTGAGATGCGTTCCGCCCTGACCGCGTGCTCCGAAGTGCCGCGACGCTGCCTGGGGACTTTCCACTAGGCCACACATCCACATCCGCCCACAGGGTGACTAGTTTATTTAAGAGTGGGGTGACTGGGGCTTCCCTTGTGGCGCAGTGGTTAAGAATCCGCCTGCCAATGCAGGGGACAAGGGTTCAAGCCCTGGTCTGGGAAGATCCCGCATGCCACGGAGCCACTAAGCCCGTGAGCCACAGCTACTGAGCCTGCGCTCTAGAGACCGCGAGCCACAACTACTGAGCCCACATGCCACAACTACTGAAGCCCGCGTGCCTAGAGCCCGTGCTCTGCAACAAGAAGCCACCGCAAGGAGGAGCCCTGCACGCTGCAATGAAGAGTAGCCCCCGCTTACTGCAACTAGAGAAAGCCTGCGTGCAGCAACGAAGACCCATCGCAGCCAAAAATGAATAAATAAATTATATATATATATATATATATATATATATATAAAAGAGTGGGGTGACCTGCTCAAGGGGAGAAACAGCATCTCCTGGTGGCACTGGGTGCCATGTGCCACCTTGGACAGGGGTGGGGTGTTGGGGCCACTCCGGATCCAGGAAGGAGGCCAGGAAGGGACCACCCAGTTTTCCTCTGAGCCTCTGAAGCAGGGACAGATTAGCCCTGACACAACCAGACAGTCCCCATGAGTGTCTCCACGACAGGCAGGCTCTCTGAGCCCGGAGCAGCCCCCCAGGGCCCCCAGTTCCCTCAGGCTACTGGGCCCTGGGGAGGAGCCTTGGGGTCCTCGAGCTCTGGGGTCCAACAGGCCTGGGCTTGAACGTGGGCAGGGTCAAGCCAGGAACCTGCTGTGCCTCGGTCTCCTCATCTGCAAATGGGTGCAGGAGTGGCCGTCTCTCGGGGGAGGTCACTCCCGCATATTAGGTTGTCTGGACAGAAGCCCAGGACAGTCATTTCTGGTGGGGTCTGAGTGCCCTTCTGCAACAGCCCTCCAGGGAAAGGCGTCTCAAACCCAAAGGGAGAGTTTGCCCTCAGAACTCCCTGTTGTGTCTGCAGGGGGTGAAAAGAATCGTTCCAGGGCTTCCATGGTGGCCCAGTGGTTAAGAATCCACCTGCCAATGCAGAGGACACAGGTCTGAGCCCTGGTCCGGGAAGATCCCACATGCCGCAGAGCAACTAAGCCCATGCACCACAACTACTGAGCCTGCGCTCTAGAGCCCGTGTGCCACAACTACTGAGCCCACGTGCCACAACTACTGAGCCCGTGTGCCACAACTACTGAAGCCAACACGCCTAGAGCCTGTGCTCTGCAACAGGAGAAGCCACCGCAATGAGAAGAAGCCCACGCACCGCAACGAAGAGTAGCCCCCACTGGCTGCAACTAGAGAAGGCCTGCATGCAGCAATAAAGACCCAATGCAGCCAAAAATAAATAAATTAAATAAATAACGAGCTTATGGTTTCTTTGTCAATATAAGCCTAATAAATTAAAAGTGGAAATATTAAAAAGAAAAAAAGAATCGTTCCAACAAGGTAATAATAAGCAGTGACATTTAAAACAAAGCCCTCCCTTCCCTTTTCTGTTTCTGCAGCAGGCACATTTACACTGGGCAAGAAGCTGCTTCTAACGCTGCCTAAATGAATAAAATGGGTGACTGTCTCCGCGAGGGAGTTCCAGCTCTTCAGCTGGTGAAGAACACGGCAACGAACCCCTGCCCCTCCTCCCTGGGTCCCCAGGACATTAGCAGTTGTGCAGATCCGACACTGAGGTGCGACCACCTCCGTGGCGGCCCACAGGGGAAGAAGGCCTGGGTCACAGCTCAGCATCCCCAGCATATGAGCCTGCCTGAGAGGCGGGTACTCAGCTGCGCTCACGGGGACCCCAGCTCCAGTGCAAACGCTCTACGAGGGGCAGGGACGAGCCTGCTGCCTCCACGCTCACCCCTAATCCCCGAACCTCAGAGATGCCATGTCCTCGGCTGGGAGGCTTGGGACAGAGGGAGAGGCACTTCTTTTCATGCTGCCTTGAAACCCCAAGAGCTGAGGGGCCCCTTGTTCTTCCGAGTTTTCTGCCAGCGTCCTGTCCACAGGGCTCACAGGGTAAGACACAGGGCAGGGAAAAGGCAGAGCGCAGAAGTGGGCTGGAGCCCTACCTGCCTCTCCGTGTCAGCTGGAATTTACTGTGGCAGGTGGAACGGGGGCCCCCAAAGACGTCCATATCCTAATCCCAGAACCTGTGAAACTGTTACCTCACATGCAGAGGGACCTCACAGGTGTGATGTGGTTAAGGATTTTGAGGTGGGAGCTTAGCCTGGATCACCAGGTGGGCCCCAGGTCATCACAGTGGTCCTCACGAGAGGACGGGAGAGCCAGGAGCCGTGGCAACAGACGCAGGGTCAGGGAGAGGCTGCCTGCTTTGAGAATGGCGGATGGGCCACAAGCCAGCGAATGCACGTTGCCTCTAGAAGCTGGAAAAGGCAAAACACGATTCTCTCCTAGAGCCTCCAGAAGGAACGCAGCCCTGCTGACCAAGGAACAGCATTTTCATTTTATTCACTTTTAATTATAATGGAAACAGCCACGTGTGGCTACTGGCCGTTGTGGTAGGCGGCATTGGCATTGAGGGGCTCTTGCAGGCAAATCTGACGTAACCAGAGGACAGAACTGCTGGGAGCAGAGACTGAACTGTCTGCCA
>NW_020174329.1:275914-290109 GCF_003031525.2 Neophocaena asiaeorientalis asiaeorientalis | reverse complement strand
ACGGCGGTGGCTCTGGCGGTCCAGTGCGGGCGCCTAAGATGGGTGGCACTGCACTCATCAGCACCACCCACCGAGGCTGACGCCCCCGGGCCCTCGCAGCGGATGCCATGTGGTTCAAGCCCGGGCGGTGGTGGGAAGGCACCAGGGCTTGGGGCTGAGAGCTCTGGCCCTGGAGTCCAGCCTCCCTGCCAGGCTCCACCATGGACCAGCCCTGCGGCCGTGGGCAGTTTAATAAACCCCTCCATCAGCAGTTTCCAGATCGGAAAAACGGGGATAACAAGAGCTCTTGTCTCAAACCCCCAAGTGAGGGGTAATCGTAAAAAGCACTTTATTAGCACAATGTCTGGCACTCGAAAGTGAGCAGCGTTTGCCAGAGTTAAATTTAAATAGATGGAGCGCCTGCAGTGAGCAGAGCTGTGAGCTCATCTCTGTTTCTAAATCATGGTCGAGCTGCCTGGAGTGGCACAACCCAGGAGGGCTGGCAGGTGCCCCACCGACTCCCCCAGCACCCGGGGCCTCTTCCAGGGCAGATTTCAGAAAGAGGACAGGGATTTGGAAAAGAAAACATAATAATGAAACACTGTTCTTCCCAAGGCCACGTTGTCAAGTGTTGCAAACTTTAAGAACAGCTCAGCGTTTAAGCTCCAGAGAGCTGGGGCAGTGAATGTCCTTAAGAAAAACATGGACTCAACAAAGTAACTTTGGTATTTCTTTTTTTACTTTTACTAATTTATTTATTAAAATTTTTTTCTACTTATTTCTGAGATATACATTTTAAAGTAACAACTAGAATTATGACTTATAACATTATATCAGAACATATAAGATTTTTAGAAACTTCATGTAATGTCTGAAACATTTATATTAACATATTTCCATGAGTGTTTTCTTGATTTCACGTTCAGATTTTTCATCATTAGTGTACAGGAATGCAAGAGATTTCTGTGCATTAATTTTGTATCCTGCATCTTTACCAAACTCATTGATTAGCTCTAGTAGTTTTCTGGCGGCGTTTTTAGGATTCTCTGTGTATAGTATCATGTCATCCTGGACTCGCTGCGCTTCCTGGACTTGGGTGGCTAGTTCCTTTCCCATGTTAGGGAAGTTTTCGACTATAATCCCTTCAAGTATTTTCTCTGGTCCTTTCCCTCTCTCTTCTCCTTCTGGGACCCCTATAATATATGCGAATGTTGTTGCGTTTAATGTTGTCCCTTCATTTCTAATCTCATAGCGTTGTGGTCAGAAAAGATGCTTGATATGATTTCAATTGTCTTACATTTACTGAGGCTTGATTTGTGACCCACAATGTGATCTACTAGTGTAGTTTTCATTTCAGTTATTGTATTGTTCGTCTCTGTTTGTTTGTTCTTTAATTCTTCTAGGTCTTTGTTAAACATTTCTTGCACCGGCCCCAGGGGACTCCATAACTGTTATTTCAGTTTGGCCCAAATTCCTCTATACACAAAACAAGATGTGACCTGAGAAAATGGAAGCAATCTCTCTGCTCTCTGGGGGGCTCCCCAGGCCAGGAGGCCCAGCTCTGGGGCCCGGGGCCGCACAGGCCCAAGGCCAAGGCTGTGACGGCACGAGGTGCATGGAGGGCCTGCGGAGGGCTCAGCGCCATAGGCGGTAGCCGGTCAGCCCACGGCCCGCCCTGCACTCTCACTCCATCCATGGTGGAATGTTCTGCCAGAAAGTACGGCTGGTGAAAATGGAGGTCCCTTTCTGTGCTTTGGAATACGAGTAACATTTTAGAAACAAAGTCCTCTCTGTACCCACGTAGCCCTGACGTCCCCCAGGCCCCTCAACGTACCCCTAGAAAAAGTGCTCTCCTCCATCCGGGGTTCATTGTCTCCGCTCAAAACGAACCAACGCGGCCCCTCCTTGACCTCTTTGAAAGGTAATTCTGGTCACATGAGGGACTGAGGGTGAAGTGTCGGGGGTGAGGGCTCTTTCATCGGCTCCTTTTTTCTAACGAAGGAAGGTCAACTTTCATTGTTTGGGAGCTTCTGTCAACTGCAAAGCACCTTCGCCAACAGGGCTGACCTTGAGAAGTCTGGCAGGCTCTTGAGGAAGGCCCACTTTGCTTCTTAGCTGGCGGTGCTCAAAGGGCAACCGGGAGACCCTGAACAAGTGAGCTCTGTGGAACGTAAGTGCATTTTGCACAGTGGGTTTTGAAGTCATGTTTAACAGTGGAGCTGTGATCACAGTGACTTACCCAGGGAGCAGTTCCAGAAAAGGAGAGGCCAGGAATCGTGGCACGAGAGGAGCCTTCCTTTTCCAAACGTCCACACCACCACCACCACACACGGCACCAAGGCCCGGGGGGGACCAGCCAAGACAGACAAGACCCACTTGTTCTGGGCAAATCCTAAAATGATACTGTGCTCTGTGTCTGAGGCAATCGCCTACTAGCTGGGAAGGGATTCTACAAAGCAGCGCTGCAGACCACCCTTCCCCTAAAAGCACCCCAAATCCAGTGTGGGTCAGACTGACGTGCTCTCAGTTAGGCCAGGAAGGGGAGGCACCCCTTCACCCTTCCGATCTCGGGACGCCTGTCCCCAGCACTCAGGCATTCAACTGACAGGCGTGTCTGCAGGAGAGAGCGCGCAGCCGGGCTGGGACCAGGTCGGGGCCTCGGAGCCCGGATGAGGTCTCTGTGGCTCTGGACCCAGCACTGCTCCATCAGCGGTGCCCCTCGAGGCTGGTGCCAAGGAGTCAGCCTCCCTTCCTTCTCCTCTGTCCCCCCCACGGCCTGGGGACGGGTCTGACTCAGCTTTTCCAACGGCTGCCTTCCTGGTGAGGCTCCTTCAGAACCAGTCAGGCTCTCGCAGCCCGGACACCCCCGACCCCACGGTGAAGGGCTGCTTTCTGGTGCCACATGGCCTCATCTCAGAAGACACGACAGACAGAAGTCACCACGTGCCAGGAGGGGACAGTCACTGTACCTCTTCAGATGAGCATTTATGTGAAACAAGCACGGGAACCATCTTGTTTCTGGGCGGGGCTGGGACTAGACCTCAGTGTCGGGAAAACCACCAACACCAGCGCTGCCCTGGATGGTGCAGGCAGGCTGGCCGAGGAGAGGGCCGGAGGCTTCTCTGCTCTGCCCCCGCCACTGCGTACGGCACGGGGGACCCGTGCCCCCAGAGAGAGGTTACGTGCCGCCACGGGATCTGGTGGCAGTGGTCGCAGCAACTGTGTGTGTAGGGTCTTCGCAGGGCTCCGTGCCTGGGGCAGTTTAAGAGGACGAGTTTATGTGGCTCTTCAGCAGGATAAAGGCCCCAATCTCAACTGAGTTACAGAATTTACCAGACTGAAAAGTCAAACCGGCAAACCGTAACTTCACAGATGCATCACCAAAGGCAGACTCGAGGCTCTGGCTCCTATGTCCTGGCAGATGGGCAGAGGCCAGGGCCCGGGACAGGCAGGGTGAACCAAAAGCAAACTGTACACGGGACCCAAGCAGCCAAGGCAGCGCCCCTCTTTGTTGGTGGAGTTCTCTTACCTTTTCGGATCTTGTCGTAAAAGTTAATGGCGTCCACAGAAGCCGTGACGATGTTGGTCTTGCAGTGACGCGCGGCCACGATCCCAGCCACCTCGTCCATGAGCTTCATGGTGACCCCTGCAGAGAAGGGCAGGCGGCAGGTTAGACATGGGGAAGGGGAGCCTATTGCCTGTCCTGGAAACAAGTTATGGGAAACAATGCCCCCATTCCCACCCGCAGGGCCGCAAACCTGGCTTCCCTGAGAGCTTTGGAAGATGACTGTGGCTGAGGTTCTAGGCCACTGACAAAGTGACGACCATTCTCCTAACCTCTACAGGCATCCTATCCTGCCAGGAAAGCTTTGTCACACTCTCCACCAGGATGGCCGCAATCAGAAAGCCAGATGCCAAGCGCCGGTGAGAATGTGGAGAAATCGTAACCCTCTACACGGCTGCTGGGGATGGAAATGGTGCAGCCGCTTTGGAAACAGTCGGGAGGGTCTTGAAAGGCTAAACACAGAGCTGCTACGTGACTCAGCAATTCCACTCCTAGGTGTGCACCGGAGAGAAATAAAAACAGGCGTTCACGCAAAGACCTGTACACGAGTTTTTGATCCCATGAGAGCATTACTCATAATAGCCCCAAGATGGAAGCAACCCAAATGTGCACCAACCAATAAATGCACAAGGAAAATGTGGCATAGCCATACAATGGGATAGTATTTAGCAGTAAAAAGAAACAAAGCACTGACATAGGCTACAAAATGGATGAACCTTAACACATTACGCTGAGTGAAAGAAGCCAGACACAGGGCTTCCCTGGTGGCGCAGCGGTTGAGAGTCCGCCTGCCGACGCAGGGTACGTGGGTTCGTGCCCCGGTCCGGGAAGATCCCACATGCCGTGCAGTGGCTGGGCCCGTGAGCCATGGCCGCTGAGCCTGCGCGTCCGGAGCCTGTGCTCCGCAACGGGAGAGGCCACAGCAGTGAGAGGCCCACGTACCGCAAACAAAAGAAAAACAAAAGAAGCCAGACACAAAAGACCACATCTTGGAGGATTCCACTTATATGAAATCTCCAGAATAGGCAAATCCATAGGTACAGAAAGTAGAGGAATGGCTGCCTAGGGATAGGGGATGTGGGAGAAGTGGGGAATGGCTGCCTAGGGATAGGGGATGTGGGAGAAGTGGGGAATGGCTGCCTAGGGATAGGGGATGTGGGAGAAGTAGGGGAATGGCTGCCTAGGGATAGGGGATGTGGGAGAAGTGGTTATGAGACTTCTCTTCGGGGTGATGGAAACGTTCTGAAATTGATTGCGGTGACAGTTGTGTAACTCTGAACAGACTAAAAATCAATGACTTGTAATGGGTGAGCTGTACGGCATGTGAATTACATCTCAATAAAGCTGTTATATAAGAAAACAAACAAAACTAGACAAGTGGGCTGACTGAGAGAGCACTGTCGGGCCAAGGTGTCTAAAACCTCAGGCCGTAGACGTTTTCTTCTGCTGGCGCTCCCTTAATTGACGGGATCAGGACGGCATACCTGCTGCTAACCCCCTACCCCCCCCCGTTCCTGCCCCACCAAGGGCAACACAATAGTCTTCTTATCTTATATTTAAAACCTTAAACCATATCTTTTATTAGGTCAAACTACATGAAATGGCCAATATTCAACCGTTTTGACCTATAAAAGCAGCAAAATGATATTGATCTACCTGACAACTATCAGAAATCTTAAAACTTATGTGGACTTCCCTGGTGGCGCAGTGGTTAAGAGCCCGCCTGCCAATACAGGGGACACGGGTTCGAGCCCTGTTCCGGGAAGATCCCACGTGCCGCGGAGCAACTAAGCTCGTGAGCCACAGCTACTGAGCCTGCGCTCTAGAGCCCGTGAGCCACAACTATGGAAGCTAGCGCGTCTAGAGCCCGTGCTCCGCAACAAGAAAAGCCACCGCAATGAGAAGCCCGCGCACTGCAATGAAGAGTAGCCCCCACTCACCACAACTAGAGAAAGCCTGCACGCAGCAACGAAGACCCAACACAGCCAAAAGCAAACAACAACAACAAAAAGTTATGTACATTCACCCAAGGGCACAGAATGATTTCTAAAAATGCAGAGAGAGGCAGGCTCATAAAACCCTGGCTCCCGGGGAGTCATGTTTCAGGTGGGGCTCGTGAACTTCAGTGCCTGCAGGGCCAGGCAGGTGACGCTGGACAGCTGACGGCGAGGAGAGCTGGCGGGGACCCTTCTACAGGACAGCTGCTGCTCAGCCCCTCCTACTGTCCCTCAGCCCCAGGAACAAGGGCCCAGCACGACCAGACTAACGATATTTTAAGAGAAGCCTGGAACCTACAAGTTTATGAAGAATCTACCAATTTTTAAACATTGGTGATTAATTAAAACTCTCTTTACCGTGAAGGGGAAACAAAATACAATAAACTAAAAACAGGACAGAAGCCCCGTATGTAATGGACCAGAGGCCTCGTACAGATACTACAGCAGAAGACACTAGTTATAAGGAACGTGGGAGACAGGGAGGGGCCCTCTGTCTGGGAGAGGCATACCTGGGGGGTTGGTATACTCTTCTCTCTACCTTTGTGTATATTTGAGCACGTCCATAATAAAAAAGTTTTTTTAACGAAAACATTGGGGTTGTTGATTTTAAAATTATGCTTCTATTACCATGACTTTTCTCATGCAAGATCCTGACGATGACGATGAAGCATGGAGACAATGGGGCAGAGTTAGCGGGCACCTGCCACTCTCAAAGCGTTTTCAAAGATACTGCGCCAACGGAGGCTCAAAGTCACACAAGGTCCAATTCTAAAGAGAGTGCAAATGAGAGGCTGGGGAAAGGCTCTTCGGCAGAAAACAGAACCACCGGTGCCAGGTGTTAACCCTGGGCGGCTGGCAGGGCAGGGCGGCTCCGGGCTTCAAGCAGCTTGGCGCTCAAGGTCTGAGACAAGGGGTAACACCTGGCTTTGCGAGGAGCCTCTGGGGGGTTAAGTCATATTGGAAATGGACCCGGGAAGCCATGCCTAAGCCCAGCACGAGTCCTTCCTGGCCTTTCTACCCACGGTGAGGGAGGGGCCTTGATGAAGGCAGGGCAAGTGCTGGCTTAGCAGCCAAGTCCCTCACCGGCCTGGGGCTCCAAAGAGGTGAAAACACAGGCCAGCATACAGGTCACCTGGCGGGGGAGGGCACTGTCCCTCCCACAGGGTGGTTCAGAGCTGGGAGGGCCTGGGCCTGAGCGCCCCCTGCCCCCGCCTGGCTGGGGACCCTGAGCAGGCAGATCATCCTCCGAGCTTTGGGCTCTGCATCTGCAAATTAGAAGAGATGGCAGCAGGGACACGCAGGTGGCCGTGCAGAGCGAACAGGAGCTGAGCGGCTGCAGCTCAGAGACTCAGGGGCTCGTGAGCACCCTGACCTCCACCCTGGTTTAATTCGGGGCTTTGGGTAGAGAGCTGTGGTCTAGAGGGTAAATGTCAACAGAAAGAGAAAGATGAGGGAAATGTCTCAGAACACCAGGAAACACGCTGGGCAAGGGCGACACACACCACCTGCGGATGAGGCCGTGGGTCAGTGTGCGCGTCTGCGCCTGCGTGTGTGTGTACACGTGCGTGTGTTTGTTTCCGAGAGGGAGTGAGAGAGCCCAGACTGAGTGCTCCTAGGCTGACCTGCCTCATAAAATTCACGTCGTTAGAGCAGCTGGACAAGTGGTCCCACTCTCGAAAGGATTCGGTGTGAGCTGGAGGCTTGAATTCAGAAGGTGTTTCCCGTAGACTTACTCCAAGTGCGATAAGTGACCAGCAAAACTCATTCGGTGTCTGGGGTCGGCTGCATTTGCCATGAAACACAGCTGCAAAGACGATAATTTATTACATTAAGCAAAGGCCGATCCAGAGTCTTGAAACAGTTGAATGCAAGAAGGATGAAGAGACAGAGGGGATTCTGGTAGAAACTGTATGCGTGTGTCACGGGGGAGGGGGGTTTGCAGGCATTTTAACCAGAGGATGTTAGAAATTTATGATGGAATGTGTACTACGTGCGGCTGTCCTGTTTTTCGATGGAGACACCAGCGAACTCAGCCACATCAGGGTCCTTCTGGGAACAGATGAGACAGAGATAGCCAGAGATTTTTTTCGAGAGAAAAACAAAGAAAGGCGACACTGGAGTCTGGTGCAGGATGGTGGTGGGAGCAGAGAACTAGACGAAAAACAGCGGGCGTTTACGGAAGGCGCAGGCAATGCTCCAGCGCGTGGCTCAGAGCCCCTCAGGCTGGAAGGACACTGTCCTTGTTCACTAATGCCCCCTGGGGCCAGCCCCATGGTAGGCTCTTAGCACATACTGAGTGTAAGAACAAATGAATGAACAAACGAATGAACGAGTGCTGGCCCTCCCTGGACAGCAGCCTCGGAGGGGGAGGGGCCCTTATTGTCTCCGTTTTACAAAGCAGGAAGCAGAGGCACGTATTGGCTCACGCCCTCAGGCAGAGGCGGGGACCAGCTCCTGACCACAGGCCACCAGAGGCCACGCTGCCTCTCGACCCAGATCCCACGGTACTGAGACTAAGACAGGACTGTGGAGAAGACAGCTCAAGTTCCTGCTGAGAGGTGGCGGTGGCAGCGACATCCATGTGTGCAGGGTGGGGGTCCCAGATCCAGAGCTCCCAAGTCACCGGGTGGTGTCATCGCGGAGGGGTGGCTTGGAGTTCGGAAAGAAAGAATTTATATTGGGATTAATGTTTAGAACACAGAAGGTACCTACAATTAATCCCTTATTTGTAGGTCCTGAAAGGCAGAAGCTAAGAATGGAAGACTAAATGGAACAAGTAATAATCAGCTCCTTCAACCAGCGTTTTGCCCCATTTATCCAAAATGCAGGGACTTCCCTGGTGGCGCAGTGGTTAAGAATCTGCCTGGCAACGCGGAGGACCTGGGTTCGATCGCTGGTCCAGGAAGATCCCACATGCCGCGGAGCAACTAAGCCCGTGTGCCACAACTACTGAGCCCACGTGCCACAACTGCTGAGCCTGTGCTCTAAAGCCCGCAAACCACAACTATTGAGCCCGCGCGCCTAGACCTGGGCTCCGCAACAAGAGAAGCCACCGCGATGAGAAGCCCGCGCACCACAACCAAGACCCAACGCAGCCAAAAATAGAAAATAATTTTAAAATGCAGGTAGAGGTTCCACGAGGGACTTCACTGTTACTAAATATACTGCAGGATCCAAAGCATGTGCTAGCCAGGATGGGCTCTGAGCCCAGGGCACACGGGGTGGGGTGGGGGAACGTGAGCAGCTGGCTGAGCTCCTGCTGCCCCGTCAGCCCGGTGTGGCACCCCCAGACCATCACATCACGTGACACGGAAGCTGGCACACGGCGGGGACACGCCTTACAGTCCCCGTGTCCTGACCAATTCAGAACCTGACACACAGCACTCAGAAAGGGCTGCAAGTGAGTAAGTGAATCGGGGACCAAAGGAACGCTGAATCGAACCCAGGAAGCAGCTCCAATAGTGAGTCACAGGGCCCAAACTTGGGTAACAATCACAGTTAGTCCAGGTGAGGCCAGGAAAAGCCAGGTGAGCTGCTAGGGGACGTGTCTGATGACAAAATCACTATTCATCTCACACGTGAAGAGACAGCCCCCTGCTGACCCCAAGAGCCAGCAACAAATCTGAACTGGGAGACCAGGGTGAGAACTGCGATTGGCTGAGACCCATAGGAAACAAGTGGTTACAGTGACGGCTCCAGGGCCCACGTCAGGAGGCAGACATGACCCCACCACACGAGTCTACTATCAGATGATAGCCCAAATCGGGGCTGATCCCAGGTACTGGGACAGTGATATACGGGCAGCTGGTGACAAGGCTGAGGAGGAATCCCAGCACTGAGGGACAGGAGGTCTGCTCCACAAGGAGAGGCGCTCCAGACGGGTCCCACCTGGACCATCTCCGCCCACCTCCGTTATCTCTACCTCCCGGGGACCACGGTGGGGTCAGTGGGAAGTGACAGCAAGGTAGATTTTAGGGCTCACTACACGGAAAAACTTTCTGGGGGAAAAACAGACTTGTGCAGAACTCAAGTGTTTGGCCTTCTACAGGCGGGGCTCCCGGACCCCCGCTTTGCGTGCGGGTAGCACGGGGTCAGCGCTGGAAGCAGAAATCTGTGCCCGCGGCTCCCAGCAGCCCCGAGTCTGTTCTCACAAACGCGACGGAGAAGTGTGAAGCACAACCGGGCCCTCTGGGGTCCTGTGCGCCAAGTGGACTCTGGCGGCTACTTAGAGGGAAAGGAACTGATCTCTTAAAACTGAGATTACAGGCACCTCAGAGACATTGCGAGCTTGGTTCCAGACCCCTGCAATACAGGGAATTTAGAAATAGAGTTGGTCAAACGAATTTTTTGGTTTCCCAGTGCATATAAAAGTTATGTTTCTACTACACCGTCATCTATTACGTGTGCAATAGCATTATGTCTAAAAAAGCAATGTACGTACCTTAAATAAAAAAGAATTTATTGCTAAAAAATGCTAACCATCATCTGGGCTTTCAGTGAGTTGTAATCCTTTTGCAACAGCAACTGTTGCAACCAAAGTCACTGATCTCGGGTCACCATAACAAATACAAGAATAATGAAAAAATTTGAAATATTCCAAGAATTACCAAAATGTGACACGGAGACATGAAGGGAGCAAATACTGTTGGAAAACGGGTGCTGCACAGAAATGCTCAATGCAGAGTTGCCACGAGCCTTCAATTTGCTTAAAAAAATAAAATAAAATCTGTGAAGTGCAACAAAGTGAAGCTCAATAAAACAAGGTCTGCCTGGACAATAAAGTGTTGGTTATGAGCCCTCTTCCCTCTTCCCTCTTCCCGGTGAGGAACAACCCTGGACCCATCGCTGCACGGGTCTGGGCTGAGACATTCTTGTTCTCTGTTGCTAAGAGAAAATGGCCCTTGCAGAAAACAGACGATAAAATCCACATAATCTCATCCCGTTATGACATTTGTAAAGAAAGACTGTTAGCACAAAATATCCTTATCTATGATGGTAGACACGAGACATTACAATCAATGTGTCCACTGAGAAAAATAAATTTTGTTTAAAAACAAAAACAACCAGAAACCCAGCTGCCTGGTTTGTAACTGCCCTTCCTCTTACTTTGCCCAGCCAGGCCCTCTGTCCTGCCAGAGGGAGCCACCAGCCCTTTCTGACACTGGAAGTCACCTTCTCCCCTTCACTTTTTTATGCTTTAATTAAAAATATCAAGTATCTGAGTTTTCTCAAAAATGCCTCGGGCTTCCCTAGTGGCGCAGTGGTTGAGAGTCCGCCTGCCGATGCAGGGGATACAGGTTCGTGCCCCGGTCCGCGAGGATCCCATGTGC
Organism: Neophocaena asiaeorientalis asiaeorientalis; assembly: GCF_003031525.2. Taxonomy (NCBI): domain Eukaryota; kingdom Metazoa; phylum Chordata; class Mammalia; order Artiodactyla; family Phocoenidae; genus Neophocaena; species Neophocaena asiaeorientalis. The sequence continues at coordinate 279,238 of NW_020174329.1, read as the reverse complement.
CGCGGGGCGGCTGGGCCCGTGAGCCATGGCCGCTGAGCCTGCGCGTCCGGAGACTGTGCTCCGCAACGGGAGAGGCCACAACAGTGAGAGGCCCGCGTACCGAAAAAAAAAAAAGCCTCTTTCCAGGTTCCCACTGAAAAACCTCATCAATTCATTCCTATTTAGATACAATAGGTGCCGCTGACGATGGGAAAAGAACTTTGGCAAATTAGTCTGTCGTGAGCTGCTCTTATTACCTGAGATTCGCCATTTAAAAGATGCCAACAAAACAGTAGGATCTGCTGCCCTTGGATACTGCGTTCATTTCAGGAATTATGGGAAGGAAAAAAGTAAGACTTGCTTGGCCACTAACATACAGATAAACATCGGGTACCGGAGACATTTTGGAATCTAACACTTAACTGCTTACAGGTTTGCGTTTGCTTTTGTTTTTAAAGTACCGACAACACGTTGACCGGCTTAAAAATAGAGGCTGAATTTTCTTTTCCCGGGCCTGCCTGGCTGACTGTGTAGCACGCCTGCTGCAAACCCAAAGCAGCCGTTGGCAGCTCAGAGCCCGGCACCACCGACTACGCTGTGGGGGGCGATTCGTGATGCCCCCATTTCTATATTTAGTCCCAGCTGAAGGGGTGTGGGTGCCGGCCTCCTATATTAAGAAAACGATAGTAAGTTCATCTTATTTTAACTAGCCCACCGTTTGGAAATTACAGGGGGAGTTATTCTAAGAGCCGGTTGAGCGACAGCCTCCCGAGACTTGTCTGGCTTCTCCCCCTTCAGGTTCCAAATGTACTTGCAGGTCTCTGGGAACCGGACCAAGGGCAGAGGAATATTAATTAAGGTAGCTAATAAAAGTTGTTTTTGGAAATTAATGCACAGTGAGTGAAGACGATTGGTTTCTAATGACAAATGTCAAAGGTGGGATCTGGCGGAGGCCTCAGGCACAGCTGGATGCGGCTCCCCCCGCCCCGGGGCAGCGCAGGGGGCTGCCAGGCCACGAGGCCACGTCTTACTTCTGTATCAGGGAACTGGAGAAGGTCACAATTAAGTTTGCTTACTGCTGTTTGAGAATCAATGCCTTCCCTGTTTTGAACAGGCAACAGGGGAAGTAGGGCACACGTGTTCCTGCCCCAAATGCCATGGAGAGCAGGGAAAGGTGGCAGTGGTTACGCACGAGCCCCTCCCAGTGGGACGTGGTGGCCTCGCCGGAGTCCACACGAGGCAAGGTCACGCCTTTGACAGCCCACAACCACTCTGGAGGGTGTCAGTTTCCTCCCAGGAGTCCAGGCTGCAGGCAGGGGTGAGGCTAACACAGAAGAATTCACGCTCCTGACGCTGAGCAGGAAAGACACCGTTAGGGGACGTCTGCCGTGTGTGCCCCTAGTGATCGCAACCAAAGGGGAAGCAAAAGCTGACTAACGGGGCACCACAACCCCAAGCACCGGTCTGTTCGTAGGGAAGGACGTGCGCAGGCTGTAGAGCCGGCTGGGTTTCTCAGGTGAGATGCTTTGCAGCTCAGGAAGAAGAGGGGCCAGGAGCCTCACACGTCCCCAGCTGCTCAGGGGACCAGTGCGGGCAGGAGGAAACCAGTTCCGGGATGGGTGTCAGCAGGCCCTTTGGGCGGGGAGGCAGCAAGCTCACAGGCAGCTCATAGCGCCTGGGGCTTCAGGGCTGTAACCAGACCCCAGCTCCTGCCCTTCCATCCAGATGGACAGACAGGAAGCTGCTCTCTGGAGCCTTCGCGGCAGAGAACGGTATATTCAGAAACAAGGATTCTTGGAAAGTGAGAACTGGAAGGAACGGGGGCCATCGCCTAACACAACTCAGCCTCGCGATGAAGAAACGGGGGCCCACACCGGCCTTCACGCCCTCACCTCTTGACCCCATGAGACCAGAATCTCCTCAAAAGGAGGAAACACGGCTTCCTGGCCTCCTTGCTTCGTCCCGGGCCACAGGTTGGACACCCACTCTAGCACGCAGCAGGGGCTCCAACGAAATGAGGTCACAGAGCTGAAGAGGAGTATCTGTGCCTCCTTCTGCATTTTTCTGTGAAATCAGTTCCTCCTCCAGGTGCAGAGGACCGCTTTTTCATAACTGCCCCACGAAACCCGAGCAGACACGAGCATCTGTGCAGGGGTCGCACGCCTCGCCTCGCCTCCCAGAACTCCTTCGCTTGGCAGGGGCTCCTCTCGGCCCGCGTGCCCCCTGCCACCCCGGGGCTGCCATTTCTGCCTCCCCCTCTTCCTTCAGGTCCTGCGAGGTCCCCCGGCCTCGGGATCCTGGGGCAGCCGTGTGTGTCCCCTTGGCGGCTGGACGCTCGTGTGCAGGACGTGCTGCAGGAGCACTTCTGTCTCTGGGCGTCTCAGGTGGCGCAGTGACTGCGTCCCCGAGCCCCCCACGGGGCTGGCACACGGGAGGGGCTGCCAGATGCTCACCGAGTCAGGGGCCGTCCTCACGTGTCCTCTGGGGGGCTGGGGGTGCTGACCTGCTGTTGCCCCCTTCAGTTCTGGGGCCCCTCTGCTCACTCAGGGACCGTCTTCTCTCTCTCATCTTCACTCTCTCTGGTCCCTTCACTCAGCACGTGGCCCGTCTACACCGCAGGGAAGGGATCCGTCCAGGCCCGGGGGGCAAGCAGGCCGGGGTGGGGGCCGTTTTACAGGCGGTGGTCAGGAAAGCCCTCTCCTTTTCTCCAGAGAGCAGAAGACACAGAGAGGGATCTGCGCAGCTGTTTGGGGACCACAACCCCGGCAGAGGGACGAGCAGGCGGAGGGCCCGCAGGTGGAGGTGCCCTCCCGCCGCCGCGTCCCAGGAACCCGAGGAGCAGAGCCCGGCAGCTGACACGGTGGGGCGGGAGGCGTGTGGCGAGACGGGTCCTGGAGGCCTTGGTAGCGGAGAAGCGGCAGGAGCGGAAGGCTGGGCTTCTGCTTGGAGTCAGACGGGAGCCAGAGAGGGGGCCGAGCAGGCCCGGCTTGACCTGCCTTTGGCTCTGAGTGGACCAGGGAGGCTGCTGGGCTGCTCCTGGTCACGGAACTCGGACCAGGTGTGAGGCCACTTCCACGGTAACGCGCACGTCCCGGAGGCGATGGTGGAGGTGGCGAGAACTCAGGTTCTGACGTTTTGAACGTAGAGCCCGAAGGACTGGCTGACAGATGAGACAGAGAGCCTTAAAGTGAGACTGAGTCCCGGAGGACCGCAGGGATTCTGGCTCGACAAGCAGAAGGGTGGCCTGGCCGCCACCACAGGGGGAGCAGTGGAGCTCCGGGCCGGACATCAAGTCAGAGAGGCCCGTCCCAAAGAAGCAGCTAGAGTCAGGAGCCGCTGGCCTAG
>NW_020174329.1:267043-275885 GCF_003031525.2 Neophocaena asiaeorientalis asiaeorientalis | reverse complement strand
GAGGATGGGGCCCCGGGTACCCGATGCTGGGCAGAACAGGAAGGAAGGCGGAACGGCACAGGGACTGAAGGGGTGGCAGTGGGCGGAGGAGAGCAGGGAAGGGCGATCCTGGGCCTTGGGAAGGAGGTGGCAGGGTGGAGGGGAGCCGGCTGAACTGTGAGGGCCAGACCCGCCCACCGGTTTTGGGTCAGAAATGACCTTGACAGGAGGCACGGGTTGCAGCAGGCTCCAGGGAGGACCCTGAGAGGGACTGGACTCGGGGGACGGGAGGGATGGAGTGCAGACACCCCAGGGCGCCGAGCAGAAAGCGCGGTGCTGGGGGTGGGGAGAGGGGGTCAGGCAGACAGACACGCGTCCCCTGCAGGAACGTGGGCACCACAGGGCGCCGTGAAGCACGGGGCAGAGCCTGTCCTACGAGTGGGCCCAACCCGGCAGCTCAGTCTGAGGACATGGGAGTCACATGCCCAGTTGGATTTACGGCCCGTGACTCTAACAGAGAAAAGCTGCCAATGGCTCAGGACATGGCCACCGGGCAGCGTCAACTCAAACCGTCTTTCCAAAAGATTTCTTTCGTTCGCTCAATGGCCGTTCACCGAGCTCCTTCTCTGCAGAGCACCACGGGAGACAGGCAAGGGACAGGGGGACATCCAGGAGACGAGCGCCTGAGAAAACCACAACCAGCACGGGGGGCAGGACGAGAGAGGCCGTGGCGTGGAGCGGGGTGAAGGGCGTGCAGCTGCCTGGGACGGAGGGGTTCAGGGGGCACCAGGAGGGCGTGGGACTTGGGATGGGCAGGCGGACGGCGCCAGGTGGGAAGAGCAGGGTGAACAAAGACACCGAGGCAGGAGAGCAAGAGGCGCGTTGAGGGGAAGAAAGGCACAGGCTGAGCGCAGGGAGCCGTGAGCCGCGAGGCAGCAGGGGCCCACGGCTAAGAGCCACGCACACCACGGGCAGAGCTGGGGTGCCCCCATCACGGGGGTCTCCCCCTCTGCTCTGGCCCTCACGGCCAGATGGGTCTTGGCAAAGCACAGTGGCCCCGGCTTTGGGGAGCATGACTCCTTTCACATCCGACCGGTTGTGGCAGCAACACCCCCTCTCGGGCTGGGAAACCCACGCGGAAACAGCCGACAGAGGGCCGGGCGAGGAGAGTCCCCCAGGAAAGAAATCAGAGCAAAGGACATCTCAGGAGCCAACACGGGAGAAGGCAACGCCATCTTCAAGAAGATGAATCAAAGGCGCAGACACAAAACCAACGCCCCCTTTTCATCAAATTATGAAAAAGTCATGTTTCATGATCCGAGTTAAAATTCACTGACACAAAACACACCTTAGAAAACAAACAGACCTGCAAACAAAAACAATGACAAGAAGTTTTTCTATTTCAGGCAAGCCTTTTTTATTATTATTCATTTTATATGCTGCTACCTTACTGAATTTTTAATTCTTTGAGTTACTTTTCTCACTGAATCTCTTGGGTTCTCTAGGTATGTTACTGCACCATCTGCAAAGCCAGATAGCTTTACTTCTTTTCTGCCACTTCCTGTGCCTTTATTTTCTTCCTCCTGTTTTACTGCAGTGGCTAAAATCTCCAAAACAACATTAACTAGGGTCCTTCGCCTTACTCCTAACCTCAGGGGACGATCCTCTGGGCTCCCTTCTGAGTAAGATGCTCACTCTAGGGCTTTTATCATGTTCGGGAAGTAAAATCAATTCCTACTCCGAGTGTTTTCATCAAGGATGGGTGTCCGGGTGAGTGACTGTGGCAAGAACCTAAACAGCCCCGCAGATAGCTGCTGGGTCACCCCTTTCAGCCGACCACGGGGGAGGGGAGAGCGGAGGGGAAACGGCCTTTTCTGGGCTGAGATCCCAGAACTACCAAGAGGAGAAAGAGAGGACTGCACATTGATTCATGCAGGACTCAGAAGGCAGAAGCCAAAAGCCCGGCCAGCGCTTCTGCACAGAGGCCCTGAAATTCAGAACCACGGAGAAGCAGCCAGCCCGCCTTCCCACACAGCAAAACGAGGGTCCTCTGCTCTCTCCCTGCGTCTTTTCTATCCCCTCGATGAATTATCGGAGGCTCTGTCCCTGCAGCCAGGAAAGGAGGGAAGACCCAGCGTCTGACAGGAGTCCTGGATTCCATCTGTGATTTCCAACCCTTCCTACTACATCTCTCACCAGTTCAGCGTTGCCAAGATCTGTGTTGTATGTGTGTTTTTTAAGTGGCAGGGTAGGAGCCAGTCCTCAAGATGAAGACTATCCCATGTGTGAAAATCACAGAAAACAAGACAGGGAGGAGGTTTTCAAAGACCCATACGCAGTGCAGAATTACTGAATAAAAGCCAAATTAGCATCCATCTCAGTTCACCGTTTACTCCTGCGATTGGCATCTACTGATTTACAGTTTACAGGAGACTTTCATTCAAATGACTTAGACACCATTCTCGCCGACAGTATTCTCTCTATAGGAAAATACAATAAAATCACAGGGCTCAGTGTTTCCAGTACGGTATTTATTTTGTTCCTCCACGCCTGGTGAGTTATGAGGCACTATGAGAAGTGATTAGGTTTGGTAAGATTATTAGGCATGGTTTTCAAATCATGAGCACAAAACCCCTACGAAAATAGGCACTAAACATTGTAAAGCCACTGTAGACATTTCTTTAACACACGTTAAAAAACGCGCTTGTTTTAAATGCAGCCGCACAGCCTCCGTAAATGAGCACGATGTGCTGTAGGTTTCTAGGGGATTCCAACAATTCCCTCGCTTCCTGCATTTCACGGACGCCTCTCAGCATGTGAGGAAAGATCGGACTGAAGAGTATAAACTTTTTGCCAAGGAGACAGTGATGATGGAAATGCCACATTTAGTGAACTTCCAACATCTGGATGAAATAAGCAAAATTTCTAGCATAGAGTTTCACAAATTTCAGGTAGAGCGGAGCTCTATGAGGCTCAAAGACAGTTCTTAGCAGTTACAGAAGGCCGGCCTTTGGCTGGCAAGGGCTGGCAAAGAACAAGAAGGCTGGTAAGGCCACGGCTGCTCTCAGAGAAGAAAGATACCCTGATTGTCACAACATTCACGGGGCTGGAAAGCACCCTTTGTTGTAAAGTAGAGCTTCCCTTAGGTAGGACTAAGTTAATCATATCTAAGGGCGTCGCGAGCAGTGTTTAGTTGAAAGAGGAAAATAATCATGAAATTGAAAAAAGAAATACACAGAAGAGGATTAGTTAAAAAAAGAAACAAACTTGAAAAATATATCTCAGGGGCTTCCCTGGTGGCACAGTGGTTGAGAGTCCGCCTGCCGATGCAGGGGACGCGGGTTCGTGCCCCAGTCCGGGAAGATCCCACATGCCGCGGAGCGGCTGGGCCCGTGAGCCATGGTCACTGGACCTGCGCATCCGGAGCCTGTGCTCCGCAATGGGAGAAGCCACAGCAGTGGGAGGCCCGTGTATGGCAAAGGAAAAAAAAAAATCTCAGATCAGGGCCCATTCTCTGATTCTGACAGGTCCAGGGCCCCTCATCCCAAGCTTTTCAACCCAAGCCTGACCTGTGCCTCTTGTTCACGGAACAAGCTTCTGCAAAGCACCTCCCTGGCTCTGTGTGAAACCCTGGAGCCAACACAAAGAATAAGACTGAGTCCTGCTCCTGAGGCATCCCCTGGTAGAAGTATCAGTGTAATCCTGCAGAGTGGTACCACTGGAACTGGGTTTTGAAGGATCAATAGGAATTTTCAAGAGTGGAGAAGCAAGGAGAACTTGGCATTCCAGGCCACTGGAAACGAAGAGTGCAGACGAACGGCACGTGCAAGTTCCAGTCATGCCTGGGGGACGATGAATTGCTCGGTGCCCCCAGAGGAGCGGTGCCCGGACTCCACTGCCCACACAACTTCTGCTAACGTCTACACCATTTAAGAACATTTCCCCTTACGTTTTTCTTTAAAACGACTTGTTTTTTAAAGTTTACTTTGACCTCATCTGAGATGATAATCTCCATTAAGTTACGGGTTTGATGTGCTACTTATATTTTCCCTAAATCACACAAAAAAATAATTACACACTGTTAAAGTAAAAAGTGTCCCTCTGTGAGCCTGGAGCTAAGTCCTCTTGTGTCCCAGCCGTGGTTCCCAGGCTGGGAACTTCAAGGCCTGTATTTTCTGAGGTGGAATCTGATTAAAGGAAGAAACACGTGCAAACGCCAGAGGCAAAAACGTGCTGAACTAAGCCTCCTTCTCAGCGGGCCACACTGTCACTCCCTGGTGACTTCACTGTCCCCCACAGGGCCCTGCCCTGACCCACGGGCCGCCACTAAACATCTCATGGCCATGAGCTCCCAGGGCTGCGTGTGACCCTCCCTTAGGACTGTCACCCATCTGACTTGCATTCCCAATTTTGAAAACAGGCGTCGACAGGATTTCAGCAATTTTTTATGCAACCTCTTAAAAGTTTAAATGTACACTTCATTAAACACAAGAGCCTAAACTGGGTCAGATGGCAGCATGGCCTCCTGGGGGGATTAACAAGGAACCAGGAGCGGGAAGGGGACAGCAAGTCACGGGTCCTTACCTCCGTGCACAAAGCCGTGCAGGGTGCAGTCGGAAGGCCCCACCAGGTGGATCAAGCTGGACTGGCTGTAGCTGACCGTGTTCGGCTCTGGAATCAGAAAGGAGAGAGATTAGGCCACGGACCGATCGACTCCCATGGCCAAAGGGCCCAACAGTGGCGACAGCGCCCTGATGTTCGCAGGGTCACCGAAGGCTTGCCGCTCTCATCACCTTAGGTGGGATTTCTCTAAGGAAAACCGTGCTCTCAAAACGCTCCAGTCCGTGAGGGGGGGAAGGCTTTCGAGGATTAATTAGCCACTCTGCTAGTGGGTCATGACACTACTCCCTGGGGACACCAGTGTCCGCAGCGAGGCCCTGCCCTGACTCCTGAGCAGCCACTGAACACCTCCTGCCTATAAGCCCCCAGGGTTGGTATGACCCTCACTTAGGAGACAGTCACCCACCTGACTTTCATTCTCAAGTTTGTAAACAGGCACTGACAATATTTTAGCAATTTATTATGCAACTTCTCAAAAGTTTAAATTTCGACTTCATTAAACACAACGGTAGGTGGAGACACAGAACTGGACAGAGACGCCACAGACGTGCATCCCTAGACCTCACCCTGGGACTCCTGCCAGCCCTCAGTCCCGGCCCGGCCCCAGAGACACTGCACCGAAAGGTGTGCTGGCCTTTCCTCCAGTGTCTCCCGTTCATCTTCCCAGAGCACCAAGTCTCTGGGAGCATCCCTCACCCACGCGGCACTGCTGCTGCTGAAATATCTGTAAGAAGCTGCACTTCAAAAGAAAGTCCAAAAAAAAAAAAAAAAAAAAAAAAGATGAAATAAAGCCCCGTCTCCAGAAATCGATACTATCCCTCGACACAGACTCTTCCAACGGGGTGGGTCTTCTGAGCAGACCCCACTGCTGTGCCTGCTTCCACCTTCCCAAAGCCTTCCGGGAGGGATGACGCCCATTTGTTTCCTGCCCGGACAGCTGGCACTCAGAAAGGGTAGCCCCTTCCTGCCCCAGCAAGACCAAGCTGCCGAGGAAGCCAGCCTACCGGGCCCCCGAACGGCTGGGACAGCCTGCAGGTGAAGAAAGGTCCTTCCTGTCTCTGGCGGTAGACAGAAAAGTCTGTGCAGGAAGTAACGCTGCTCAGGAGCCAGAAGGGGCGCCAACCCAGAGGTCGGGGCCTGGGTCTCTTAAGCGCCGACAGTTGCCTCCGAGACTTTTTCTGATGCTCCTCCACGTGGGATCTCAGACCGTGTGGTTGCCTGAAGGGGTCACGAAGTAGGAAAAACTGGAGTTCCGGTGAGCTGGGGCCTTAAGGATTGACTTCCAAACTCAAGATATTTTCTATTTGTTCTCAAGCCTCACGGCTTAGAGAGATTTAGACTCAAGTTTTGAGCTCGTGTGTGAAGTGCCATCTGCTCTGAGAGGTCCCTACGGGAAGGACTCAAGCATCTCGGGATGCTCTCAGCTGGAAGGGCCCTCGGCTGTGTCAGAAGCAATGAAGTGGCTGCAGCCTGGGGTGCGAGGTGGGATGGGGGAAGGGGTCTCTCATTATTATCCACAGTCAGTTCCCACCTCCGGGGGTTCTGGCGACCGGCCTGCTTCCATGGCTCAGTGTGACTGGCAGAGGCAGGCGCCAGCCACCACGGGAGGTCCCAGCTCCCCCCTCGGGTGAACCCTCAAGCCGGGGACGTCGGAAGCAGTAGCCTGTCGCGGCGTCAGGAGCTGGTGGTCAGCAGCCGAGTGGAGAACTCCATCCCGAGAGGCCACAGTCTGAGGACTCAGCCATCCAGCCCACCCACCCGCGTGTGGGCCCCGTGGGAGCAGGTGTGCAAGGATGCTATCTAAAACCAGCCAACAGATGACACGGATGACTCCAAAGGCTCTGGGAGGGGAGCTCCAGGGTCCCCCGGCATCCCTGGGGATACAGACGACCGGTCAGTGCAGATGACCGGAGGGAGGAGATGCTTCCTCTCGCAGCTGCCTCCCAGGCCCCGGGGCGTCCAGAATGGCCTGGACCATCCGAGACCATCTGGGCCTCGGGTAATGTGGCCGGACACGCTGCGCGAGATGAGAAGGGAGGCCCTGAGAAGGCGTCCAGAACTCTGCCCTGCCCGGTTCCTAATTTCCCTCCAAGTGGAGAAGACGCACCCGAAACCCTCCTTGTGCTCAGGAAGTGCAGGTAACAGCCCCGGCCGGTCAAGGGTGCACCCAGGGCCACGCCTACTCTGGCCTCTGGGCTTCAGATGGCCTGGGGAGACGGGGTGGAGGGGCACAGCCCAAGGGCCACAGAGGATGCCAGCGAAGTCCCTCTGCCACCACAGCCATCAGAGAAACACTCCAGGCCAGCGCTGCCAGCCCACGACACCCCTGATCTCCAAGGACTGTCTCCCTTGGGCCTCTCTCTTCAAAGAATAAACAGGCCCCGAGAGCCACGGGGTGCCCTCCTATGCTTTCTTTGCTTTGGGTCTCACTCATAGAAGACATCCAAGTAGCTACTTTACAGCACGAATGCAAATGAAAAGCCTCAAGCCTGGCCTGCTCTCAGGAGCTGCTCTGACCAGCTAAGAGGTTTGTGTGTGCACGATGACAAAAGAGTTTTTAAAATTTTCAAACAATGGAAATAGCATACAAAAATCTTTGTCATGTCAACTATCTACTTATTCGAATGACAAGCCACTTGAAATGACTATAACAACCTGGTCAAAGAGATGCCCCCCACCGTTCTGCAGTCATGTTTAAAGTATCAGTTAAGCCGCGTCTAATGATTCAGTGTGCTTGGAACTGGCACTGATGAGCTTCCAACGAGAGAAAACACCACAATTCTGATGGGAAAAAAAAATACACCCAGGCACCCAACACCCAGGTCCTCCTTCCCTGGGCCGTGGCCTGTAACTCAACGGGGCTCTGCAGGGTGGGACCGTGTCTGTGGGTTCACAGCCCCTGGATCAGGCACTTCCTGTCCTCAGTGGCCTTTCACCCGTTCTTCACGTCCTGTTTCTTAGGGGAACTACAGGGAAACGTGAAGAGGATCTTCGAAGTTCAAGGGCAAGGCACAGACACCTGGGGCTTATCCGTGATCGCTGCCAGCGCTGCCTTAATGAACAGATGGTGGGGCTGGACAGGATTCCAGGTCGCTGTCCTTGAGGGTGAGGTGTACCACGTGTGACCAGAAGGCAGGACTGGGCAGCCCCTCTCCTCACCCTCCCCCGTGCACGGCTGGAGCGCGTTTCCCAGCCTCCGCTGCACGGCTGCTCTCCTGCCACAGGAGAGCGAGTGGAAGTGCTGCATCCAGGCCCAAGCCGTCAAAACCCCCGGGAGGGGGGCCTCCCTGCTCTCTCCCCTCCCGAGAGCTACCTGATAAAAGGTGCGGAGCTACAGGACCAAAGGGCCTGAATCCCGAGTCCCCACCTCCTGGAGGAGATCCCCCGATTAGGAGTCCACAGGAAATAAACCTCTACTGAGTTATTAGGAGCTAGGATTTTAGAGTGTAAGCAGCTACAATGACCTTGACTAATGCAGTGCCTAATCTTTGAACCTGCGATTTCAAAATGAGGCCCAGAACCTGAGTTAGGTCTCCAGGGCAGCCAGAGACGAGCACAGAACTCCCTCTTCCGTGCTTGCAGCCGACGAACCTGAGGCACAGAAGGGCTAAGTCCCCATGGCGCAGAGCTGGGATCCAAGCCCAGAGGTCCGGCTCCAGACCCTGTATTCCTCCTCCTGCCTCCCCCAACGCCCCCCCAGGTCAAGTGCTGCTGGGAGCGGGGGGACGGGGCCTGGCCAGACCCTGGGGAGAAGGCTCTCCCACCCAGCGCAAGCCCCTAACGGGCACCAAGCACTCTTAGGGGCGGCTCCGGGCTGATCAGCCTGCGGGAGTGGCCAGGCACTGGCTGACCTCAGGGAGGCAGGGTCCAGGGTCTGAGCAGGAATGAGGGGTGGCTGTGACTCACCAAGACCCCCGGCTGTCCCGGTAGTGGGGACCGGACTTAGAGGTGAACACTGCTTCAAACACAAAGGCCGGGGAAGAGGCAGGGCTGGTTTTTTAAGATTTATTTTTTATTTACTTATTTATTTTATTAACTTTTGGCTGCGTCGGGTTTTAGTTGCAGCACACAGGACCTTTGTTGAGGCATGCGGGCTCTTCGTTGTGGTGCGCGGGCTTTTCTCTAGTTGTGGCGTGCGGGTTTTCTCTTCTCTAGTCAACGGCACGCGGGTCCAAGAGCGCGTGGGCTCTGTAGTTTACGGGACGCGGGCCCTAGCTGAGGCGCGCGAGCTCAGTAGTTGTGG
>NW_020174329.1:225642-266425 GCF_003031525.2 Neophocaena asiaeorientalis asiaeorientalis | reverse complement strand
TCACCAAGACCCCCGGCTGTCCCGGTAGTGGGGACCGGACTTAGAGGTGAACACTGCTTCAAACACAAAGGCCGGGGAAGAGGCAGGGCTGGTTTTTTAAGATTTATTTTTTATTTACTTATTTATTTTATTAACTTTTGGCTGCGTCGGGTTTTAGTTGCAGCACACAGGACCTTTGTTGAGGCATGCGGGCTCTTCGTTGTGGTGCGCGGGCTTTTCTCTAGTTGTGGCGTGCGGGTTTTCTCTTCTCTAGTCAACGGCACGCGGGTCCAAGAGCGCGTGGGCTCTGTAGTTTACGGGACGCGGGCCCTAGCTGAGGCGCGCGAGCTCAGTAGTTGTGGCGCGCGGCCTTAGTTGCCCCGTGGCATGTTGAATCTTAGTTCCCTGACCAGGGATCAAACCTGCGTGCCCTGCATTGGAAGGCGGATTCTTTACCACTGGACTACCAGGGAAGTTCCAGGGCTGATTTTGTCATAAACCCAACAGCTCCCAGAAAGAAGGTGGGTCACGTGGCCAAACAGTCCCTACACAGTTAAAGCTGGACAACTAATGGCCATGGGTTGAAGAATTCAAGGTAATTGTATTTTGTCTAATCAGATGGAGAAAACAATAAGAAAAATTGGGCCTGTAAAGAACTCCCAGACTCTCTGAAAAGACACCTGAAAGAGGAGGTTGGCCCCTTGTGGGGATTGCTAGGCAACAGCCACAGAGGCTGAAATGTGATTCTGGTTTCAAAAGTAACAGGGAGCGGCAGGTCCAGAGGGCCTTGCCGGCGCGGGGCGGGTGGCAACTCTCGGGCCAAGCCTGCCTCATCAGGGCGGGGCGGGGGTCCTCCCAGGAAGGGGGAGAGTGTTAGAAGACCCCAGTGACAACAGCACACCGCAGTATTCAAAAAGACCAGAGAATGGATATGTGACTTCCTTAAGAAGTGGTTAAAAGCCAGTCCCTATTGCTGAGAAAGATGCGGTTTTTTTGTTTGTTTGTTTGTTTGTTTGTTTTGCGGTACGCGGGCCTCTCCCGTTGCGGAGCACAGGCTCCGGACGCGCAGGCTCAGCGGCCATGGCTCACAGGCCCAGCCACTCCGCGGCATGTGGGATCTTCCCGGACCGGGGCACGAACCCGTGTCCCCTGCATCGGCAGGCGGACTCTCAACCACTGTGCCACCAGGGAAGCCCAAAGATGCGTTTTTATTAGGGCCAGAAAAGGAAAAAATAAAAGCTTGTAAAAATCTATCAAGAAATCTTGAGATTTAGAATGCCACTTTCCATTAATATCATTAGAGAATAACAGATCCTGAAAAATATTATGGATCAGATTTATAATCAGAGGATGGCAAACAGAAAATTATCTCAGGAGTGAAGGAACTTAAACTGACTGAAAACCCTGAGTAATCTTAGTTCCCCAGACAGTCAGTCAAAGGAGTAAACCAGGATGAACCTCATGCCTCTCAAAGCTCAAGCCTGAGCCGGCCCCAGCCTCCATCCAGCACTGGCCAGTAACCACCCAAGGACAGGTGGGTCCAGCCCCCAGATGCCAGCCAGCGCCTCTTCCGAGCTCCCCTCTTTGCTGCTTTTGGGCTGACACTGTCTCTACCCTTCTGTCTCTTACAGAATTTGGGGCCCTCGTTGGATTTGGGACCCTCCCCACGTTTGTGGGTAACACAGGACGACCTCATCTTGAGGTCCTTAACTTGATTCCACCTGCAAAGGCCCCTTCTGCGAATAAGGTCACAGTCACAGGGCCCAGGGACTGGGCGTGGACCTGTCTTCCAGAGTGAGGAGTGCTGCCTTTGGCCCGCTCCAGCCTCTCTCCCAGGAACGCGCCCGGCACCGAGTCTGTGCCTTTCCCGAGACCTCTCGGCCCCTCTGCGTCCCTCTGCAGTCCTCCGTGCCTTTGTCTGACCTGCCTCCTGAAAGCAGAGGCGGGGCCTGAGGTTGCTGCCTGATGGTGGCATGTGTCCCAGGGCCTGGATACACTTGAGTCAACACAAGAGCCCGCAGGCCTGTGGGTTACCGTCTATTTACATTCTATTGTTAAAAGATACAACTTTATCAGGTTTCATCAAAACAGCAACATTTTATTATACCGATAGGTTTTTTTTTTTTTTTGGTGTTTGTTGAAAATGCAGAACAGTGGCCTTCCCTGGCGGCACAGTGGTTAAGAATCTACCTGCCAATGCAGGGGACACGGGTTCGAGCCCTGGTCCGGGAAGGTCCCACACGCCGCGGAGCCACTAAGCCCCTGCGCCACAACTACTGAGCCTGCGCTCTAGAGCCCACGAGCCACAACTACTGAGCCCGCGTGCCACAACTACTGAAGCCCACACGCCTAGAGCCCGTGCTCCGCAACAAGACAAGCCACCGCAGTGAGAAGCCCGCGCACGACGACAAAGAGTAAGCCCCCGCTGGCCGCAACTAGAGAAAGCCCGCGTGCATCAGCGAAGACCCAATGCAACCAAAAATAAATAAATAAAAAAGCAGAACAGTAAGGACACCAACCTCCAGTGCCCTGGCCTTCACTGTGGGCAGGTGCGGGTGGAACTCAGGAAGGATGAGCATGAGGGGAGCCCTACACAAGCCGCACAGACACTGCCAGAGGCGTCAAGCGCACCCCCGATAAACGACAGAATCCGAAACCCAGAAAGTCCTGTCCTAGTCTGCACGCCTGCGAGGTGTTCACCAGTCCCGACCCCCTACACCCACCCTGATGCCAAAGGTGGGCTACAGCCAGGAAGGCAGGCGGGCGGGCAGGCGGAGCTTCTCCAGCCCCCGCGCTAGAGCTCACCACGCTCCTCCTCAGCGGCAAGCGGGCAGAGCCCAGGGTACGTGGAGCAGCAGAGGGACGCCCTGGGGCCAGTGCTCAGACGGCAGTCCAGGACCAGATCAGGAGCCACAGCACCCGCGTGCAGGGCCCCTGAGGAGTCGCTCCGGGATCCAACATGGAACGTGGACACTCATCACAGGAGCCCGGCCAACATGGGGAGGCTGAGGGCGTGCAGCCCGCTTTCCACACGGTAAGATGTGGTCACTGTGTGCGCAGAGGAGGGTGATGTGCGCCACCAGGCCCCAAGGCCCCCAGGCGCAGCCCTGCACGGTCTTCTGGCAGGGACTCGGGAACCCTCCCTCACCTGTTTGGACTGTGGAGGTGCGTCCTGTTAAAGCCAACAGCCCGGACTTACAGGCACAAGGATGAAGACTGGAAGGCAGCAGCCCCGGGCGCTCAGAGTCTATCTAACTTGAGGCCACGTCTGGGCGGCGGGCCGGGGAACAACAATGTGGGAAACGCTGCTGCCCTTCTGTCTTTTTCATGAGCTGGAAATCCCGTCCAGAACACACTCTCAGGCGAACTTGGGGGACAGATTCTCCATGGCCAGGCGTGCGTCCCTCTGCCTGGGCAGCAGGGCCTCTCCCCACGGGGGCCTCTGGGTCAGCACTCTATGGGAGCAGACTCACCGAGGCCTGCGGGGTTGTCCCCCCATCCCCATGGTCGGCTGTGCGACTGGGAAGGGGCTTGCAAGGTGCAGGGCCAAGGGGATAGTGCTCCCGGGACCCCAGGGCCTGTCCCAGGAGACAGCACCAGGGGACGCACCGGCCCAGGAAGAGGACGCTCGTGAAGTGGCTGCGCTGCCTCGGCCCCGGCCCACACCCCAGCTCCTACCTGGGTTCAGGACGGGCTGGACGATGTCCCCGTTCCGCCACGTGGTCTCCATGCGCTCCAGCTTCTGGGCCTCGTAGCGCTTGCGGCCCTCCTCCTCCTGCCCCTGCCGGGAGTACTGCGGGGGGCACGGGAGAGGGTCAGGTCCGGGCCCCAGGCTCGGCTGCTGTGCACGCTGCCTTTCTGTGACTGGAACTATCTGTTCTTTCTCTGACAGCATATGTTTAATATAAATAACGAAAACACAGAGAAGGGGAACACATCATGTATTCCTCCCCCTGCAAGAGTGCCTGGGTCAAATGTCTGCGTTACGTCCTCCCTAGAATTGTTTTCATGCCTGTGCATAAATGAAAGGTACTGCCATGCTGTATGTGAAGGTCAAAGGCATGGTATTTCCTCCTCTCACTGTATCCTCCTACCATAATTTATGTGATGGAGCCATCATATCTGGGCCTTTAGTTTGCTCCCAATTTTTGACCATTAAAACAATATCAGGGGGCTTCCCTGGTGGCGCAGTCGTTAAGAATCCGCCTGCTAATGCAGGGGACACGGGTTTGAGCCCTGGTCCGGGAAGATCCCACATGCCGCGGAGCGGCTGGGCCCGTGAGCCATGGCCGCTGGGCCTGCGCATCCGGAGCCTGTGCTCCGCAGCGGGGGAGGCCACAGCAGTGAGAGGCCCGCGTACCGCAAAAAAGAAAACAATATCAGGGACTTCCCTGGTGGCGCAGTCGTTAAGAATCCGCCTGCTAATGCAGGGGACACGGGTTTGAGCCCTGGTCCGGGAAGATCCCACACGCTGCGGAGCAACTAAGCCTGTGCGCCACAACTACTGAGTCTGCGCTCTAGAGCCCACGAGCCACAACTACCGAGCCTGCGTGCTGCAACTACTGAAGCCCACGCGCCTAGAGCCCATGCTTCGCAACAAGAGAAGCCACCGCAATGAGAAGCCCGCGCAACGCAATGAAGAGTAGCCCCCGCTCGCTGCAACTAGAGAAAGCCCGCGCGCAGCAACGAAGACCCAACGCAGCCAAAAATAAATACATAAATAAATGCATATAAAAAAAAATCATACTGACAATCTCAGCCACTTACCATGTTATACCTACCCCATTCCTTCCTAGGATTCTTTCCTGGACATAGAACTACAGAGTCAGGGAGCCCCAGGAAGGCTGCACCCCCTCTCCCACAAACAGGGAGAGGAGGGAACAGGTCCCCGTGTGCCCCTAACACTGGGCAGCCTCACTCTGCTGACTCCTGGCCAGCTGACACCCACCAAAGCTAAAACAGCCCCCCTGACGCTTTCCTAATGGATCACGGGGGTTCTGACCCAAGAAGTTAAAAATAAAGGTGACAATCAAGGTTGGCACAATGGAGAATGTCGGGCCCTCTGGTGCCCACCGTCCTGGGGCCCAGTGTAGGGAACACCCCCTACCCTGGGATCCATCAGACGGGCCCGGGGTCCACAGGCCCCCTGACCAGCCTCGCCCTCCCTGCTGACCCCTGCCTGGCCGGCTCTCCTTCTGATGGGCTCTGACTGCTGCCCTTCCATCCATTCTACCTGCATCTCCCGCTGAGCCTGCGGAATAGCCGCCAGGCTCAGGGCCCCGTGTGCTCCTCTCTGCCCCCTGCAATTTCAGACCTTCTTCCAAAAGCCACTTTTAAACATCTTGCTTTTCCTGCTCGTGGCTCTGCTCCAAAACTGCCCAGGTCTGAACACATTCCGTGGCTTTTTTTTTAGTATATGTGCTGCCGAAGCGAGCACCATTCCGTGGCTTAATTACCATTATCTTGGGCTTGCGACCCCGTCTCTAAAGGAGGCTGTGAAAGGAGCTGAGCGGTTTGTTCAAAAGAAACAAAGCATGGTGAGTATTCAAGTCGCCGTGGACAAAGCCTCTTCCTCCATAAACAGATGGTTCCCCCACGTCCCACCACACAGAGCAATGCCTCTAAGTGTAGAGTTTGTGCTGTGCCTTTCTAGTAAAACTCAAGGATGTCTTACGTGTCCTCAAGAAATGCCTTTTTAAGGGATTTTTGAAAAGCGAGCCAACCTCCCCAGTCTAATAAATCCTCGTGCCCAGCACACTCCTCAGACCTCTGCAGTCACATGGTGACCAACGAGGGCCCCGGTCCTGACACGGGCGACGAGGACCAAGAAAACGCAGCCTGTTCACAAACAAACGCCTCCTGCTGGCTTTAAATCTGGGGACAACATCACGGGAACATCCTGACGATGGGCTGGCACTCAACTCTCACCCCCACGGACTCATCAAACTCAGCTGTTTTGAAGCAGGAGACAGCTCAGCTCAAACGTCCAAGGCAACAGTCAGTGCGAGCCTTTTAACTCAAGCTCATGTTTAGACACCAATAAAAACCAGCGTCCACTCTCCGATGGCCCCCAGCCTCTCGGGGGCCACAGCTGTCCCCGGCCACCGCAGGGGTCTCTTTTTCCATCACAGGGCCACCGAGGTCACTGTTCCCTGGGGGAAGAGGTGGAGCAAAGTGACAAAGTCCTCACTGAGTGACACTGCAGGGGGGGAGGTGGGTTTCCCCCAGGGAGACACACACATGTGGTCGGTCCACACACGCACATGTATGTGTGACAGCGGGGGTGTGTGTGTGTGTGTGTGTGTGTGAGATGCGTGTTCTGTGTGTGAGATACCTATGTATGTGTACGTGTGAGATATACGTATGATCAACCTGTGTGTAGTATATGTGCATGTGTGAGACGTAAGAGATACACGTAGACAGAGAGACGTATGTGTTCTTAATAAGTGACTGCTACCTGTGAGGGGTCGGCAGGGGGATGCTGGCAGGACATAAGGAAGTCGGATGGTCGAGCTACCAGCACCTGAGCATAAATGCCCATGAGAGCCAGACCCGAGCTTTCCAGGACCCGATATCGCATGACTCAGCTGGGCCGTGCCAATGAAAAGAGCAGAATGAAACATTTCAAATGAAATGATGAAACGAAAACAGTTCAAATCAACTGAAGGCTTATACGTGGGCCTAGCATGTGTGGGGGGAAGAAAGTGCAAATAAACATTAGCAATGGCTGCGGCTGGGAGCCGTGTGGCTTCTCCCGTCTGGAGCGCTCTGCACCCGATGGGATGCTTCCGACACTCGCCTCTAACACGGGCAGAGTGGGTATTTCCGTCTTATCGAACTCGGCTAAACAAAGGGAATGGGAAAGCTACCGGGGTCTCCGCCAGAAGGTGGGACGGAGGGCAGGGGATGAGAGGGGTGATACAGAGAGCTGCCCCGTCCCTGCAGGGGACACTGCCCACCCGCCCCTCCTCACTCCCCCCACTGGCTGAAAACCCACTGGCTCTCAGCACTCGGGCCCCTGAGAAGCCAGAAGGAAACAAAAGCTAATGTGTTTGGCCCAGGAATCTCCCTTCAGCAGCAACCCCTTAAGATCCACCATGTGGTGCTGAAACCAGAGATAAGGCCTGCTAGAGATTTCTAAACCGTGTAGCATCTGAAAATTAGATCAGTTAAATAATGTGCCTGAGTGTTTACATGTGATGTGGCTAATTTAACACCAAGTGCTTAGTGGGAAAGATGAAAGCAGGGGTTAGCATGCTTGTAATCTCTAAAGGGAACCGTCGCTGCGCCTCAGACTCACGCCTGCTTCTTGGGTTTGAAAACCCCTCAGTGCTGCTTGAAAATGATGCAATTTCCATCTTGCCAGCAGCAGAGAGGAGAGCAGCTCCAGGAAGAATGGGGGCAGGGTGGGGGGAACACAGAGAGACAGAGATGGAGAGAGAGCTGGAGAGAGAGAGAGAGAGAGAGAGAGAGAAAGACAGAGGTGGGCTGGACTGAAGGCCAATGTTCTGGGTTGAACGGCGTCCTGTCAAAATTCCTGTCCACGTGGGACCTGTGCATGTGACCTTTTTGAGAACTAGGGTCTGTGCACGTGTAATTAGTTAAGACACGTGCGCACGCACACAGACAGACAGACAGACACACACACACGGGAACTCAGCCAGATGACAAGAGAAGCAGAGGTTAGAGTGATGCAGCCACAAGCCAAGGAATGCCTGCAGCCCCCAGGAGCTGGAAGAGGCAGGAAGGATCCCCCGCAGAGCCTCCAGTGGGAGCCCAGCCCTGCCCATGCCTTGATTGTGGACTTCTGGCCTCAGAACTGGGAGAGAATGAACTCGGTTGTTGAAGCTCCCCAGACTGTGTCACAGCAGCCCCAGAAAACTCAAACAGGTGGGAAGCGTGGGAACCATCCGGCTCACACCCTGGTCCTGAGCGCCCCTCTCTCCTCACACGTGGAGGGACAGGTGCCACCGATGCTGGCCTGGTGCTCCTGGCACTACCGCCCTGCCCTCAGGGTACCAAACCCTGGACCACCAACCTGATGCAGACCAAGGTCTAAGCACACTTCCTGTTCTGCATGGAGAGAGCTCCTGCTACCAAGATTCTTTTCTAAAGTCTAGACTAAACGGCAGCTGGAGCCCAGCAGCTGGTCACCCCCCAGGAAAACGCCCCGCCGGAGCCTGGACTGCATCCATAGAGGCCCAGGCAGGGTCCCAGGTCAGATGTGAGCTGGCACAGGGAGAGGGCAGGGAACGCCCCCGGGCTGACATCCGCAGCAGCACAACAAGCAAGCCCCCCATCACCCCAAGTGACCCAGGCCCACAGGAAGGTGCGCAGGGGGGGAGGTGGGGTGGGAAGGGCTTGCAGTGGGGGGGAGGGGACAGGGACCGTTCCTCCGTGTGCTCTATACCAGGGGTCCCCAACCCCCTGTTAAGAGCCAGCCCGCGCAGCAGGAGGCGAGCGGCGGGTGAGAGAGCGAAGCTTCATCTGCCGCCTCCCCATCGCTCGCATTACCGCCTGAGCTATCCATCCATCCCCCCTTCCATGGAAAAATTGTCTACCACAAAACAGTCCCTGGTGCCAAAAAGGCTGGGGACCTTTTACTGCTCTATACAGCTCCTAACTGTCTGGTTCCCAGTTTTATTATTCTTAAAAGTTTCTTCTACAGACCACAGAAAAATGCTCCCTGAGGGCAGACACTGCTAAGCCAGGCCCCGGCCCTCTGGGAACGGCCCTCCCTCACAGGGGTTAGAGCAGAGCACCAGGCCTCCGGGGAGAGCCGCTCAGGCGTGTCCTCGGGACATCCTGGGCCAGGGGAGCCACACGAGGAGGAGTGGGGTGCCGTTAGGGAAGGAGCTAAGTCCCTCTATCAGCCCCATGTGCCCCCTCCAAACGCCTGCCCCCCGAGCCTGCCTGCAGCGGGGCCCCCGGGAGTGAACATGGCCAAGTCTCTTCCCCCAGAGACGCCTCTGTCCACAGCAAAACCAAAATGAGAGGAACCAAGGCAGGAAGCAGACACAGCAGGGGGAGAGAGCGGGGCTGAAGCAGAGACGTCCCAGCCTGTGCCCCCAGGACTGGACGCCTGGCACAGCCCCATCACCCGCCTTCCCTCCGGCCAGGATCCTCTGGGTGGGGTGTCCGCGGGGCCCAGGCCAGCCCCCACTGGCATTCCCAGCATGAAGGATCCCAGGAGGGACGCCCCTTCCCATTGAGCCTCCTGCTACAGCCCAGCCCTGCCCGATGCTGCTCTCCTAGGACCCGGGCCCCTGCCACCCACCCGGGAGAAGTGGGAGGGGACTCCTTACCACCACCGGAGGCACCTCCAGGACCTTGTCCACGTTCTTCAGCGACAGGGGCACATACCACAGGGTGGCCTTATTGGTCAGCTTTTTGGTACCTTCAGAGAAGACAAACACGTGAGTGATGGCTGGGAGCCGGCAGGGCGCCGGGCACAGGGCAGGCAGGGCCGATGCCACCTGTGGCCCCCACCACCAAGGCCTTCTTCAGCCGTGAGGTGCACGTGTGGGCACAGACCGGGGAGAGGCATGGCCTCCAGCCTGCCCCCACCCTGAGGCTGCTGGAAAGACTGCAGGTCACGCGGTCTAAGCCTGGGGGGCCTGGGCCTGTCGGCTTTCTAGCACTTTCTAACTCGGAAGGCCCGCATCTGGAGGGCACCGACTCCAGGCAGGCCTCCCGGGAGCCTCCGGAGCGAGAGGGAGGGAAGGGCTGTGGGGAGGGGCAGACTGGCCACCAAGAAGAGCTCCGGCTGGACAGGAAGCAGCTCATGGACCCGAGGCGGAGGGGCGGTGGAGGCAGAGCCCACCCAGGCAGCGGGGCCGCAGCCCAGAGCACAGCCATGGGGTGGGCTCATCACAGCTCCCGCCCCCACGGCCCCTCCCTTCCCCAGGGCCACCTCCTTCCAGGTGGGAGGCGCCACACCAGCCACTTTTGCTGCTGGTGACTCAGCGCTCCAATGCAGAAGCTTCCAAATGGGGGCTGAGAGAGGGCGGGGGGCTGCTGGCTTCTGCTCTGGGCTGAAGGACAGGAAACAGAACCTTCTCTGGGGCTCTGAGCCCAGCCTCAGGGCAGAGTGGTGCCGTCAGGGCGGGAGGCCTGTCTAGGCTGAAAACCATGGGCCAAAGGAGCCTGGAGATCACTTGGTCCACACCCCTCACTTGTACAGGAGGAGCTTGAAGCCCAGAGAGGTCAAGGGGATTGCCTAGGCTCACACAGCAACTTGACGCCATTCTGAGTACAGACCCGGACCTCCCAGGTCCCAGTAATTTCAGAGAAGTGTTTTCAAGGAGGCCTTTTAGAAGTTGCCTCTTCAACATGGACGATTCCCAATGTGGTGGCTATCAGGAGAACTGCAGGACAGAGAGAGGAAGTGTAGAAGCAAGGAGCAGCCCGGGGGCGGGGGTTTGCCCTGAAGTCCCCCTCAGTAACTCACTTCCTACCAGTTCCTTCTGACCTGCCTTCCCAAGGCGAACCTGGGCCTTCAGTTTCCTCCCCTTAAACGTAGCCCCAAGGACCAAGCCAAGGCCTGGCGGGTCAATTAGAAAGAGGGTGAGGCCCCTGGCGCCCCAGGCCTGCTCCTCGTGCCAGGATGTCCGCCGCTCCGCCCGGGCCCCACGGCACCACCAGGACCACAGGCAAATAACACGGAAAAATATCTTCACTGCACTTTGACAGAGTGAATCTGACAACCTGCTTTGGGGAATAAAGATTTCCTGTTTGACTCAGCTAGAGCCAGCCTGACAAGCTGGTTTCCGTGGAAACCCCAAGTGGCCCTCCTCCAGACCCAAATGAACACCGTGGAGCAAATAAGGCAAAACACGCTAATTGTACTTTATCATTTAATAAAACCATCAAAAGACAAGTGCGGTGCTAAAAACATCTATTCTGAAATCTTGAGAGCTCCCAGCTATTTTCTGGAGTGATTCGCAGCAATCACGCCCCAGTTAGCTTAATATTTTGACAGGTGCCGGGGATGAATGAGCAAAGGTTTGCTGGTTGTCTGCCTGGGTGCATGCTCGCCCGGCTGCCTCACGGCAGGCGGCAAGGCCCCGAGCGAGGGGGATGCACAGAACGGGGGCTCTGCCCCCTGGGGTCTCAAAACACGGAGACGGCACACGAACAGCTTCAGGGTTCAGCCTGGTTGCCTGTTTGTCCGCCCAGCCCGGTCTCCCCACCTGTCCGAGTCCACCCGCCCACCTGGCCCGTGTTCACAGAGCACCTGCTGGGTGGCCCTGCCCCGGACCAGGCAGCCACATGGCCTGCCCTCGCAGGGCTCCCATCCTCGTGGACACGCGGGCAGAGATTCATCAAGACAGGAAGGCCTCAAGACACAGGGTTCCAGAGTAAAAGAGACTCACACAGATCCAAACATGGAAAGACGGAGAGAGTTTGAGAGATGCACAGACACGGTGCTGAGACCCAGAGAGGGGCACCCGGAGGTGAGAGTAAGGGAGGGGGCGCCCGGCCCTTCAGCAGGGGCTCCAGGGCAAGGCGGGCAAGGTGACTGAGACGTGTAGAGAAGGCACAGCCCCAGGGCTCCAGGTCTCGCCGTCCCCATCCTGTGATCCGGCCCTGGGGTCTTCCCGGGGCCTCGCCCCCCGCACCCCATCTCGAAAGGCTGGGCAATGCTGGCCGGCGCCCCTGTGCTCTGAGCTTGGTCCCTCTCACGAGCACAACGCCCGGCCCGCTGTCCCGGGAGCCCGTGCTCCTCAGTCACTTCTCTCCTTCTCGGGGCAGCTCAGGCTCTGCGTGTCCATCCTTCAGGGTCAGGGCGGCTGGGGACACTGGCGGGTGCAGAGCATCCTGACTGCGGGGTGGGGGCTGTCATCTTGCCACCACAGCTCTGGGCAAGCGCTGCCTGCCTCCTGCCCGCTCCTGCCCCCAGAGGGGGGATCCCACAGAAACTGGGCTGGGGCACGTCCTTGTAGACAAGGCCCTCTGCCCGCTTCCCCTCAGCGCAGAGGCCCAAATCTTCCTGACTCATCCACTCCTTCATTCATTCACTCATCAGTGACTGAGTCCGCGGCTGTTGTGAGCCAACGAGAAAGCACGGACCTTTCCCCTCTTGTGTCAGGAGCAGGGAGGCTCAACCCCCAGCACAGCCCAGGAGAGCAGGGCTGGGTCACGTGGAGGGGGGGGGAGGGGGGATGGAGGGAGTGGCCCGCCCCGCCCTGGGCCTCCTCCCAGTGGGCTGCCAGCCCCAATGTGGGGAGTCAGGGCCAGAGGACCCCTTTCTGTGCCACAGCCCGAGACCAGCATCCAAGGTCCCTTAGATGCCAGAGCTTTCTGCCAAAGACCAGGCTCAGGCCACAGACGCAGGACATGGGGCACAAGCCCACTGACCGCTCCCCACCCCCACCCCCGCCCCAGGCCGTGGCTCGGCTTAATCGTTCACTGTGCAGTGGCTGGGCCTGCTGCGGTAAGCCTGGAGCCCGTTAAAGACCTCTGAGCACAGCGCTCTGCAGGCAGCCATGGCTGAGGAGAGGGCATCGGCAGGAGGCACAAGGACCCAGGCAGCTCCTTCCTCTAGAATGAGCACGGACTCTCCTCTGGGTGCGACAGTGGGTGGCCTGGGACGAGGCAGTGGGCAGTGAGGGGCCCAAGGGGCCTGCCTGCCTCAGCATCTCCGTTATAAAAAGCAGCGACTGTGAACCGAAGCCACACTCCCCTGCAGTGCCCAGTGGGAGGGTGAGAAGGGGTTTCCATGGTTACCACTCCGAGGAAGAGAATATTCAGATCAAAGCAGAGTCAAAGGTTCGCCCAGGGAGCTCCAGCCTAGGCCTGGCTTGTGGGGCCCAGGGGAGCAGAGCAGAAGCCAGGGCAGCGCCTTCCAAGGGGCAGCAGCTTCCAAGGGGTAGCAGCTCCACCGTGCAGGGAAGGGCAAGGTGGGGGCTGGGGAGACGGCAGGGGGGCCGGAGGGCGGCATGCGCCCTCCCAGCCCATTCCCACCCTTCTGCCCGGACCAGCTGGCCGCCAGGCCCCTTCTTCCCCAGGAAGGCAGGGGGGCCGTACCCTGGGCTCGTTGCCTAACTCGTCTGCGCCCCCGTTTCCCCGTCTGCAAACGAAGCGAGGACGGCAGAAGTCCCTGCTCACAGGTGGAGGCAGAAATGCAGGGAGGTCACCCACAGACAGTGTTAGGACCATCCAGGGGCAGTCAGCCCTCAATGGACGTGGGCTGCGGCTGCTGCCTTATTTCTACTGTCACCGTTGTTCCCAGCCCCGCACGCGGGCTCAGCAAGTGGAAGTTACCTGTGAGGATGTTTTCGGACATCACATGGACCTGAACCTCCACTGAATGCTTGGAGGTGTAGGTGATCTCCGCACCGACGTGGGCCACCTCGCCGATGCACATGGGCGACAGGAAGTCCGTGCGCTCCACCTGGGCCAGGGCGGCCACACAGCACTCCTGCAAAGACCAGAGGCGGGTCAGCCTCCCACGAGGCCCCACCCTGGACACGCTCCCCCAAAACGGCCCTTGGTTTTTTCCCCACTGTTAAAGTAACGCAAGTTATTGCCACCACACACTCCTACGTGCAAAACCAGGAGATGAGGCACTGCCCGAGGGCAACCCGGCAAAGCAGCTGATACAGGCGATTCTGAGTGGTGGGGTTCCGAGCAGCCTGTTTCTTTTTTCTGACTTTTCTACAAAAGATACGTATTACTTGTGCAATGAAACGTGGAAAAAGGCATACATACTTATTATGGAAAATTTGGGAAGTACAGAAAAGGAGGCGGAGGAGGGAAGATCCCTCCTCCCATCCAGAGATAACCATGGTTTCTATTTGGGCATCTTTCTTTCCAGGCTTTTTGCCCCAAGAACAGGGGTTCTACTGGTTCACTTGTTTGGCTGTCTGGCTCCTTGTTTTGCAGTTTTAGTCATAGACAGTTGTCACTTACAGTCATGTATAGCTGTCATATATAGTCTTACGTAGTCGTGCAAGCACTAAATATACACTTTCACAATCTGCTTTTTTCACTCAACAGGAGAAAAAATAACCTGCCCGTGTTGTGACAAGCTCTTAGAAATCACAGTTCTTCTTTTTAAATGTTATTTATCCTTCAAATAGGCAACCCATTCTCATGACTCAAAATTCAAAAGGAACAAAAGGGTGTATGTCCCCGGCCACCCAGGACCCCTGGGTAACTGGATGGACGCAGCCAGTCAGCACGTGCAGGTGGGGTCCAGTGGGATCCACTGGGGAGCTCACATTCTATGAAAGTGAGGCACTTACTTCCTCATTTCTTTTCTTGACACTTTCTACGACTTCCACTTCACGATACTCCATTGCAAAGATATTTCTAGACGGCCAAATAAAATATTCTTCCGTTGTCAGGTTTGTATCAACCTCAGTTGTCTCTTATTATAAATAACCCTGTGATGAAGGTCCTTTTAGTTAAGTCATTTTCAGTATTGGGGATTGTTTCCAGGGTGGAAGGGACAAACATTTCGGTACGTGTTCCCAAAGTGCTTCGCAGAAGGGCAGAGTGCTTGACGTGGCCCCAGCACTCCCACACCAGCACTGAAAATCAGCTTTTTTTTACGTTTAGTTTTTATTGAGGTAACATTGGTTTATATCATTGTGTAAGTTTCCTGTGTAACAACATTATATTTCTACTGTATACCCTACAGCGTGCTCACCACCAAGAGTATAGTTTCCATCCATCACCAGACAGTCGATTCCTTTACCCATTTTGCCCCGGGCCACTCCCCCACCCCCCTCTGCTAACCACTGCCTTGTTCTATCTATGCATTTTTGGTTTGTTCGTTTATTTTTTGTCTTTTATAGTCTACCTATGAACAAAATCATCAGGTATTTGTTTTTCTCCATCTGACTTATTTCACTTAGCATCATTCCCTCAAGGACCACCCATGTAGTCACAAATGGCAAGATTTCATCTTTTTTTTACCTCTGAGTAACATTCCATTGTGTGTTTGTGTGTGTGTATACCATTATTTATTTATCCACTCATCCATCAATGGGCCCTTAGGTTGCTCCATGTCTTGGCTGCTGTAAACAATGCTGCCATGAACACAGGGTGCAGATACCACTTTGTATTAGTGTTTTCATTTTCTTTGGATACATACTCAGAAGTGGAATAGCTGGATCATATGGCAACTCTATTTTTAGTTTTTGAGGAACCTCCAGGCTGTTTTCCACAGTGGCCGCACCAGTTTACATTCCCACCAACAGTGCATGAGGTCCCCTTTTTCTCCACATCTTCACCAACACTGGTTATCTGTTGTCTTTTTAATAACAGCCATTCTGGCAGGTGTGAGGGGAGATCTCATTGTGGTTCCGATCTGCATTTCCCTGATGATTAGTGATGTTGAACATCTTTTCATGTGCCTGTTGGCCATCTGTATATCTTCTTTGGAAAAATGTCTATTCAGTTCCTCTGCCCATTTTTTAATCGGGTTGTTTATTTTTTTGTTGTTGAGTTTTATGAATTCTTCATATATTATGGAATCAGCTTCCTTTTCATCCATGCTAACCGAATGACACAAAAGACAATCTTACGTGTGAGCCACAGGACCGTGGATCTTCACGGCCAAACACAGCACCTGGCACTTTTTGGACTTTCTACCAGAAACCAATCAGGGTTTTTAGGACACTGGACAGCATGGGTACCCCTGAGCTGGGTGGGGAGCAGGGAGCAGATGGGCCCACTCTCGAGGGCCTGTCGGTGCCGTGCCAGCACTGGACTTCACTTTTCCAGCTGGTCCCCACAGCACCCCTTCTGCAGAGGTTGGAGATATTAAGCTTGTAGGTGACAGTCAGTTCAAGCTCTGGCATGTCTGCACTCTTCCCACCGGCCACCTGCCACCACCTGTGGCACCAAAGCACCTCTCCCACCTGCGCGAGAACTCACCTGACACCTGGCAAACATGCAAATTCCCTGACCCGCCCCAAACCCACAGAACCCGCCTCTTTGGAGGGACGCCTGGGGACCTCCATCTTCACGCCTTCCCCCGAGATTCTCAGACACACGGGGGTCCCCTGATGGTTTCTGTTCCTATAAATGTCCTGGAATCAGCTCTCAACGCAGCAGAGCACGAGCTGAGCAGGCAAGTGCAGCTTGTGGCGTCCCCCCTCTGCCTTGCCGGGGCCCTGTCCCCCGACCCCCGCCCCACACAGACGTGTCACCCCTGACGCTAAAACAATGCGAGGGAATTGCTGGGCGTCACCCCGAGTACATTTGTGTGGCTACAGCGCCACCCACTGGCGGAAAGCTGGAAAGGCAAGTGCGAAGTGAGGGGGGCAAGAATGCGGGGCCAGCCTCTGGGCCACTTCTGGAACTACCCAAGCTCCGCCTGCAAGACCCAAAACGAAATAAAGCAGCTGTCTTTGTTGAAGGGTGGCTAAACTATGGAATGAATATGTCCGCACACAGGTAACACTCCTATACGTTAGTTAATATTTTAAATGGAAATGCAGCTCGTTTCTTCTGCCTTTAAACATCTGAGCCTTAGATGGACCCCAGCCTTTTTAAGGCTACAGAGGCATTCCTTCACTTGTGGTGGCATCTATGGAGCCAGGCCCTGCACTCGGTGCCTGCCCCTGGCCTGGGGTCTGGTTGGGGGACGGATGACAGATAAGCACGTAGCAGGTGCTCCGGAGAGGGCAGCGTGAGGTGTGGGGGGTGGGAAGTGGGGTTCAGGTGCCGATGTGGGCGGGGCAGCTGCAGGTGAGGGGCTGAGACCTGGATGCTGAGGTGTCAGGCAGGAGAAGGGGTGGGGTGCAGACACCCCAGGCAGAGGGGAGGGCAGGGCGACCCCGGGGGAACTGAAGGCTGCTGCTGAATACATGTCCAGCTGGGTGTGGACGGCACAGGCTGGGACCCAGGCAGCTCCAACTTGACTGGGAGCTGCCGTTTCCCAAGACCTAGCGGGCCACCCCAGGCACTCCATAAAGCCCTGTGTGACCCAGAAATTCAAAACACAGGCTGACAAATGTTCATTCAGTGTGAGCGTCTCCGAGCTGTAGGTGTCTGTGGCTCCCAGCGGCTCAGACACACCCGTAAGTCCCTGCTTCGGGGCGTAAACTAGGAGGAGCGGCCCCGACCCGGGAAGCAGCCGTGAGGGTCTGATCAGCACCTAGCCCAAGAAGCACCCTCTGCCATGCTCCCGAAGGCAGCCTGAGTCGCACTGCCCATTGGGCACAGATGCCTGGAAAACCACGGGCCTGAGCTCCTGAGGGGCCACGGGGCTTTGAGCCGGGACAGCAGCTTCAGAAGCAGAGCCAGAGGAAACAGGTCTGCGCCCTGGACTCAAATCCCAGCTCTGGCACTAGCTCTTGACCTGGTCTCTCTGCAAAATACAGATAATAAATGGTACCAGTGACTGCCGTCAGGATTCAAGTGGATGCTGTGTGGAGAGGAGGGGTGGGCTGCCCTGCTCTCACAGAAACGTAGGGATCAAGGTCCAGAAAGAGTTAACTCCTACTGCTCTTGTTATGTGAGCTGCACCTGCCCCCTCACCCACCCAGGTCCTCTCGGCTGATGCCCACTCAGAGGATGCAGCTCTGTGACCTTTGGGAGCCACATGACTTTTCCGGGCCTCCGTTTCCTCACCTGCAAAGTGGGGTTAAGGAGATTACCCAGGTAAGGAAGGTCAAGCACGCAGTGTGGCCACTGATGCATCGTAAGTGTGCATTAAACAGAAGCTCTCCGCAGACAACTACTCCAGACACACAGCTAATGGGAGCCCACTGCGTTCCAGACCTTGGCCTAGATGCTAAGGGAATCCAGCAGGGAAGTGACGGGCAAAAGTCCTTGCTCTGGTGGGGCTTACGTTCTAGTGGGGGAATCAGCCCAGAGCTAAATGAGCAAAACGCAGCGTGCCAGGAGGGGCAGTGCTGTGGACAAGAGCTGGGAGCAGTGAGGGAGCCGGTTGTCGGGGACGTGGAGATCGTATTTACGCAGAGACTGGAAGGAAGGGGGAGACACGTGGGTCTCTGGGGGAAGAGTGGTCCAGGCAGGGGAAAGGTCCAGTGCAAAGGCCCTGGGGCAGGAATGCTGGCGTGGCCCAGGGGCGTGACGAGGGGAAGGAGTAGGAGCCGTGCCCTGACTTCACACAGGATGGGTTTCTCTGGCTGCTACTGGACAGCAGACCAGGGGCAGGGAGGCCTGTTAGGAAGCTGTTAGGCAATCTGGGCAGGAAGCGGCAGTGGCTCGGCCCAGATGGTGGTGGGGCTGGTGTGCAGTGTTCGGACCTGGAACTATCCACAAGGTGAAGCCAATGGGACTGGATGCCAGGGTCCACGGGTGGGAGGAAGAGGGGGTCAACGGAGGATCCAGAGGCCATTTACTGAGCAGAGGGAGGCCGTGGGAGAAGCAGCCTGGGAGCGGGCCCCAAGTGTGTTTTGGGGCCCATCCAGGTCGAGGGTGGATTAAGCATCCAGGGGGAGCCAGCTAAGAGGCACCAGCTGGACAGAGGACCTCGGGGCTGTGTCGTGGTACTAGAGCCACAGGCTGGATGAGACCACCAAGGGAGTGTGGGTGGCAGTGCTCCCGGCGCACCCAGAGCCCCAGCAGAGCCATTCAGAGGCCAGCCTCAGCCCCCTGGAGCTGCCTGGGGCTCATGCCCCCTTCCTGAGCCTGGGATTCCAGATCGCTATCTTGGGGCCACCAGCCCAGAGGCATCTCCCGGCCAACAGGCCAGACCTGCACCCCAGGCTCACTCTGGGGAAGGAGTGAGAACAAACAAGTCTCAGGCAAGTATCCAAGCTCTCTGGACCTCAGCTCCCTCATCTGTGCAGTGGGGATAATACAATAACCACCTCGACCTCTAAGGGGTGTCGTGAGGACGACACAAGCTAAATGCTACAGAGCTTTGCAAAACCCTAGGTGGTCACTGAACTCTGGCGGTTACCAGGGCATTGTCACCCACTTGGCCTCCCTCCCTCCCCAGTCCTGGGGCTCTTCCTTCCCAGCGTCCAGCCTCTCTTGCCAGGCCTGGCTGGGACCCTCACCGTCCCCCTCTCGGAGGGTCTACCAGGGGCCTGGCCCCCACCTCAGCCCCGGCCCCTCGGGCTCAGGCCGGTCCTCACAGCCACCAGAGGGCGCTCTCTGAACGTGGCCGGGTTTGCCCCAGAACTTCAAGGGCGAACTCTTAGCAGGCGGGAGAGCCCCTTCCTCATATGGAGGGCCCCCAGCCCAACCCACTCTCACTCCTCCCCAGGCGAAGGCCCCCAGGCTCACGTCCACCCACACACACTCACCCCGGCTCGGTTCATTCTACACACGTGCACAGGCATGCGCACATGCACAGTCTGCGCGGGCGTGGAATCGGCCTCTGGGCCTGGAGGACAATGGCACAGCAAGTGGCTCGCCGGGGCCCCCAGGTGCACAAGGCCTCAGGCTTCCTTGGAGTCGCTTCCGCGCCCGCCCGGTGCCGAGTTGGCAGTTGGGGTACAAGACTGACTCCTTCCCCCAGCACCCGAGGGGGGCTTCAGAGAGAACGACAGGTCCCGCAGGGCTGGGGGCCGGGCAGGAGATGACGGGCTGAATTCCCCGCAGCTGCCCTGAAGCCTGAAGCCACCAGCCTGGCCCTGTCTGGGCGGCGGGAGGAGAGCCGGCAACATCGCAGGAGTCTGTGCGGGCCTCTGCGGCCCGGAAGCCACCAAGGGGAGAGCCCAGACTTGCATGTGGACCCAGGGTCAGTGGAGCAGGGGAGGCATCCGGGTCCAGGCGGTGTGACACCCAGGATTAACTGCCGCCCATGGAGGCTCCGGGGGGGCTGGGCCCCCGGGGGCTCAGGAAGCTGACTCTCCCTGAACACAGCGGGAGGGCTGGAAAGGTGGCTCTGTCAGCTGGCAGCTCTCAGCTGAGTTTCTGGAGGTCCCCACCCCTCCTCGCTGAGCCCCAAACCAACTGCCAACGCAAGGGGTCCCCAGTCCAGAGCCGGAGCTTCCCAAAACCCCCCAAGGCCCAGGGACCGGGGCGGGGAAGGCTCCAGGCCTGGCCTCCACCCAAACTCCCTTCCTGACCCGACAGTGGACAGGGGTGCGGCACCGCCAGAGGGGACGCCAGGCCCCCAGGGCCCGAGGTCTTCCACGTGACGCTCACCCCGTTCTGGCTGTTGCAGTGCCGGGTGCTGATGATGGCCCCTGCCTCCTCGATCATCTTCAGGATGGTTCCTCCGTGGACGTTGCCGGCCACATTGGCGTCATCCGGCCGCATGATCCTGGGCGGGAGGGGAGAAGCAGCAGGGTGAGCCTCGGGAAGGACGTCGCTTGTGAACAGCAGCAACCCCTGGGAGGGGCAGAAGGCCCTCCAAAGGGCCCGACGGCTCCCAGAGAAGGAAAAAGAACTTCCCGCGTGTTTGCTCAGGGTGGGTGCTGATCTGACAGCCAGACAAGGGGCTGCAAGGTCGTGTTTCCACGTGTCTCCACCTTCCTGCCCTAGGGCCGCAGGCACCTGGCCTGGCAGGTACCAGGAAGGGTGGGTGGCGGGGACTTTCCACAAAGGCCGTGAGCGTGGCAGCAAGGCGACCCGGCTGTGGGGCGCCCAGCGCACCTGCCCCTCCTGGTTTCCAGGACTGCCAACGACCAGCAGAGCTGAATGAGCACAAGGACACAGGCTCCGACCCCTTGGAAAATGGACAAATTCCCAGGACCACCACCTCCATCAGGAGTCCCAGGGGAGCTGGCCTCGTGCGGCCACAGATGTTCTGAGAACTGGAAACAAGTCGCAGCATCCAGACCCATCAGCAGGTGAATGCCCGCTTGCCACCTGCCCCTGGGCTCTGAGAGAGCACCAGAGGGGCCCGATTCCCTGGGATTGAGAGCTGGGAGCTCCCCAAGGTCAGGAAGGCCTGAAATGCCACCCCATTTCCTTGCCGTGGGCAGTGGGGAAGCGCCGTGAAATCCACAGAGTCCCAACAGGCCAGCCTCGTGCTCCTACCTTGGGCAACCCCAGAGAGGTTGGCACTTTCCCAGACTCCAGTCTGGCTGATGAAATCTGCCTGCACCAGCCTCAGGCCCAGAGACAGGTACCAGGCAATGAGCGAGTGTGCGGTTCCTAGGTGCCCAGCATCCCTGGGCCCACCCAGCCTGTTCCAACCCACTGGCTAGCGTGGCCTCCGAGGCCGGACCCCCCACTCTGGGCCACG
Source organism: Neophocaena asiaeorientalis asiaeorientalis (assembly GCF_003031525.2). NCBI lineage: Eukaryota > Metazoa > Chordata > Mammalia > Artiodactyla > Phocoenidae > Neophocaena > Neophocaena asiaeorientalis. The sequence goes on along the minus strand of NW_020174329.1, from coordinate 245,316 downwards.
GAGCTCCACTGCCCTCCGGGTCTGGCTCCTTTCAGGCAGACTCAGAGATCGTTCCTGGCTCCCACTCTTACTGGCTGGGTGACCTGAGCAAAGCTGCCAAAACCCTCACTTCTCCGCTTCCTTGCCTGTAAAAGAGGAAGAACAGCACCGCATTTGACAGTGGGGAAGACTGAATCACTCGAGACAATGCAAATGACAAGCTCTGTGGCTGTGCCTGGCACACAGTCAGACATAAACGTTCACCAGCACTTCTCCCCTCTTCTCTGAGTGTCAGCCAACTGACCGCAGGAAGGCTGGAGGCTCCAAGAAAGAGCCGTAGCTGCCACTTTCTGGAGCAAATGACCACCGACATCCTGGGGTGACTGACAGCTGTCTGTACCTGTCGCCCACCCCCAAATGTCACCCCCTCATCCTGGGGTGCGGGCATTCAGGCCGCCTGCTTCTCACCTGCATCACTGGCTCAGGGGCAGCCGCGACGGTCCCCAAGCAGTGACCAGGGGAACCCCCGGAGCACAGGAAAGAAGCGTCACTTGGCTTCTCAAATGTTCACTTTAAAAGATCTTTAAATCAACTCAAAATAGATTAAAAACTTGAACACAGACCCGAAACCATAAAACTCCTAGGAGAAAACATAGGCCTTAGCGATGATTTTTTTAGATTTGACACCAAAAACAAAGGCAATAGAAGCAAAAATAGACAAGTGAGACTACATCAAACTAAAAAGCTTCTGCACAGCAAAGGAAGCCATCAAATGAAAAGATAACCCGTGGGATGGGAGAAAACATTAATATCCAGAATACATAAAGAACTCATAAAACTCACAGAATAGCCAAACAAACAAACAATCCAATTAAAAAATGGGCAGAGGATCTGAATGGACATTTTTCCAAACAGGCACATGAAAAGCTACTCAACATCATTAACCAGCAGGGAAATGCAAATCAAAACCACAATGAGGGGACTTCCCTGGTGGTCCAGCGGTTAAGACTCCTCGCTTCCAAAGCAGGGTGCGTGGCTTCGATCCCTGGCCAGGCAACTCAAGATTCCATACGCCGTGTGGTGCGGCCAAAAAATAAAAACATTAAAAAAAAAAAACCAACACAATGAGATCTCACCTCACACCTGTTAGAATGGCTATTATCAAAAAGACAAGAAACAAGTGCCGGCAAGGATGTGGAGAAAAGGGAACCGTTGTGCACTGCTGATGGGAGTGTAAACTGGCGCAGCCACTGTGGAAGACAGCCTGGAGTTTCCTCAAAAAATTAAGACTAGAACTATCATATCCAGCAATCTCACTTCTGGGTATTAATCTGAAGGAAATGAAATCACTCTCTTGAAGAGATATCTGCAGCCCCACGTTCACCGTAGCATTATTTACAGCAGCCAAGACATGGAACAACCTAAGTGTCCACTGATGGATGAATGGATGAAGCAGACATGGTGCGTGTGTGTGTGTGTGTACAATTCAGCCATAAAAAAGAAGGAAATCCTGCCATTTGCAACAACACGGATAGACCTTGAAGGCAGTTAAGATCCATTAGATAAGTCAGACAGAAGAAGACAAAAACTACTTCATTTTCCTTATACGTGGAATCTAGAAAGCTCAAACACACAGATACAGAGAACAGACTGGTGGTTGCCAGAGGCCGGAGGGGTTCTGGGGGGATGGGTTAAAACAGGTGAAGGGGGTCAAAAGGTACAAACTTCCAGTTATAAAATAACTCATGGGGATGTAACGTACAGCACGGTGACTAAAGTTAACAACACCATGTCATATATTTGAAAGTTACCGAGAGAGCAGATCTCAAAAGTTCTCATCACAAGAAAAAGAAATTATAGCGATGTGAGATGATGGGTGTTAACTGAACTTACCGTGGTGATCATTTCACCACACACACGTATGCCAAGTCACCATGTTGTACGGTTTTATATGTCAATCATATACCCATAAAACTGAAAATATAAAATAATTAAAAATTTTTAAAACTTTAAGTTTAAAAAATTCAAGCTTATACCAGAGTTGTGGGTTTTTTTTAAGCTTAGGAGGTAGCCAATTCAAATAACAAAACTGCTGTATCAGACTCTTTCCTTTGTATTTGTTTTCAACTTAGTAAAGACCAGATGGTGCATCTCTGCGTGTGGGAACCAGTGCCTGGTGGATGCCGAGGTGGGGTAAGGGCTGGATGGGGGTTCCAGACAGGTGAGGACCAAAACGTTTTGACACCAGGAGTACCAGAGCCTGCCTCTGGCAGAGCCTGGTTCCTTTCTGTGGGTTTGCCTTTCCCGGTCTGTAAAGTGGGGCTGCCCACACCAGGCTGGTGCAGAGGGATGCAGGGCCAGGGGGAGAAGTGCAGACAGAGGGCCCCAGGGTGCAGGAGGAAGTGCTTGCATCCGGCAGGGCCCTGAGGAGGAAGGGACTGATAAGGAGGTGGCCTCTGAAATAGGAGAACAGGGGATGGCGCCTGCGCCACCCTGCCACACTGGGGGTCCCTGGGGACCCCACGCCATCAACATCCCACTGCCCCCGGGATCCCTGGGCACTTAGGAGTAAATGCCAGGCGCTCCAGACTGCATACTCTCCAGCCCCCTCCCGACCTGGTCACCCTGGGTCCTGCCCCAAGGACCATCCTAACCCCCGAGGCCGGCTGGCCACCCAGGCAGGCAGCGCAGACACAAACCTTCCCCCAGGACCTGACCCTGACTCGGCTCTGCAGTTCCCGCAGACACAGGGGAGCAAGAGCCCAGCTCACTCACCCCTTTCCTGTGGCCCCAAATCAAGACTCCTTCCCCATGGCCTCACTGTGGTTCCTTCCTGGCCTCCATCCACATGCTGAGCTATGATCCCACACCTGCCCTCCCTCCCTCCAAAGGGCTCAGGAGCTGCTGGGCAGGGTCCTCCTCAACCCACCTTCCCTAGAGCTCCCCCTATGCGTGTCACCTCCAGGCAGGACTGGGAGGAAGGAGGGCCGCCAGGAGAACATGCGGCCCCTCTGTGGAGCTTCTGTTTTCCCGCTTTTAGTAAAGACATGGGTGTGAAAAGTGCTTCACTATTAAAAAAGAAGAAAAGACAGCCCAGCAGACGAAGCACGATGCCACGCGGCACTGCCCACGGGGGTCTGAGCAGGGACGCAACAGGGCGATACTGGGCTTGCACGCTGGCCGGCTGCGGCTGTGCAGGTGTCTGAGACCAGGATGCCGAAGCTCTGGGTTTTCAAGAGAAGCTGGCAAAATCCAGAGTCTAACGCGACATCTCCTGATATTTGACTGGCCACGCCCGACTGAAATGTTTCAACCCCACGCAGGGCAGCTCGGGGGGCGGGGGACAGAGCAGGTGGCGGGCCTGACCCAGTCCTGGGGGGAGACTCTGTGTGACCCATTCTCCCTCCCACCTCTCTCTGCCCCTCTGCCCATGCCAACCTGTGACTCCCTCGCTCCTTGGACCCCAGAAACTTCAGAGGAAAGTGGAAGGTCAGCCCAGGGAGCCCTGCCGGCTTCCCACCCCTCAGGTCCTCTCAGCCAGCCGGTGGCACAGACACTGCCTCCGGTGAGCAGGCCCACACCCCGCGCATCCTCTTCACCATCCTCCACTCCCCCCGCCCTCCCAGCAGTGGCGTCTGAATGTCACCATGTCAACCACTGCCCCTCCCCTTCTACTCCAGCTGCTCCTGTCCCAGAGCACAGGATGAGATGGCCAGGGCTGGGCTCATGGCTAACCAAAGTAGACACCACCCGGACTCTGCTCCCCTCCGGAGCAGACACAAAGCTGATGACAGGAGCGCGAAGGAAGCTGCACAGACCCGGGTCAAGGAGTCACTCCCAGAAGGGGCAGCCACTCACCTGGACGCCGGGGAAAACTTCGCAGAGGACGTGACACCTGGGCCAAGTCCCGGAGGGGGAGCAGGGCTGAGCCAGGGACAGGGGGCAGGGGATGTTCCAAGAAGAGGGCGCATCTCGGGGGAAGGCCCCAGTGCTGGGAGAGCTCGGTGGATCCAGAAACAGATTACAACCCCTCAACGCTGGCCAGCAGCCTGTGGGGAGACGGGGGTGAAGAGGGGAGCGGGACGATGGAGCCAGGAGCTTGTCACAAGGGCCTGGGGCTGGCTGGGGACGGCGTCTGGACTTGTCCTGGGGGATGGGGTGGCTTCGGGGAGACCAAGGCAGGGCTGGTATGTGGGGAGTCACTTGGGGACCAGGGGTGGGGGGGCTTCTTTGTCTGCCTCTTGCCTCCCAGCCCTAACCCACTGCCTACCCCACTGCCCCAAGAGTCCCTCTTCTTAAGCAGGAGTGCACTCCCCTGCTCAGACCCTCCAGGGCCCCTCCTATGGAATAAAGATTCAACATCCAACTCCCGGGACTTTCCCCCATGATCCAGTGACTCCCACGCTTCCACCGCAGGGGGAGTGGGTTTGATCCCTGGTCAGGGAACTAAGATCCTGCATGCTGTGCGGGGTGGCCAGGAAAACAAAAGATTCAACTTCCTAGTGAGGCGTTCGAAGCCCTCAGGGATCCGGAACTTTTCTCGCCTGATCTCCCACTGTCCTGCAGGGCTCCAAGCTGCACCTGCCCAGACCAGCGCTGCTGGCCAGGCACACCCAGACCTTCCCACCACCCTGCCTGTGCCCACCTGTCCCGAGGGGCTCATCGATGAACGGGGAGCATGAGTGGATACAACCTCCTGGAGGGCAACCTGGTGTTATCGTTATCTGTCCAAACTCCAGATGCATAGGCTGCTCTGAGCCAGCCATTCCACTGAGAGAAATTCACCCTACAGATGTTTTCACACATGATTAAACCAAGTGTGTTCATGGTTACTCACTGCAAAGCTGTTTATCATGCAAAGACTGGCCGTGTCCTAAATGTCCACCAATAAGGGACTCAGATTAACTTATATCCACACAACACAAGAGTGCACAGCCCCAAGCAAGAGGGAGGAACGGTCTAGGAGAAGCACCATTAGATGAAAAGAGGCAAAGCGCAGAATAATGGGAACCAGGTGACTACACCTGCAGGCCCCGTGTAGACCATCCCTGGAGGGAGGCCAGGGAAACTGAAAGCTTTCGTTGCCCTTGAGAGGGGAACTAGCGCCTGGAGTCAGGGTGGTAGGCTCTAAGAACAAAGAAGATAAACTTAAAGGACCAACATTGCCGGAACAAAGAGTTACAGGACTCCCGTCACTCTGTCACAATGGGACCACTGCCATGGCCCAGAGCCCTCCCAAGCAGCATGCCCTGTCCCTTTCCCATCCCATATAAGGAAAGACATTTGCCCAGTTTTCCTCCCACTCAGCACGCTGGAAGTATACATACTCTGACCAGTTAGCAGATGACTCGCAGGTTCCCTGGCTATACAAACAGACAAGCAACCCATACTCATTGTCTACTTTCCCTGGCTACCAGGAAGTCGGCCAGCTGTTCTTGCAGCAACCCTTCTCTTTAATAAACTGTCTTCCTTACATTCTGCCTTGTGTCTGGAAATTCTTTTCCAACCCACGCTCGGATCACAGCATTGTGGTGGCCCGTACAGGGATATCTCTTGGGGGATCTCTTTCCCCACCTCCTCTCCTCATTCCTTGGGACTCTCTGGGAACAGGCAAGTTGCCATGGAAGCAACAGAGAACTCTGGCCAGGGCCACACCCTGGTGTGTTCCAAAGGCTCCATGCTCACTTCGCCCCAGTAACTGCCGCCCAGAACGGGTGAGGGTCCCTCTGTCTTCCTCCTGACTGCAGACTAGGCCAATTGGCATCGTGCGGGCACAGATCAGGCATTTAAAAGCCATTAGGGTGCCTGCCGCTTGAAGACTCCCGTGAAAGCATAAGAGGGTCACGGAACGGACCAGGCTGTTAGAGCGTCTGTCCCCAGCAAGACAGCTTCCGTGCACCGTGAGGCGCGTATTGGTTCAAGCAGAACACTGAGCCTCCTCCCCTTGGCCGCCGCCTTCCCGGCAGGGCTAGGAGGCCAATTCCTCAGCCGGTCTTCTCTGTTACACTTTCACCTTTTTCTCCGTCCGGATTGACTTACAGGAGCCTAGGCGTTGCCTCTGAGCCGTCCCCGGAGTGCCTTTCACGTTTCAGGGCATCGCCAAGCCAGGGGTCACCCAGTGGGTCCCGGGAATCTCTCTCTCTTTTCTTTCTTTCCCTGCCCGAGTCACAAGGTGCCTTAGTTGCACGCTCAGGGGTCACCTCTCACGGTCAGACGCGATTGTTGAGACGGTCGACCCATTTTGTGCCTCAGTCGCACGGAGAGATCAAAGGGGACACCTTTCTGTCAGCCGGTGACTCTCAGTACCCCCATTCTATGGCACATAGGCTAAGAATGGGTTCTGGAATGTCTCAGGAGCCTCCCCAGACTCACCCCGTGGTTGTATCCTCAGGAACTGGAAAATTTTCACCCTGAGAACCTCAAAAAGAAGAGGCTCATTTTCTTTTGTAATACGGCTTGGCCCCAGTATTAACTGGGGGACCGAGAACAATGGCCTCCTAACGGCACACTAAATTATAACACGATCCTCCAACTTGATCTCTTTTGCCGGAAACAAGGAAAGGACTCAGAGGTTCCTTACATCCAGAGCTTTATGGCCCTTAGTCAGAATCTGGAGGTGAGGGGCTCATGCCACCATGTTTTTCTGTTGCCACCTTATCCCCCTCACCCCCTCTGCCTCCCTCTCCATCAGATCTCCTAGGCGACCCTCTACTCGACCTTTCCTGTCCCCCACCACATCAACCCCCCCTGCTTCAGCCCCTGCCCCCGCCTCAACCCACAGCTCCCAAGAGCCACCCCATTATCAGGGCAAAAGCCCCCTCTTCCCTCCCCACACAAGATCGAGGACTGCCCAATGCCAGGAAACAGATCCTAATATGCTTCCCTTAAGGGAAGTAGCAAATGGAGACATGGGCACTATTAGAGTCCATGTTCCCTTTCCCATGTCGGACATTTTCCAAATTCAAAACAAGTTAGGTTCCTTCGGTCAGGATCCCACCACTTTTATTAAGGAATTTCAGGCCCTCACCATAGCCTTTGACCTGACCCGGCAAGACATTCATGTAGTCCTGACCACTTGTTGTACTCATGAAGAGAAAAACAGGATATGGGCATCAGCCCAAGCTTGGGTAGACGAGGCACAGCTCTGTTTCCAAAACCTGGATGGTTGGGGACCCATTTGGGCTGGCTAAATGACTCTCTTTGTAACTACACCCTCAATTTTAATCAGACTAGCCTGGAGTGGGATCCCTGGTCCGAGGAAAATAAATATAAGGTACATGAAGGTCATTTCACTTTGTGCTGGGGAAATTCAAGGACAACTGTGACTAAGAAATACATTAACGAAGACCGTACCCCCATGAACAGCTCGGCCCTGCGAACTAAATACGCGGGGGTCAGTGTGACCACCAGACGCTTACTTAGTTTAACCTCCCGGCAAGACTCTCCTCCAAAATATAACATAATTCGGCTAACATTCGGAAATTTGTTACGTCAGTGCCCGTCACACTCAGTCAGAGCCCGGATTCTCCCCTATGGATGATTACTTCCTCGGAGTTTGGCCTTCCCAATCTAATCCTAGGCCATGGGACCCCAGTCTATTTCCAGAGGAAAACTCCCAAAAGGTCAGAGCCTGGCTCTGGGGACCCACAGCAGGGGTATCCTTGAGGGGCACCGGATTTTCATCTCTATGTGGTAAAGGGGTCTATCTGGATCTTCCCACACTTTGGAGGGGCTCCTGCACAATTACTGCTGTGGTCCCAGAGGCGACCATTATGACTACAAAGGATTTAGCTTCCTCAGGAGGCAGTCCCAGCCTTGGATCCTTCCTTGAAGAGGCCATAAGACCTGTCCTGGAGAGACAAAAATGAACTGCTGCTTGGTGGGGACATGCTTATGACAACCCAGTTCTTGATCAGCCTGAAATAATATGTAGTGTCTTTAGAGGGCTCTTCTGGTTTGCAGGCATACCCCTCTTAGACAGGAGCGTTCTCCCTCTCACCATCACGGTCCAGGAACCTTGGAAGGCTACAGTAGCAGCCATTGAGGAACAGCAGTCAGCCCCAGGCTCCCTGGCTGAGGGGGTTTTACAAAATAGGACGGCCCTTAATGTTATAACAGCTGAAGCGGGGGTATCTGTGCCCTGCTAAATGAGACATGCTGCTTCTATATTAATACCTCTGGCCAGGTTGAAGAAGACCTTCAGATTCTAAAGAAAAACATCAAATTAATAGAAGATTTAAAAGAGAGAGCAGGACAGGGCCCCAAGCTGGCTTTCCAACCTCCTCTCCTCTATGGGGATCCAGATATGGACATGGCTATTGCCCTGCTGGGACCATTAATCCTGATAGCCTTTGTTTTGTTGTTTGGCCCCTGCATTATTAACACATTATCTCAATTCATCTCCCGACAGGTTCAAAAGATTCAGTTCCAGGTGGTGCTACAACAAGAGTACCAGCCAGTTGGCACACGGAATACACTGGAACAAGCTGCCTAATCATTGTGCAGGATCTCATCTCCCTCCGTAAATATACCCTGATAGAGAGTGGGCATTGGGACCCAGGGCCCCACAATGCCCCTGTCCAGCAGGAAGTAGCCAGAGAGATTGTCACCCCCTTCTCCTTACAAAAAGGGTTCCTGAACGCCTGAGAAGGAGCTAGGCAGGTAGGTAGACGTGAGTAGGGTATCCAATAGGGCCAAAGAATTGGCCCTGTAAATAAAGAGAGGGGGGAACGTAGTGTGCTCCAAGGACAAAGAAGAAGATAAACTCAAAGGGACGACATTGCCGGAACAAACAGTTACAGGACTCCCGTCACTCTGTCACAATGCGACCACTACCATGGCCCAGAGCCCTCCCAAGCAGCATGCCCTGTCCCTTTCCCATCCCATATAAGGAAAGACATTTGCCCAGTTTTCCTCCCACTCAGCACGCTGGAAGTATACATACTCTGACCAGTTAGCAGATGACTCGCAGGTTCCCTGGCTATACAAACAGACAAGCAACCCATACTCATTGTCTACTTTCCCTGGCTACCAGGAAGTCGGCCAGCTGTTCTTGCAGCAACGCTTCTCTTTAATAAACTCTGTCTTCCTTACATTCTGCCTTGTGTCTGGAAATTCTTTTCCAACCTGCGCTCAGATCACGACATGTAAATATCTCAGCATTCCCTCGGAAAGATAAAGACTCCGTTTGAAAACAGAACCACAGGAATTCCCTGGCAGTCCAGTGGTTAGGAGTCAGTGCTCTCACTGCCGGGGGCCCTGGGTTCGATCCCTGGTCAGGGAACTAAGATCCCACAAGCCAGATGGTGTGGCCAAAAAATAAAAATAAAAACAAAATCACAAAACAATTATTCCACCTAAAATACGAACTCCTTAATATAACTTTTTTCTAATTGGCTTTATTCACCAATTCGTGAATCGGGCAGCATCCCATCTAGCAAGCAGAAAGGAGCTCCTCTTTTTCTTTTTTTTTAAACTAACATTTTTTAAAAAAAAAATAAATTTATTTATTTTTGGCTGCTTTGGGTCGTCGTTGCTGTGCACAGCTTTCTCTAGTTGCGGTGAGCGGGGCCTATACTTCGCTGCGGTGCATGGGCTTCTCATTGCGGTGGCTTCTCTTGTTGTGGAGCACGAGCTCTAGGCGCGCGGGCTTCAGTAGTTGTGGCATGTGGGCTCAGTAGTTGTGGCTCGCGGGCTGTAGAGCGCAGGCTCAGTAGTTGTGGTGCATGGGTTTAGTTGCTCCACGGCATGTGGGATCTTCCCAGACCAGGGCTCGAACCTGTGTCCCCTGCATTGGCAGGCGGATTCTTAACCACTGAGCAACCAGGAAAGCCCAGTTTAATATCATTAAATATCAAGTAAGCGTTCAAGTTTCCTCAGCTACGTCCTAAATGTTTTGAAATCTGCAATTGTGAACTGTTTTCATAACTGCCCAAAGCTGGAAAGAGCTCAAATGTTCACTGTCTGATAAAGAGATAATGAAGATTACTAGGCAACAACAGCAAGAATCACCAACACACACACACACACACACGCGTGTGAAACTCACAAGCATCGTGCTGGGTCTATGACTCCATTGATGAGAAATTCTAGAAAAGGCAAAACTAGTGATAGGAAGCATACCGGTTTGCCAGGGGCCAGAGCTGGGAGGAAACCAAGTGCAAAGGGGCAGGAAGGCACTATTTTTTGTTTTAGAAATGTAATTAATTTATCACTTTTTTATTTTTGGCTGTGTTGGGTCTTGGTTGCTGCATGTGGGCTTTCTCTAGTTGCCGTGAGCGGGGGCTACTCTTCAGTGTGGTGCGTGGGCTTCTCATTGCAGTGGCTTCTCTTTTTGTGGAGCACGGGCTCTAGGCTCTCAGGCTGCAGTAATGTGACATGCGGGCTCAGTAGTTGTGGCTCTAGGGCTCTAGAGCGCAGGCTCAGTAGTTGTGGTACATGGGCTTAGTTGCTCCACGATATGTGGGATCTTCCCGGAACAGGGATCAAACCTGTGTCTCCTGCATTGGCAGGTGGATTCTTAACCACTGTGCCCCCAGAGAAGTCCCCAGGAAGGCACTTTTTGAGGTGGTGGAAAAGTTCTATGTCACAACTGTGATCATTACACAGGTGTACACATTTGTCAAAAGTGAACCGTACATTAAAAATAGGTACATTTTATGGCACATACATTATACCTCAGTAAAGGTTGTTTTCAAAAAAAGCATAACTACAATATAATTACCTCACCTTAAAAAAAAAAGCGGGGTGGGGGGAGCTTCCCTGGTGGCGCAGTGGTTGAGAGTCCGCCTGCCGATGCAGGGGACACAGGTTTGTGCCCCGGTCCGGGAAGATCCCACATGCCGCAGAGCAGCTGGGCCCGTGAGCCATGGCCGCTGAGCCTGCGCGTCCGGAGCCTGTGCTCCGCAACGGGAGAGGTCACAGCAGTGAGAGGTCCGCATACCGCAAAACAAAAAACAAACAAACAAACCAAAAAGGCCGGGGGAGGGGGGCGGTAACTATCTGGCGGTCCAGTGGTTAGGACTTCTCGCTTCCACTGCAGGGGGCCTGGGTTCGATACCTAGAACACTGGTCGGGGAACTAGTGAGGCAGGAGATAGATGGGCTCCAGGCTAGGCATTTACAACTGGCCTCCTGTTTACATTTCTTGGGGCAGGAAAAAGGTGGGCTTCAGGCTGGACACTTACAACTAGCCTCCTGTTTGCATTTCCTGAGACAGGAGATAGGTGGGCTCCAGGTTAGATATTTATGACCAGCCTCCTGTCTGCCCTTCGAGATAGAAATAACAAGAGAAACAGGGTAAATAGCTGGACTTTGTCTCCTGTGGACACTTTATGATAACAGTCATGGCAGGAACAGAGAGGGGCTAAACCTTGCTTGAGTAAAAGATCAAGAGGTCTTATATTTCCCATCCTTGGGGCAAGGGAGACATTGCACCTGTGCAGAAAGGCTCCTTGGGGGTCAAAAATCACCCAGAATAGGTGATGCCAAGGCCCCCCTTAGGCCTCTGGGCCGGAATCCATCTTGGAGAAAAGTTGTACACACAGGCTGGGGAGGGTCCTAGGGCAGGTCAGGTGTGGAAAAAGAAACCCAGATAATTGGCCAAAGGTAAACAAAGACCCGGAAGAACTGCCCCATATAAATGACTTAACCCCTCTTCAACATTCCTCCTCATTAGGGGGGACGCCCACACCCTTCCTCTCCGGGTGTGCATCTCTGCCCTGCTTCTGTCTTAACTAAACAGTTTCTCTGTGAGCTCTCCCACGTGTTGTGTTATGTCTCTAATGATAAACTCTGTACCTGTTTTTACACTTTTTGCCTCCTTGAGAAATGCATTTTTCAGTGGGGGTAAGAGCCAGGGGAACTTTGCTTCTAGACTCTAGCCCCTGGTGAACTAGTGGCTAGGATTCCTGGTTTTCATCCAGGCTGCCCAGGTTCAATTCCTGGGAGGGCAATAAGATCTCGCTTCAAGCCACCACTCACTGCTGCTGCCTCTCCGAGATCACTAGGGTCCTGCAGGCCTCGTGGCAGGGCCAAAAAAACCACCAGAAATTCCTTAGTATCCCTAACTGTCAAGGGACTATTCACGTTTCCCCAAGTATCTCATAAATGTTTTAAAATCTGCATTTTGGGGACTTGCCTGGTGGTTCAGTGGACGGGACTCCGCACTCCCAGTGCGGGCGACCTAGGTTCAATCCCTGGTCAGGAAACTGGATCCCACATGCATGCCGCAACTGAGAGTTCGCGTGCCACAACTGAGGAGCCCACCTGCCGCAACTAAGGAGCCCGTGAGCCACAAATAAGGAGCCCGCCTTCCACAACTAAGACCCAGTGCAACCAAATAAATAAATAATTTTCTTTTTTTTAAAATCTGCATGTTGTTGACTTTTCTACTGAAGCATAATTTGCATGCAGAAAATCAGTATTTATAATAAGCTTCCTCAGTTATTCAGATGTAGGTAGCCCGCAGGCGGGGTGACCATATAATTTACCTTCCTCCTCAAGATACCTCCGAGAGTGAAAGAAAGTGGACCGGGAAGCACAGGGCATAGTCACCCCAGGCTGGGCCCCATCCAGAGAAGCGCCACCTACAGGAGGAAGCAACTCCTGGCCTGACTGAAACCAGGGAGCTGGGAAGCAGTGGTGCCAAGACGAGGGCGATGCCAGGCTGCCTGGCCCACTGACGGGGAGGCTGGATGGTGGGTGAGCACAGCCTGGCCCACCACAGGCTCCCTGGGCTGCAAAGACTGCATCTTCACCCACAGCTCCTGCATCCCCGCAGGAAGGGAGCCAGCACTGTGCATCGCATTATGGAATGTCCCAGAATACTAACTCCGAGTGCGGTTTCTGTAACTCAGATTCTATGTTTTCACTGACTTCCCTGTAAACCCAAAGACAAAGCCCCAAAGAGAAAAAATTCCAAACGGGCATACCTCGAAGATAAAGCAAGTCACATGACTATTCTGGCTTCCCAGTGCATATAAAAGTTATGTTTACACTATCAAATGTGTAATAATTTTAAAAACACTTTATTTTATACCTATGACACGAGGACTACAGCCAATATTTTCTAATAACTATAAATGGAGCATAACCTTTAAAAATTGTGAATCGCTACATTGTACGCCTGTAACTTATGTAACACTGTGTAGCAACTATAAGTCAATAAAAAAAAATTCTTTAGTTAGAAAAACTTTACCGCCAAAACATGCTAACCATCACCTGGCAACACAAAGTTGCCACAAACCTTCAATTTGTTAAAAAAAAGCAATATATTCAAACTGCAATAAAGTGAGCCGCAAGAAAACGAGGGTGTGCTTGTACAAAAATTCAAGTCCATTCCACTAATCTTTATTGGCACATCTACCAGATGCCAGGCACTTTGCTGGGGATTCATGGTACAGCAGTGAACAAAGCAATCTCTGAGCTGAAGACACTTCCTAGCGGATTTACACCTACAAGCAGGGCAAGCAAAAGGAAACTCTGCAGACCTCACACATCTCCCTACAAAGGACTCCAGGGCATCTACCCTGGGCCACGTACCTTCCAAGGTCCCCCTCTGTTAGCTCTGTTGTTGGGAGAGCTGCCTACAGTCCCCAGAAAGCTTCCAAGCTTCCCTTAGGAAACCCTGCCCCTTAGAGGCCTACCAGGAATTCTGGTTTTTAAATTCCTCTACTTATCGCACTGTGCCATAAGGTAGCCACCAGCCACAGGAGGCCAGCCCGTATGCATTTAAATAAATTTAAATGAATGCAATTAAAAATTCAGTTCCTCCATGTCTGACTGCATTTCAGGCACTCATTGGCCACTTGCGGCTAGTGCCTAGCGTACTGGACAGCGCAGACGCGGAGCATCTCCATCACTGCAGAAAGTTCTAGTGGACGTTGTACTCTCCACCAACCTGGTACGGGACACGTCCTTCAATTTCACTGCGACCAACACCCAGGGGCTCCTACTAGGGGCCCACACTGATGCCATGATCCAGCCTCACAACCGGATGTGAATGTGAGGCTGAGCAAAGGAAAAGCACGACAATGGAACACCGGACAGGGAACAACACACCAGCTGCCTTCGCTCCCTTGGCTGTCAGGGTCCGAGGCCACCCTAGGCCAAGTCTTTACCCTCTGAGAGCCTCATTTTCCCCCATCGGTAAAATAACAGAGTTGGGCTGGGGGCTCCTAGGGGTCATTCTGATTCTGACATTCTAGAACTCTGACTCCAACAAGGAAAAAAGCAATTTGCTAACAAAATGTGAACTAACATCATTCAGAATAAACCAAAAGAAAAATGCTCTTCTGAGACTTTAAATGCTGTCCCAGAGCCTGCATCTGTAGGGCTCGATGGAAAAAAGGAGGGACATGGGAATTCCCCACAGTCCAGCAGTGAGGACTCCACGCTTCCACTGCAGGGGGCACAGGAGGGTACAGCACACCGCAGTGGTCTGGCTGTCCAAAGTTTGGGTTCTCGGGGGTAAACACCCCCCTCTGTTTTCAACTGCCCAGCACTGTGCCAAAGGTTTTAATCCTCGCAGCCACCATGAAACAGGCACTGTTATTACCTCCGATTCACAGACAAGAATACTGAGGCCTAAAGCCCACGCCTGCAGGAGGCAGAGCTGGGATTCGAACCTAGGCCCTTGGCTTCCTGAGCCTGGGTCCCACTTTTCAGACAAAAGGAGCTTCCGCTCACTTACAAGGTGCCAGCCATTGTGCCAAGCTCCAGATGCACTTTCTTTAGCACTCAGAACAGCCCATGATGAAAAGGGCCACAGAAAGTTAGGCAGCTTCCGAGGGGCAGAGGCCACATTCACACCCAGGCCTGGGACGGGACAGCTGGCTCTGACCACTGCCCTCCCCAGACTTTAGGGCCCCTAGCCCTTCAACACCTCCTTCTGAGCAAGAGCATGGGACCCTCTTAATCATCTAGGATGGCGGTGGGTGTGGCATCCTCTCCCTGCCAAGCTGGGGACTGAATTTTCCATGTCCGTGTCCCTCCCTCAGGGCACTTCACCCCTTGGAGGCGTCCAGTGAAGCCTGTTAAATTCATGGGCTGGGTTGCCCTAGGCCAGGAGGCTCCTCTTTCAACATGGGGTGTCAGCTCAGATGTCCTTAAAGGGCTCCCCACCCTGCTACATCCACTCCAGTGTCCTGGGGTTTCTCAGGGCCAAGTCGCTGTGACCACGGGCCTCATCACAACCCCTCCAACTCCCCTGGGCAGTTGTGTTGGCCACCTGAGGCTCACCTCAGCCAGGTATCCTGCCCACGTGTCCCCAGGCAGAGACAATATGCCATTGTGAATGTATGAGCGGCAGCCCGGCAAGCAAGCACCGTGGGTAAGAAGTGTGTGCATACATGTGGAAGTGTCCAGGCTATCCAAAAGCCTATTAACTATGTTAGAGGCTGGTTTTTAAAAAGGTAGTATGTATAGATGGGCTATTCATCATCCTGGTGAAGTAAATAAAAGCCCAGCCTTCCACGAGTAGATTGAAATCAGTATTTTCTTTTGTGGGGAACGCAGTGGAAAGAAAGTGGGTCTGGAGGCAGAAGACCCATGAGGAGCTGTGCTTCCCCGCCCCCAGCCCTGGGCTCTCGTGCCCGGATGACCTTACAGAGGCAATGGGTCTCCCGGGACCTCAGTTTCCTCTTCCCTGACAAGAGTGGTGGGCTCCCTGCCATCCTCCCTCCCAGGGGTGCTGGGCAAACCAAGCGAGATGAGAGATGTTATGAGCCCTTAGCAAATCACGAACTGCAAGGTCACCCGGCCAATATGAGGCAGAGACCGATCCAAGCACCTGATTCCAGGCCCGTCTGCCTCCCGATATCAGTTACTTCTATTATTTTTGCCCTCGGAACCTGGAGTGGGTGGCGCCAAGATGGCCACACAGCCAATAACAAATCAATGGCGTAAGGCTCCCCCAAAGATTTCTTCTCCCTAGAAAAGTCAAAACTGACCTTGAGGTCAGGAAAGGACTTTGACTCAGTCAGAAGTGGGGGTGGGTTCAGGGCACCCCACGATCCAGCACTGTCTGCCGAGCCTTTGCCTGTTCCGAGGAGATGTCACCATCCACAGGAAACTAACCTGGCTTGGACCCAAGGTCAGTGTGACGCCCGGTCTCCAAATCTGAGGCACCGGGCCCCAAACAGGAAGGCGGGGTCACTGTCAACAGTGCATCAAGCAGCACAGGCCCCGTTGCAGGCCCCAGCGCCTGTTCGGCCTTGCCAGACTCCTCGCTCTTCCTTAGCTCAGGCTCCAATGCCACCATGCCTGCTTCCGTTCTTAACGACGGAATGGAAAGTAACCTTGAGGCTGCCCTCCCGCATCTGTCGGAAATGAGCCGGCTCGTGATCTCCGGCATCCTCGGGGCCCTCTATATACCGGTGCCGGTGGCGGAAGGCAGGGATGGTCCCCTGACAAGAACAACCCCTTGCCCCCTTTGTGTGAGATGCTTCCGGGCTCAATGGACCATCCTCTGTTCTTAGCCGTGAACTGTTAGAGGGGAAAGATATTTACCGTTCTTCCTGTTTTCAGCCGCCTCCCGCCCAAAACCGTGGCAGGGCACTGAAGGGACCGCATATGTGCAGCCCCCGCCCACTCGGGCGCCCACCGATGGGCTCAACCGGCTCCGGCCGCCGCCCAGCGAGCGGGTTACCTGCGCCGCACATGTCGGGGGATCCGGTTGGCTTTGAACCACCGCCCGGATAACGACCCCGAATTAGGGGGCTCACTGGGACCTGGGCTGGGGCTCCGGGGCGCTCGGGCAACGGGCGGGGCGGGACGTGGTGGGGCTGTGCTCCGACCCCCGCCCGGGGAAGGGCGCCGCGCCGCTTCCTCGCGCAAACGGCCTGCGTGACCTCGGCGCCGCCCCGCAGATGGGCCCGACATGGTGGCGGCGGCGGCGGGAGCCTGAGGGAGCGCGCAGGTGTCTGGCAGGCCCAGCGCTGAATGAATTAGCCCGGGCGGTGCCGTGGAGGGGGAGGGGAGAGGCGGAGCCATTGCGCCGGAGAGGCGGGGTCTGTGCGCCGGCGGCGAATCGAACGCAGCCTCCTGAGAAGCCCCGCCCCTCGCACCCGCCCTCGTCCCGTCCCCGGGCCGGCGCCGGCTCCCCAGGCGTCCGGTTCTGGCGGCGGCGGGGCCGCGGTGGGGCGCCGCTTCCAGAAGGTTCGGCGGCGGTTGGGCGGAGCCGGCGCGGGACTGGGCGACCTCGAGGGTCAGCCTCGCCCCGCGTGGCGCGTGTTTGTATGCGGCCTTCCCCCTGCCCGCGCCCGGCAGTTCGGGAGGCCGCGACCGGTACTCGCCTTCTCAGATCAGCCCTGAGAGGAAATTGGGGGCGGTTTCCCGTAAAGGAGCATTCATGGCCGAGCTGGGAGGCACGTGGGTGCACAAAACGGGGAGCCAGGAACCATCAGGCCTCAGCGAGTGTCTCTTGCTGCAGGAACACGCAGCTGCAGGAGAGAAGCCAGGACCTGGGGTCCGTCTACACCGTCCGCTGTACACCACCTCTGGGTTGTTCCAAAAAGACTTCCTGAGAGTGCTGAGCGTTTGCTTGGGGGTGCGTGTACTGCAGTGAGGAGCTGTAAAGATGCTGCTCTGTTCCGTTGCACACCCTGTGCCCAGCAGTGGAGTCCAGGCCAAGTCGGTGTCACAAAATCCACCCAGAAAAGAGGGGAAACGTGATCACATCTATGTGCTGTAATTTTTTAAAATTATTTACTTATTTATTTTGGGGCTGAGTTGGGTTTTCCCTGCTGCGCGCGGGCTTTCTCCAGTTGCGGCGAGCGGGAACTACTCTTCGATGCGGTGCACGGGCTTCTCATTAAGGTGGCTTCTCTTTGTTGTGGAGCACGGGCTCTAGGCATGGGGGCTTCAGTAGTTGTGGCACGTGGGCTCGGTAGTTGTGGCGCACGGGCTTAGTTGCTCTGTGGCATATGGGATCTTCCCAGAGCAGGGCTGGAGCCCGTGTCCCCTACGTTGGCAGGGGGATTCTTAACCAGTGCACCACCAGGGAAGTCTCAATGTGCTGTAATTTCAGAGAGCCATTACTCCGTATGAGACTTGACTTTCTCCCAATTTTTTACAATATACATAAATTGCTTCTGTAGTCAGATTTTTAAAAATCAAAACCCGTGGAACTCAAGCTCGCCCATTTATACTGAAATAACTCATCCTGGTTACTCTTGCATTACCAGACCAGCGAGGCGGCCCACCACACATCTCTAAGTCCCAGGAACAGAGGGAGCTGACCGATCATGTCTATCATTTCAAGATTATTACACTAAAAGTTTCGTTTTCTAGTGTGCAAGCGTCTAGGGTCACCAACCCTATTTAACCACCACGTCTTCGCAGTATGGGTCCTGAAATGGACGGATTTCTTATGATGGGACCCGGGAGCAACAGCCAGCTTTGGAGCCTTAGGCAAGGCGAATTCCTTATCTGTTAAATGGGTGTAATAATATTCACCTTCCAGACCTTTAGGAAGATTAAGTGAGATAATGAAAGTAAGGGGCCCAGCACACGAATAAGTTAGGGCCTCTCTTCCTCTCTGTGGTCACCTTCCCTGCTCATTCTTTCTCTCTAAACAACCCTTCCCAGACAGTGCAATGGAATGAGGATTTCCTGAGGCCCTGCCCTACTTGTATAGGTGGGCACATCACCAGGAGAGTTGGAGACATTCTGTTCTTTTCTTTTTCTAATATTTATTTATTTATTTATTTGGCTGCACCGGGTCTTAATTGTGGCACTCGGAATTTTCATTGTAGTGTGTGGGAACTTTAGTTGCGGCATGTGGGATCTTTTAGTTGTGGCATGCTGGATCTAGTTCCCTGCATTGGGAGCGTGGAGTCTTAACCACTGGACCACCAGGGAAGTCCCCATTCTGTTCTTCAGAAAGCTCAAAATCTGATTGGGGAACAAATCCAGGACACAAAAAACCTGGCTCTGACCACCTGCTGGACTAAATTCCTAGACTGAGTGGTTCCGGATTAAATAGCTAGGTCCCAGGACTTCCCTGGTGGCGCAGAGGTTGAGAATCCGCCTGCCAATGCAGGAGACATGGGTTCGATCCCTGGTCTGGGAAGATCCCACATGCCGCGGAGCAACTAAGCCCGTGTGCCACAACTACTGAGCCTGTGTGCCACAACTACTGAAGCCCGCACGCCTAGAGCCCATGCTCCACAACAAGAGAAGCCACCACAATGAGAAGCCCGCGCGCCTCAGTGAAGAGTAGCCCCCACTCGCCACAACTAGAGAAAGCCCGCACGCAGCAACGAAGACTAACGCAGCCAAAAATAAATAAATAAATAAAAATAAATTACTAACACATTGTTTTAAAAAAAGTGCAAACTTCCAAATTGCCCCCAACCAAGACAGTAAATCAAAACAATGTAGATTCCTAGAGTGGCAAGAATTAATGCCAGACTTAAAAGACCTAAAGGATGCATCGCAGCTTCATTTACTTGACCAGTCTGGTTCCTGAGAAACCAGATGGATCCCAGAGGACCCAGTTGAGTAGCTGCCCCAATTCCAGATAAGGTATCTTTTAGTTTACTGTTTGGTGGTAAAATACACATAAAATTTAGCATCTCAACAATTTTTACACGTGCAGTTCAGAGGTATTAAGTACATTCACAGTGCTGTGCAACCATGACCACCATTCCATCTCCAGAACTCTTCTTATCCTGCAAAATGAACACTCTGTGCC
>NW_020174329.1:214988-225522 GCF_003031525.2 Neophocaena asiaeorientalis asiaeorientalis | reverse complement strand
TATATATCTTTTTTTTTTTTTGCCTCACCATGGGATCTTAGTTCCCCGACCAGAGATTGAGCACCATGCGCTCGGCAGTGAAAGTGGCAAGTTCTAACCACTGGACCGCCAGGGAGTTTCCGCTCAAGCAGATTGACCCCCCCTATCAGGTGAAAGGTATGAGGCTATTGACTCAAACACAGGGAATCAGAACCCTTGGAGGTGGGACTCAGAAATCTGCATTTCACAAGCTTTCCAGGTGGTGCAAAAAATTGCCGTGAATGATGTCAATGTTTGTGTGACTCTATACCTTGTAATATTTAGCCTGAAACGGGTGGAGGTAGCAAATGGAAGGCATTTGTCTTGTTATCGTCATTGAAGGAGACCCAGAGCCCATTCTGGGTAGAGGTGGATTTACCATGAGGCTGCTGAGGCTTAAGCTTGGATCGCCCACAAGCAAGGACAGGTAGTAGAATGTTCTAGGAGGGAGTTCCCTCACAGTCCAGTGGTTAGGACTCTGTGCTTTTACTGCCGAGGGTCCAGGATTAAATTTAAAAAATTCTAGGAGCAGGGGGAGGCCAGGATTGTCACCAGGAAGCATATTTATGGAAGCATGTTGGTAAATTGCTTAAGGAGAAACCAAAAGGGATGGGACATCAACCTGCAGGCACCACTAGTTTGAAGTGACTCATTTTTTCCTTCTGAATAAATATTCACTTCCATCCTAAATCTATACTCATAATTTTACATGTTTTCTTACTTAGGGCCTCAAAATGTAGTCCCCATAAAACCTGAATCTGTCTCTGATTTCTGAGGTCCAGAATGGTTCTTTGTTCTTTAAGAACTTTGTCCTGTGTTCCTCGAGGTTTTTAATTCACCGAGCACCAAGACAGGCAGCTCTCGGGCCCTCCCTCCAAACAGAACCAGCGGCAAGCACATGTTCAGCTGGAAATCTCCTTCCTTAGCCCCCAGGCCAGGGAACCCCTGGCTCACAAAGCGCGGTCGTGGGACCAGCCACCAGCCCTTGCTCCCTACTGCCCCCCAATGGCCCTTTGGTGACAAGACACCACGTGTGCACCTAGGGTGTGCCCTCTAGCGCCCTTCTCACGCTCCTGAAACCATTCAGAGTTTTATTACAGCTGCTTTAAGTGGCTGGGGCTTTTGCCAGGGCCTCTCAAAACCCAGAGTGAAACCAGTTCCTCACTGGGAACACTCAGTGGGTGGCTGCCTTCTCCCCAACATCGAGTGCCCGAGCAGCTCTCTGCAGCGTGGCCACCTGGCTGCACAGGAACGCACACGCGCACGCAGGCACCCAGCACCCCAGAGATGCACCCACACGGGGAAGGGGGCCAGGCAAAAAGTAAAACCAAGGGAAATAACACCATTGGGTGGGTTAGTTCTCTGGACCGGCTATAGCAAGCTGGTGTGTGTGTGTGTGTGTGTGTTTTAAATAACCAATTATTGCTTTAACAATCTCTCGTCACTTTATTTTTAATTTTTTGGCTGTGCCGCGTGGCATGTGGGATCTTCGTTCCCCAACCAGGGATCGAACCGGCGCCCCCTGAATTGGAACCACAGAGTCTTAACTACTGGACCACCAGAGAAGTCCCACCCTGGTGTGTTTTTAAAAAGTAAATATGGGGGACTTCCCTGGTGGCTCAGTGTTTAAGAATCTGCCTACCAATGCAGGGGACACGGGTTCGAGCCCTGTTCCGGGAAGATCCCACGTGCCACAGAGCAGCTAAGTCCGTTTGCCACAACTACTGAGCCTGCGCTCTGGAGCCCACAAGCCACAGCTGCTGAGCCCGTGTGCAACAACTACTGAAGCCAGAACGCCTAGAGCCTGTGCTCCACAACAAGAGAAGCCACTGCAGTGAGAAGCCCGCACACCGCAACGAAGAGTAGCCCACACTCGCTGCAACTAGAGAAGGCCCGTGCACAGCAACGAAGACCCAACGCAACCAAAAATTAATTAATTAAAAAAAAAATTAGGGCTTCTCTGGTGGCGCAGTAGCTGAGAGCCTGCCTGCCAATTCAGGGGACACGGGTTCGTGCCCCGGTCCGGGAAGATCCCACATGCCGCGGAGCGGCTAGGCCTGTGAGCCATGGCCGCTGAGCCTGCGCGTCCGGAGCCTGTGCTCCGCAACGGGAGAGGCCACAACAGTGAGAGGCCCGCGTACCGCAAAAAAAAAAAAAAAATTAAATATGGAGACTTCCCTGGCGGTCCAGTGGTTAAGACTCTGCACTGCCAATGCAGGGCGCACGGGTTCGATCCCTGGTCAGGGAACTAAGATCCCCCATGCCTTGCGACAAGGCCAAAAAAAAAAAAATTAAAAAAAATAAGAAGTAAATATGGCTGCTTATTGATGTTTCGAGTAGGAGGTGGCTGCCTGCACATGATGGGGACGTGCTGCCGCTGTCTCCAGAGTGGTCACCCCAAAGCACGGTGGCGAGGATTCTTCAAAGCCACAGATTTTTCCAGACGTTCCCCGCAGGCTATGTTCATTCTGACCCTATTCCAGATAAACCAGTGGAAGACTCATCCTGAGAGTCTGGGCTTCACAGGTGGAGCAGAGTAATTTGTAAATGTTTATTAGAGGAGTCCTCCTTGGCAACCTGCTCTTTATCCTCATGGAAACGAGATCTGCCCTCTCCACATCAACTGCTGCGAGGGGACAGGTGGGGCCTGGCCCCAGCCTGAACTTCCCCGACAGCTCAGTGCTCTGATGGTCCTTGGGTCATTGGACGATTTCACCCACTGGTTTATGAGACATGGGAGCCTTGCCTCTAACCAAGCGTGATAACCAGAGTTAGACTCAGTCATGGGACCAGAACAGAGAGGACATTGCAAGAGCTGTTCACTGGGCACTCTGTGAGCCTTATAAGGATCCTTAAATGCCCCCGAGTGAGGCGGCTTCCCACCCACGCAGAAGAAGCCCGCTCTGCCCTCGACTCACCTTTGGCCATGAGACGGGGCTCTGGGAATACCTGGGGAGCTGCCAGGGGGAGGCGCCTGCAGGGGCCCTGTAGGGGAGGGATGTGGGCGTCCCTGTTTCACAGGCCCAACTCAGAGGACCAGCTGAGACCTTCTAGGCAGCTCTTGCACGTCCCTGCTGGGAAATTGGCTTCTCGCCTCAGGCTCAGAGCCTCACCCACCCAGGCATGTCTCAGCTCCTTGCCAAGGCCTGGCTGGCCTCCGGCTCAGATCCCCAGAATGCCTGACCCTGTGTGTCACTGGCCTACCTACACGCCCCGTCCCTGACTGCTTGTATTGTGGCTTGATTGGGGTCAGATCAACGAGAGTCACAGAGTTGGGGACCCAGATGGGGCTCAGAAGCAAGCAGTGGTGGAAAGGAGGAGAGGGGCCTCTGGTTGGTCAGTTTTTACCGAATTTCGACACATACTGAAAGTTCTTATTTAAAGGGACAAGGAGTCTGCCCAGTTTGTGCCGATGGATGGGAGTCCTTGACCCGAGGGGGAAACTTGAACTCTCACGGTGAGCGTGGGCTTGTGGGTTACGTGGCCCCCTCCACTCGTTCCTGGCAGCTCAGGAAAGCAGGCTTGCGTTCCCAGGAACTGCCCTCCCTACTCTCCACACCCTTCCCCACATTTGTCCCAGGGAGCTCATGCTCTGGTGTGGCAGCTTTTCAAAGTGATATTAGGGCTCGGGGGATAGGAGTTGAGGCAACAGCCAGTCTGTCGGGGTTCAGTAGAGTGTGGGCCCGTCACATCACCCTTTCGTTGGTTCACGATGTTTATTGAGGACGCACCACGTGCCGAGTTCCTTGGGGACAGAGCGGTACACTCAGCCCCAGCCCTGCCCCGCAGGAGCTTACAGTCCAGCCAGCTGGGCCCAGACAGGCAGTAGGACAGCCCACCTTGCTGGGGGCTCACCCTGCTGTCTTCACATTGACTTCTTCAGTAACGCCCACCGCTTCCCCACATTCTGCCACCAGAATCAGTGCCATGGTCATCATGGGTTTATGTGGCATAGCTCAGTTTAGTGACCCCCCCCCCCATCAGCTCTATCTTCTTGCTCCTAGTGCCCTGGTCCTAGTGCACAGGCTGTTGGACCGGGGACCGGGGGGAGGACTCGCAACCTCCCACAAATGCTCAGCGAATCCCCATGAGATGCTGGGAACACGACTGAGAGTGGGCCACAGATGCTCCGGCCTTCTCCTGGGATCCACAGCACCCCACCACTGCTGGGATCCACAGCACCCCACCACCACCACTGGACCTTTGAAGGCTCTCTGGCTTCCATGGGGAAGAAAGAAAAGTCTTAAGAACAAGTTGCTTCCAGTTATCTGTCCTGACAGTGGCAGAGAGCAGTTCAAAAGAGAAAATGAGAAAGGCGGATTCCTGTTCCTTAAACTGCCGTATCACCCCTTGAATTTCTGCTGCTCCAGGACATGGGACCTGCTCACCTCACACTAGCACCAGCTCTGTGCTGGACCTGGGCCCTTCAAGGTGGCAAGCTTCCTTAAGGCCACAGGGTACCCTCATTCTTGTCCCACCCCCTTCTTCACACCCCAAGACCACCTGGCCCGGTGTGTGGTACACAGGTGTTAACTTAATGCTTGGGGAAATAAATCCTCCCCAAGACTACCTAAGGAAGCCCCCACCCCCAGGGACACAGAGCCCTGGCTGCATCCTGTCCCTATAATTGGAAGCTTTAGGCAGGGAGCCCAGGAGTGGAGGTCATGGCTCCCCAGCCTTCAAAGCCCCTCAGACCATTGCTGCTGTGTGCCCAGAGGTTACCAAGCTGAGCTGGCGAGAAGGCAGGTTCAAGCAGGGCTGGGAGGGTGGTGACCAGTCAGAGCAGAATGCTGCACCTGGCTCAGGTGAGCTCCTGGCCCAGCCCTTGGGCTGGTGCCAGCGCTGGGGCAGGTGTGTGGGCTGCCCAGGCAGCAGTGGCTGGCCCAGCTCTAGAACCCTTCCACCAACTGGGGTGGGAGGCTTTTTCTTCTCCCTGCAGCCACCTGCCCCTTCATCTCTAGCCCAGACACTCCAAGTTGGGGCTGAGAGTGGGCCTCTCCTCTTATTTCCCGAGCCTCCATGGAGGTCAGTCTGCCACACAGCTCACAAACATCCAGGTCTGGCCAGGTTGTAGGTACCAGGCTGGTCCCCCGTGGTGGGAAGGAAAGCTGCCACCAAGAGCTTCCTCAGTCTGTCCAGCATTCCTGGTCCCACGCTGTCAGCAGGGTCCCGTGGGCCAGCCAGGGGACTACCAGGGCCGCCAGAGGCCTGGGTCCCGAGGAGGTGCAGGTGGCAAGGGCGCGGGCGGCGGGGAGGGCGCGGGTGGGCGGGGCAGGGTCACTCACTGGGCGCTGCCGTCGGGCAGGAGGACGCAGGCAGCTCCTGCAGGAAGCGCACGGTCATTTCCAGGATGTCCGCTTTCTCCAGCTTCGAGAAGTGGGAGCTCTGCGCCCGGCCACGAAGGAGAGGGACAGAGAAAGGGACAAACAAGACAGAGCTCCGGCAGGCTGCCGTGAGTACCGCGCTCCCAGGAGCTGGTGTCGGGCCTGCCGTAGCCCGCGGTGGGTCGGCTCCGCCGAGCCTGTCCTACCCGGGCTCAGCCTTGGGCGCCGCGCGTTGTCCCGTCGTCGGCTTCTCCGGCAAGGGCATCTCGGCCCGCCAGGCCTCCTCGCCCCGCGCCCCGGGAGCCCCCTACTCCCAGCCCCAGTGCGCCCGGCCTGTACCCGAGCGCCCCGGCACTCACCTCCCTGCCCAGCAGCGACAGGATGAGGCCCTTGAGCTGGCTCAGGCTCTCGTTGATGCGCGCGCGGCGGCGCTTCTCCAGCAGTGGCTTCAGGCTCTGCAGGCGGGCGCGAAGGCCGCGGTTACAAGGGTCGCCGTCCAGGCCCCCGCCCCCGCCGCTCTGCGCCCTGCCGCCAGGCCCCAGCTCCTACCTTGCGCAGCTCCGCCGGGTCCCCTGCCCTCCGAGGCAGCCCCATGCTCGGCGGGAAAGCGGCGCCGCTGCCGGGCCCGCGCGTGGGAGACTGGTGCCCGCCCAGACACCGAGCGCAGACTGAGGCCCGCAGAGAGGTCTGGTGCGCGGCCCGAGCGGGCGCCAGTGGAGCGCGCGCCACCCCCGCAGCCCGGCTTTAAGGAGGCAGCGAGCCCGCTCCGCCCCGTCCCGCCCCGCGGAGCCAGGCCGCCTGTGGGTCCCACCTCCACCTTTGTTCCTGCGCGGGGTTGGGGCGGAAGGGGGCACGGCGGAGGCCCCGGGTTCCCGCTCCAGGCCTTCGAGTCCCATCTGCTGCGAGCCCGGGGCGCCCTCCTCCCAGAGCACCTGCAGGGGTGCGTGTGGGCGCCATCGAAGCCCTCGCTGCCCTGACCCTCGGGCAGGAGGCGAGCGGGTGGCGCCAGGCCCTTGTCCCTTCTTGTCCAACGCCGCCCTTCTTCCCTCATTCGGGATCAGCGCCTCCTCTGAGCCCCGCCCTGGGCTTGGGCAGGTTACCCAGCGGCGGCAGGACCCCCAAGTCCCGGGCCTCAGGGAGCTACCACTCGGGTTTCTACTATGGGGAGGGACTCGGCCCACCAGTTGTTCTGCGGGGCTGTAAGGGGAGACTGAGGCCCGGAAAGAGACCTCAACTTGCTCCGGCTCTAACGACTGGAAACTGGCCAGGCAGAACTAGGACCCCGGTGGCTCCATAGAATTCTCCGGCCCTCACCGAGTTAGGGACCACCTGGTTCCCCTGTCCTCGGTTTTGAACGGGGAAACTGAGGCCCAGAGAAAACGAGGCGACCCAGGAGCGCCCGGAACTCATTTTCATTTCACTGTCTCCAGCTCCGGGCTCCCACCTACAGGACCGGCGGAGCTCACGTGACGGGCAGGGCGGGGCAGTCCTGGGCGCCAGCTCTTTGCTGCCCATCTCCTCCCTCCGGGCCCGCCTCCTCGCCGCGTAGATGGTGCTGCCGCAAACTGGCTGGGCGTCCCCCGCCCATCTGCTCGGGACTGCCCTCCGTCAACCGGCTGGCGGGGCAACGGCCAGCACGGCGGACTGCTGGGCCGACCCGCGGGCGGATGGCGGGCTGGACCCACCTAGCCGGGCCGGGAGGAGGAACCACAGGGCGGAGCCGACCGGCGCTGTCCTGGGTGCTGGACGGGGCCCCTCCCCTCCGCCGCGCAAACCCCATCTCCGCGCCCCACCTTCGACGCTCCGCCTAAGTCCCCTCGGCCGCGTGCTCCCCAAGCAGGGCTTGAGAAGACCAGCGCGCCCATCAGGAAGGAGCCCGGAGCATCCGGGCGAGTGGGAGCTCACGCCACCCGTACCTGACTGGCCACCACTTATGGAGCACATGCTGTATGTCAAGCGCCTTTTGGCCCTCCTTTCCATTATCCCCCTAACAGTCCTAACTATGAGAATAAGTCAACATATCTAGCGGAGCAGAGCCTGGGCATGCCTGAGCCACTGTCTCCTCAAATTGAATCGCTGAGCTCAGGGTACCTATGGGCCGGCCTCCTCCAAGGTTATTAAATGTCCTCTCTCTCTCTCTCTCTCTCTCTCTCTCTCTCTCTCTCTCTCTCTCTGCCACACGGCCTGGCTTGCGATCTTAGTTCCCCGACTAGGGACTGAGCCCGTGTACTTGGTAGTGAAAGCGCGGAGTCCTAACCACTGGACCACCATAGAATTACCTCATTAATTATTCTTTAGGGGCTCAAGAAAAGGACTTCATGGATCCTTAACTGATGCCCCACATGCCACCCCTGGCCACACACACTGGCTCACTCAGCTCTGTGCCGACAGGCCCCCCTGCACCAACATCTACATCCTTGCTGAGATACCCTGAAACTAGCTCCTGGGGAGGAAGATTCTTTCTAGAACATCCCCCTCCATGCCTGTGGACCACGGTTTGAAGCCTGGAGGGTGGGGAAGCAGACTCCATTTTCAGTTACCCCAGATCTTAAGTCTCTCTTGTCTTCTCCTATTGCTGTTCCTTTCAACCAAAGGATTCTGGGGGTTTTGCTGGTTACCTGGAGGAAGAAGTCATTTATAACCAGGGGAACTTAGGTAAGACAACCGAGCGGACAGGGTATGGGGGTGCAGGTTTTAGGGAAGCTGGAACCACTTAGGGTACAGTGGGGACACACTCCACCTGGGTGCCTGCTCTTGGGTGGGGGGAGAGGTCTGAACAGGTGTTTTCCACACAACAGGTGGGCAGATGGCCTGATCCCAGCAGAAGAATGAGAGGAAGCATCCTGGTGGGGGAGGGAGCCCCTCAACTGACATCTGGAGTGTGGGAGACATTGTGGGTGCTCTGGGAAAGGGGAACTTCAGGTGCAGAGGGAAGAAGGGCACAGCAAGGTCAGCCTCTGTGAGTGTCAGCCCCTGAGCGTTGCCCCTTTCTATTTGTGCCACTGTGGACAAGATACATTAAAAAACCAAACCAAACAAACAATTTAAAAGAATGAAATTAGAACATTCTCTAACACCATACACAAAGATAAGCTCAAAATGGATTAAAGACCTAAATGTAAGACTGGATACTATAAAACTCTTAGAGGAAAGCATCAGCAGAACACCCTCTGACATAAAGCACAGCAAGATTTTTTTGATACACCTCCTAGAGTAATGAAAATAAAAACAAAAAATAAACAAATGGGATCTGATTAAACTTAAAAGCTTTTGCACAGCAAAGGAAACCATAAATAAAACCAAACAAATTAAAAAAAAAAAAAAAAAAAACTCCCTGTGCCTCAGTTTCCCCAGCTGTAAAATGGGTATAGTGTTGTACCTCTCTCATAGCATCCCTATGGGGCTAAATATGCAGGTGAAGCCTGGCATGGTGCCCGGTAAGCAGTAGGGCTTCCCAAAATATGTTCTTGCTGGCGTGGGTTCGCTAGAGATGCTGAGCAGGACCCCGTGGACCCGGTGCAGCCCAGAAAGGACAGAGAAGGCCTGGATCTCAGCCTGACTTTGAGTGGCATCCTCAGAAACGAGTCTGACAAGATGGTCAGCAAGGATGAGTGCTCACACGTGACTTTTATGGAGATGTCTCTATCAGCAGCGGGAGCGGCTCAGGGTTGTCTCTCCTGCCTTGCCCAGTGCCATAGCAACAGCACATCACCCCGATCTGGACCCCAAAATGACAAAACCATGTGACAGTTGAGGGTGTCCAGGACCAGGGGAGCCAACATGGGAGTGCAGGGATTTTTTTTTTTTTTTCATGGAGGAAGCACAAGGGAGGGGCCCTCAAGATAAGCCGTTTAGCTCTTTGTCATCAAAGCACCCCTGCCACTCGCAGGCCTCAGGGTACAGCTCCGCTCGGTGGGCTAGAGGAGGGCGGCTCTGGCGGGCACCAAGAGCCAGTCGAAGCACTGAGGCTGACAGGATAAGACGCCTCCCTCCCCTTGTCCCCTTGGGTAGGGGTCCCAGACCCCAGCCGTCATAGGTCCCATGGGAGAGTGAGGCAGGTCTGGCGTGGTGAAAGTGGCTGGAAACCCACCTGGCCACTCAGGTCCAGAGGCTCCAGTTTAGGAGGGTGCCACGGAGCGCTGGAGCCCATTGCACGTGGCGCCACCTGGTGTTGGTCCCAGGGACTTGGATTCCCACTGTTCTGGAAGCCGCTTCCCTCTGAAGCATTTCCAGCGCCATCCTGTACCTGTCCCGCTACCCGCTGGGTGAAATAACCCAGTGCACAGCCCTCACGGGGCTTCAGCGGGGAGGTGGGGGTGACGGGGAGGGCGGGCAGGAAGGGCACAGGATGTTTCAAAGTTGCCGATGTGCTGACTGTGCTCCCACAGCTACACAGCTCCCATCTTCTAGCAGTTCTTCCTCCTGTCCAGCCTGCTGTGCCTCCCTCCAGCTCCCACGAAGGGCTTCCGGCCAAGCAGGCAGGGTGGTTTGGCGCACGTGTGCTCTCCTGGCCCGCTGCCCTTCCAGGGCCATCCTGCCCCCTTGGGGAGGGGTCCTGGCCCTGCTCTCCGGGCAACTGCTCTGGCGCACCTCCCCATTGCCCCCCAGCCCTTGCTTTCCCGTCTCTCTCCATTGGGCAGCCCCGGGCCCTCAAGCTCACGATTGACTGCCCCACCTCAGACAGCCAGCCAGCGGCAGCTCTGGGTGCTCTCTGAGGCCAGGGTCTCTAGATCCGGAAACCAGAGCCCACCAGGCATTACTCTCCTTTTCCCCTTCTCTCCCTCCCTGCCTCGGGGAGGCTACGTGAGCAGTTCTTGGGGGTCTGGAGGGACGAAGGAGGGCTGAGCGCCCAGCACCCATGGCCACCTGCCAGGGCATAGACCCAGAGCCCCTGAGGGACTTGTTAGGCCTGTTCCTAGCGCACGGCCTTTGCCCTCGAAGTCTCCCACACCTGGAATGCGACTACGTACGCGCCTTTGAATAAAGCCCAGCCCACCGCACCTCCCCTTTCCCCGACTGCCCACGTAGCCCCTATAACTTACTAAGTCCCCGTTTTCCTGCTCTGATCACACTTGTCACTCTCTGGAACTGCGGTCATCGTTTGCTGGCTCGTGTCCCCCAGTGCCTAGGAACTGGCACTGGGTGGATGAATCAGTTCGTCTGGGGGCTCTGCCCGCCAGCGCCTGGACGGC
>NW_020174329.1:196412-214965 GCF_003031525.2 Neophocaena asiaeorientalis asiaeorientalis | reverse complement strand
CCGGGGCCTGGCGGGCTTGGTCCCCGGGGGTTTCTTTTTTTTTTTTTTAATATTTTGGCTGCACGGCGCAGCCTGTGGGATCTTAGTTCTCCGAGTAGGGATCGAACCCGCGCCCCATGCATTGGGAGCGCGGATTCTTGACCACTGGACGACCAAGGGAAGTCCCGGGGTCTGCTTTTCGACCGGAGGTAAATATGGAGAGAAGTCCCTGGGCGCACCGCCTCTGTCACCGGAGTCCGGCCCTCGGCGCTGCTGCGGCTGGCGGGCGGCGGGCGTGGGGGCCGGGGTGGGGTGGGGGCGGTTTGCACAAAATCCTACAGCCCACCCCAGGCTGAGGTGCCTGTGTCCCTAAGGCGAGGAGAGGGTGGGGGCTGGTAATGGGGGGGCCTCCCAAGGACCTGAGCTGATCCCAGGACATCAGCACCTTCTGGCCTCCCAGCTGCTTCAGGCCAGCCCGAGTCTTCCTGCCCTGAGACCCAAGTAGGTCTCAGTCAATGGCCACCAGGCTGGTGTTAGCCAACCTGGCCTCTCCTGAGCTGGAGAAGGCAGCTCGGGCCCTCACGTGTAGCTCTCCTGCTGAATCCTGCTGGACGCAGAGCATCTAGCAGGTTCCAGGCCCGGGGATTCAGGTGCGCCCCTGATCTCCGGGAGCCGCCAGTCCACGGGGGCAGTGAACAGCAAGCACACAGTCTAGAAAGTAAACCACGTAACGCCAGGTACTGCTAGGCCACGTGGTGGGGAGCGACGGGAGCTGCGTGGGCAAGGTGGCCTGGGAAGGCCCCTCTGAGGAGTGACCTCTGAAGGGAGTCTTGGCTGATGGGAGGGAAGTGGCCAGGTGGCGACCAGAGAACTCCAAGCCCAAGGAGCAGGGAGTACAAAGCCCTGAGGGGGTCGCATCTTGTCCTGTAGCAAGGACAGCAGGGAGGCGAGCATGTCTGCAGCGGGCTGAGGGAGGGAGAAAACCGCAGGGCCAGGTCCTAGAGGGTCTCATAGGCTAGCGTTAGGAATTTGCCCGATACTGTGGTTGTAGGGCAAAGCCAGTGGAGGGAGGAACGGAACTGATTTCCCACTTACAAGGACCACGGTGTTAACTGGATACAGAAGGCGAGGAAGCAGGGCTGACTCTGAGCTGGCTGGCTGTGTCCTGGCGGTGCCCAGACCCCATCCCCCCACCTCCTGGCCTCAGGATGGCCAGGCCTCCCATCCCACCCTTCCTGGGAGATGGCCCGGCTCCTTATCTCCGGGCTAGCTCTGTTATCAGGAGTTCCTGGCACATGGTCCCTGCCCACTCTTTTGGGAGGTGGCACGCCTCCCCGATCCCGGTGTCCAGCCTTGGCCAGAAGCCTCCCCCGCCCAAGGAGCAGGCGGCCTTGTGCCCGGCTTATCAAGTCTCCCACCCTCTTGCCCCAGTGTGTGTGTAGGGGGAGGATGACCCAGATCCGGGGCCCTGCTCAGCTCAGGGAGATAAGCAGCTTTAGGGTACGGGCCATAGCACGTGAGGCTCCTGGGGCCCACGTAGCTGTTGGAGCTTCGAGACAGGTCATAGGCCTGTGATTCTCTCCTTACTGCCACCCTCACCCAGAGGCGCAGAGCCATCAGGACCCCCTGGAGCCTCAGACCCACAATCCCCAAGGCCAGTGGGAAGTGAGGGCCTTTCTCAAGAGCTGGGGCGCAGGGCATACTTCACTATGGGCCTGTCTGGGTCACCTCTAGCCAGCCTTGTCCCCTGGGCTCAGGAGGACAAGCTGCAGCTGTCTCTGGTCTTCCCCAGGCATTCCACACACAGAGGAGTCTCAGCATTGTCCTCCGCTTCCTCTGGACTGTTTTCTCTGCCCCCCCTTCCTCCCTGCCTCTCTTCTTGCCCAACAGCCGGTCTGTTTGCCCCCCACCCCATAGCCCCTAACTGTGACCTCCCCGTCGTGCCCCTGGGCCCTGTTCCCTCTGTCCCCTCTTTTCCCTGCATTTCTTAGAGGAGCTTCAGAGGTTCTCATGCTACTGAGATTCACCTTCCTTAAGCTCAGGGTCTCTCCAGCACCCCCTGCCTCGGCCACACCTGTTCCCAAATGCCCTCTCTCTGGGCGGGGGCGGAGGTGGGCGTGCAGAGCAGCTTCCCTTCTCTGACGCCGGTAACCCGTGCCAGCCTCCACGGCTGCCCCACCCCCTTCCCCGAGCCCCTGCCCAGCTCCCTGCCCACCTCTCCGTCCCCCCACGTGCTTGGTGCTGGGAGCTCATTCTGTTCTAGAACCGGTGCCCACTGTCCCAAACTCCCAGCCTCTGAGTCCAGCCTTCTGGATGTCTGTCCGTCTTGGCCTGCAGGTCACATAAACAGCATTTGCCAAGCCCCTCCCGCAAGAGACACACACACCTGGATGTTCACGGAAGACTCATTCAACACTTCTGGGCCTAAACCATCATCCCCTTTGGGGTGCCTGGGAGGGGTCTTGCCCAAACCCTTCCCAGGGGCTGCCTCCATCCCACACGTACCACCACTGGCTGACTGCCCCGGCCTTGCCCACCAGTAGCCAGCGGCAAGGACATAGCCTGTTCGGGGCGGGGAGCTGGGAGCAGGGAGCCTGCTGGTGGTGGGGCAGTTCTCTGCACTGAGATTGGGTCATTGGACATGCGTCAACCCGGAGGCCTCTCCCTTTGTGAGACCTGGGGAGGAAGAGAGGGAGGAGGCAGGGGTTGGGCGCAGGGGCTGCTCCCCCGACCCCTGACAGCAGGGCCCAACAGCCCACTCTTCCTGGCCCAGCGGCTCCCTCAGGTGTCCCCTGAGCACCTGGGTGACAGGCAGGTGCTCCTGCTGGGGCGATGACAGCGTGCCCTGCGGGCCTCAGAAAGCCCAGCATGGATGGCACCGTGCTGCCGCTATGGACTGAGCTTCAAAGAGGGCCAGTTAGGTGCCCGAGGACAGAACTGCCCCAGTGGCTGGTGGGATGCAGGACGCGGTCCGAGCAGGGGGTGGGGGCAGGACCAGGCCTTAGGACTAATGGGCTCTCCTCCCACAGGACAGAGACAATTCTGGTGCCACAGTCCTGCACCTGGCTGCCCGCTTCGGCCACCCCGAGGTGGTGAACTGGCTGCTGCGTCACGGCGGTGGGGACCCCACCGTGGCCACAGACACAGGCGCCCTGCCTCTTCACTACGCCGCCGCCAAAGGAGACTTCCCCTCCCTGAGGCTCCTCGTCGGCCACCACCCTGAGTAAGGACCCTCCGCTTCGGGGGGCC
This sequence comes from Neophocaena asiaeorientalis asiaeorientalis, assembly GCF_003031525.2. Taxonomy (NCBI): domain Eukaryota; kingdom Metazoa; phylum Chordata; class Mammalia; order Artiodactyla; family Phocoenidae; genus Neophocaena; species Neophocaena asiaeorientalis. The sequence goes on along the minus strand of NW_020174329.1, from coordinate 211,737 downwards.
TCTGGGTGGGGCGGGCCAGGGCTCTGGGGGGTGCCTGTAGTCGGCCGTGCCCCTCCAGCACGCCAGGGGAATTAGTGCTTCTGGGCCATCCCCGTGGCCAGGGGCCTGGCCAGAGACAGCTCCCACCGAAGCTGAAAGTTCTCCCCTCCTGGTGAGCAGACACAGGCCCCAGAGCCCTGCAAGCAGACACTCCCCCGGTACGAGCTGCACTCGAGCCGCAGCGGCTGTGCACGCAGACCCTTTGTTCGTCTCCAGGGTGCTTCCAGCCCGCAGCAGGTGGCCCTCCGGCTCTGATCTGTGCCAATCTGCAAGACTGTCCTAAGTGGGACGTAGGGGTGAAGAGCGTCTCCTCAAGCCCCAGTCAGGAAGGAGGGGGAGCCATGTCAGTTACCCAGCAGTGATGGGAGACGCCCCCTGCCAGACCCCCACCCTGCCTCCTGGGCCCTCAGCCCCCGCCCGTCAGAGGGCAGCTTGTCCTGTCCTGTGGCCAGCCAGCTCATTCCCACTCGCCAGGGGGATGGGGCTCCCGAACCTCCCCGGCCCTCGTGAGGAGAGCGGCTGGTCTGAGAACGCAGCTGAGCCCCAGGGTGGGGTGGGGTATGCAGAAGAATGGGGTTCACTGAAGAGCACGGGAGTCGTGGGGACGGGGTCCTGGGGGAGGGAGGGAGCCAGGTGCACCCAGAGGGAGGCAGGGGTCCTGGGGGAAAGCCACCCAGACCCTGTCTGAGGGAGTGGGACATCAGTGGCCCTGGGGACCCAACAGACCGGGGCTCTGCCTGGTGACCTTCGTCAGTTCAAGGGGGTACCTGGGAAATAAGTGGTGACAGAGGACCCAGCCTCAGGAGGAGAGCAGTCACAAGGCGGGAGGGTCTGTCCTTACCCCTGGCTCCACTCCTAAGGGCACCTGCCCGGCCACTGGGCACCAGGGAGCAGCAGGAGGCCAGCCTGGCCCCGTGGCCCGCTGGCAGCGTGGCTGCGTCTGGCAGCCCCTTGGGTGCAGGCATGCTGGTGTGGATACAGAGCAGCTCAAAGCCCCCAGGCCGGGACCAGGACGGCTGAGCCTGGCTCGTTCTTGCTAAGCAAGGGGTTCCCTGGTTTGATTCGTGTGAGACCAGCCGGGGGTCTCCTCACAGCCATCCCTGCCAGAGGCCACTGGGCACCACTCTGGCGTGAACCCTCTGCTCCTGGACAAGCTAAGGTCTGGGTCACACCAAAATCAGTGGGATTTCAAGGAGGAGGCCCCAAACACCTTCGAGTGCGGGCTCCCAACCTGCAGCCATCAGCACCCTGGGGGTCTGGTCGCAGACTCGACGTAGACTCCCCAGGTAGGGGCTGCCCCTGTGCGTGTCCCCACCCCCCACCCAGGTGGTTCTGACACCACCCCCTCACTTATCACTTATCACGGAGGACACTGGGGCCCTAAGAGGAGAGAGACGGGCGGTAGTCATCCTCTCGCACCCGCCGGCCTCCCCCATCACGCATGATGGGCCCCAGGAGGTCAGGCTGGTGGCCATGCCAACTTAGCTCCAATGGTGTGAACTGAGGGGGCTCTGCCCCGCCCCGGGAAGTGCTGGTGGGGGGCAGGGGTGAAGCCCCAGCCTGGCCCCTGAGCCCCTCCTCCCTGAGAAGTCTGGGGCCTAGGATGAGCCTCCATGGGCTGGGGTTCCAGCCTTAGGAAGGCTCTGGTTGTGCTGGGGACACCCTCGAAGGCTCAGGGCCGGGGGGACCCTGGTGCTCCCAGGCCAGGCTGTGGTGCTGGCCGTGATTGGGCCCTGGCACCAACTATGTGGCCACCAGCCCCCCGTGAATCTCAGGGAAGCGGACAGGAGGCCTGGGGCTCCGTTCCCACAGTGACGACGCGTGACCTGGCTGATAAGGAGGCGCTTTTGTGTGATTGCCAGGCTGGGCTCAGGCAGGAGGGGGTGCTGGGCATTGAGGTAGGGCCTGCTGGCGGGGGGCTTTGGGGGCCAGTGCCCACACCCTAACTCGGAAGTAGAGACTCATGCCCTCCAAGGCTGGGGACCCCAGGGCTGGGAGCTGGGGAGGGGCAGAGGTGCAGGCTGCCCCAGGCCACAGGGTGCAATCAGGGGACCCAGGCAGCCTAGCTTTAGAGGCCTCCGTTGCCCTGCTCTCCTGAGCCTCCCTGGCCTGCTGTGAAACACGGTGAATTATTCACAAGGGCTCAGCTCTCCCTGGCGGCAGGTGATGGAGGGAGAGCTCCTACCGCTGGGAAACCTGATCCTGCCCGGGAGGCTGTGGGCAGCCATGAGCCATGGCCATGACAAGCTACAGAGGCGCAGGAGGGCTGGGCGGCCTCCGGGGAGGGCCCAGCTAATGCTGGGCTGCACCTTGGGGAATTAGAAAGGACTGCAGGAACGGCCTGTACCCACTCACCCCTCCTCCAGTCTCTCCCAGTCCACTGGGCAAGTCTTCCCAGAGGCAGAGGAATTGCCACCGTGACCTCAGGGGCTGCTGCCCCATGGGACCCTCCCTCTGAGCCCCCTGGGGAAAAGAGTCCTTCAGCTAGAGGCACGGGGCCGGCAGGAACTGGGCTGGGGCTGTTTCAGGCCCTGGGTCTGAGGGAGGTAGAGTCAGGAGGGTCAGCCCTCCTGGCCAGGGACACTAGTGGCTGGAGGAGCAGAGCCACGAGTCCACGTCCCCATTTGGGGCTCAGAAGGGACAGGAGCAGGTAGCCCTCAGAGCTCCTGACCATCCTGCCAGCAGGGTCCTGGGGCCCAGGAACCATCTCACGCCTCGACCATGTGCTTGCTGGGGGCCTCAGTAAGCAGAGGGGAGCCCTGGGCTCAGCTGGGACCCTTAGGCCTGAGCACTGAGGCTGGGGAGGGCTGGGGGCAGGGCCCACCGTGGTCTACCAGTCATAGAGAGCTGGAAAACCAGTCTGCGCAAAGGTTTCGGACCAGCTCCCACCTGCTGAATGCCTCCTAGGGGTCTGACACCAAGCAGTAGTCTGAGCCTCACCTGCTACTAGGCAGTAGCTCTGTAATCAGCCCGTTTTACAGATTGACTCATCTAACTAATGTTTCTTGAGCACCTGCTCTGGGCCAGGCAATATTCCAAGTGTCAGGGGATACATCGGTGAACCAAACAGACAAATGTCCCTGCCTCATGGTGCTGCAGATACAGAAATGGTGTCTCCGAGAGGCTAACTGACCACCCGGGGTCCCACCAGCTCCCTGTGTGGCCTTGGCCAAACTGCATCTCCTCGCTGGGTCTGTCTCCCATTCCTGGGCCAGGCGCTCACCTCTGAGGGCCTTTTCAAGTTCACCTGGGTGGCCCCCTTTTCCTTCCTTACTGCCAAGCTTCATGGAGCCTGGCTCCTCCTGGGGCCCCGTGCAGCTGGAAGGGTTCAGGCAGCCCCTGCCTTGAACAGGAAACCTTAGCTGCTCACCTATTAGGGAGCCCCAGGCCTATGGCTCAGCTCCCCCTTAGAAGGCCTGGGCCTGGGGCTGCCCTTCCCTGCTGGGCACTTGTTGGTGTTCTGGGCAGCAGGGCCTGGGGGGAGCCACACTGGCACACTGGGGACCCTAACCCAGGTGGGGGCTCTGAGAAAGGAGGGGCCTGGTGGAGTCATGAGAAGCCCCTCTCAGTGGGGACAGCCTTCACCTCCACCGGTAACTCCTGGTCCAAGCCTGTCATGTCACTGGGGCTCCAGCTGGCCTCTCTGCCCTCCCCCTGCCCGCTTCCTGTCTGGCTGTGCCCACCTTGGAGACCACAAGTCAGATCCCCAGACCGGCCACAGGCTTCTCTCTCACAGACAGGGAAAGCTGCTTCCTCACAGCAGCGCAGAGGCCCTCCTCGCTCTGGCACCCCCGTACCTGACCTCCACCTCCTCTATGCTACCTCCTGGGCTTCCTGTTGCTCCTGCCCTCCGACCTTTGGCCTTTGTACAGGCCATTCCCACTGCCTCACTCTCTTCCCCAGAGAGCTCACAGCCGCTCCCTCCTCCCCTTCAAGGCTTTGCTCCATCTCCGCTTCTCAGTAAGGCCGGCCCCAGGCCTCCTTCAGATCAGCACCTGCCCCAAGAAGACACACGCCCTCCCTCCCAGGCTTCCTCTCCCGCCTCCTTTCCCCCACACCGCACCCTCATCGTTACCTGGCATTACTTTCTGTGCATCTCAGCACATCCTCTTACCGTCTGTCTTCCCGGGCAATGAGAACATCTCTTCTTCTTCCACATCCTGTATGCCCAGTGCCTGATACTCAGTAAATACTCGCTGAAGGACTGAGGAGTCTGGGATCCCTGGGTCTTGTCCGGCCCTGCAAGCAGCTCACTGCCCGTGACCTCAGACGGAACTCCCTTCTGGGCCTCCCAGGGCCCGTCTGGCAAACGGACCAGCTGAGGCCACGTGCGAGGAGGCATCACAGAGCTCCGGGCCTGGCTGCCCATCTCGCTCACTCCCACATTTATCCAGTCAACAATTAGCATCCACGTGTACCCTAAGTGCCCAGCCCCGCTAGCGTTAGGGATGTAGTGAGTCCTCACGGCTTCATGGAGACAACTTGGGGGGCTCCCAGGGGCAAAGAAGGAGCCAGGTCAAGGGCACATGTACACGCAGAGACGTTCTTGCTTATTTTCCAGTGTGTCGGGGTGTGTCCGGCAGCCCTGGTGGAACCAAGCTTGAGAGGGCAGGTCTCCACTGTTTTCAAGCTCTGCCCCGCCCTGGTGTGTGGCAGCCTCATGACATGTGTCCCTGGAATGCATAAAAAAAGTGCCAAGGCAATTCAAAGGGGACAAGTGCTACGAAGTGAAACGGGGTATTCGTAGGAAGTGGTTGGGGGGTTTCTTTAAATTGAGGGGGTCCAGGAAGGCCCCACTGAGGAGGTGAGAGCTGAATGGGAGAGGACCAGCCATGCCAAGACCTGGCCTGGGAGCGTTGCAGGTGGAACTGGCCGGGGCAGAAGCCTGAGGGGGGATCCCGCTTGGCTTCATCGCGAGCCAGGAGGGCCTGGAAGGCTGGGAGAATTGCAGACCAGAGTGAAGGCTTCTGGGGATATTCCAGGCTGGCTGATGGATTGGGTGTAAAGCTGGCTGTTCTAGAATCTTCCTCAAATCAGGGCTGCATTGCTTCACTGGGCCAGGCCTCATTTGGGTTCATTTCAAATAAGTCAGGAGGCGTGATTAGAGGATAAGGGAGGTAGAACCGCCAAAGCCTCCGAGTCTTTGTTCAGAGCGGACTTACCTCACAGCCAGATCTAATCCTTGTGGAGATCATCCCCTACCAGACCTCCCTTGGGGCAGAAATGATTGCCAGTGGGGAGGGCCACTGGAAATGCTGTTCTCTGACCGGAGTCTGCTTCTGTGGGCAGATCACTCCTTGTTCCTCGTGGCGACGGTCACAGTAAGGTGGCACCAATCTTGGACGGAGATTTCTATCAAACCTTTACAAGCATTCCATGTTTCTTTTGTGTCATCAGGGTGACTTGCTTAATAGTTACAGTTTGTCCATATCATCTTTGTTCCCAAGAGGAAGGAAAGTATCATTATGTGATGGTTGCTAGGGAGACGCAGACTTGTAAAGAACTCAAGGGTCAAGTGTTGCCAAAGACTCCTAGAGCTTGGACTCAAGGGAGGGTGGCCTGGTGTCCTTTACTGAAATGGGGACAGTAAGGGGGGAAGGTAGTTTGAGGGAGAGTGTGGAGAGATTTGCTCCATGTAAAGGCAGGTAAAGGGGAAATTCCCTGGCAGTCCAGTGGTTAGGACGCCTTGCTTTCACTGCCAAGGGCACAGGTCGATCCCTGGTCGGGGAACTAAGACCCCGAAAGCTGGGTGGCATGGCCAAAAAGTTTTTTGTTTTTTTTTTTTTTGCGGTACGCGGGCCTCTCACTGTTGTGGCCTCTCCCGTTGCGGAGCACAGGCTCCGGACGCACAGGCTCAGCGGCCATGGCTTGCGGGCCCAGCAGCTCTGCGGCATGTGGGATCTTTCCGAACTGGGGCATGAACCCGTGTCCCCTGCATTGGTAGGCGGACTCTCAACCACTGCGCCGCCAGGGAAGCCCCAAAAAGTTTTTTAATTTAAAAAAAAAAAAGGCAAGTAAAATTCAAGAAGCTGCTCAGTGCACAGATGGATGAGTGAGCTGTGAGCTGATGTAGGGGCCGCAGGTACTCCAGGTCCAAGCTGGGGGGTGAGCGGCATTGGGAACAGGTGACCTATAACCCTGGGAAGTAGATGACCTCACCAGGGGCAGAGTGTGTTTAGAAAGGAGGTCCTGGGGCACCCCAACATTTGGAGATTGGGCAAGGGTCGAGGGCCCATCAAGGGAGGCTGAGAAGGCCTGGTGTGTGCTTGTCCATAGCCAAGAGGAGCAGGTGTTCGGTGGGGTGAGGGGCGCCTGTTAGGGCGTGGCCACGGCAGTCTCGAGGCCGGTAGCTTGGAGGTGACGGTGTTGAGGCCCGAGGGACGGGTGAGGGGGCTGGCGGGTCAGGCTGTGGCAGCGGTACCAGGAAGCCAAGCCCTGCTTTCCCTGGGAGGAACCCTGCAATTTTCAAAGATTCCTCTTCTGTCTCTCACAAGAGGCTTGGAGAGGCAACAGTTGTGATGCCCATTTGCCATATGTGGAAACTGAGGCTGGGGGTGGTGGTGCTAGAGAACGCCCCGGGGCCCTGCACATTGAGCCACAGAGTTGGGGTGGTGGGTGGAGGCCAGGGCCAAGACTAGGGGCTGGGGCTGGACCGGTCACCCATGGCGTCACTATGGCTAGAACTCGATGGGTTGGAGCCGGGCGGGTCCTGAGGCCAGAGGTCTCCCGAGACCCCATCCCTCTGCTCTAGGCAGCGACTCTCCACAGCAGAAATGCTGCCTGGCCTGACCCATGCTTGTTGGGGCCTGGACACCCCAGGTCAGCAGTGCTCCCACAGAGGCACAGGGAGGAGGGATCCTAAAATACAGCGACGGTGCCAGGCCTTGCTGAGGGCTCTGCAAGCGTGTCTCAGCAACGATCATTATCCCCACGCGTGGACGGCTTTGTGAACAGAGATGGGAGGCAAGACACCACTTGTGGGTGGCACACACGCCAGGTCCTTCTCACACTGGGTCCCCCTCTGCCTCTCAAGTGATCCTAGCCCTCTGTGCCTCAGTTTCCTCATCTGTAAAAGGGGAACGATTCTGACACCTACCGGGTAAGGCCTTTAGGAGGAGTAGATAGAGACCATGTGTACTTCGCGCATCCCAGTGCTTGGCACAGAGCAGTTTGTTCAGCAGATGGTACCCACTGTCACTGTTATCCGTTATCGTCATCTCTACTACTATATAAATTCACTCTCTCTCCATCTAAATTCATTGATTTAAAGACTAGTGTTGGGAATTGCCTGGCGGTCCAGTGGTTAGGACTTGGCGCTTTCACAGCCAGGGCCCGGGTTCGATCCCTGGTCAGGGAACTAGGATCCCACAAGCGCCGCCAAAAAAAAAGAAAGAAAAGGACGAAATTCATTCATTTTCTTTGTTCCTGTGCATATATATATATATATATATGTTTGTTATCTTTTGGCCACGCTGCACAGCATACGGGATCTTAGTTCCCCAACCAGGGATTGAACCTGCACTCCCTGCATTGGAAGCATGGAGTCTTAACCCCTGGACCGCCAAGGAAGCCCCTCCTCCATATTTTTAGAGTTTACCCCAGTGCGTATGAGGGTGCCCATTCTTCTTGCCTCCAGGTCGACACAGAAGAAAGGAACAAGACCAGGACCCCCTTTCCCACACCGGCTCATCAGCACATCTGCCCCGTATTCTGGGGTCTCCCAGGCTGGGGGCTGTGACTCCCGTATGGGTTACTGAGCGCTCCCTCCGTACCAGGGACGCCAGCTGGGGTTGTCAGCCAGTGGCCTGGCAGGAGGCTGTGAGCACAGCTTCCCCCTCCTGCCCGGCTCCTGCTCTGTGCCAGCGCATCAGACCTCCTGAGACCTCCTCAGGCTGGCTGGGCACCCATGGGTCATGGATCCCAGCCAGGCAGGGTGGACTGGGAGAACAGGGCTGCCGGCAGATCCGGCGCCCTGAGCTACGAACACTGCCTCAGGCCTCCCCCGAGACAGCCCGGTGGGCCCTGGGAGGTGGCCCCTCCAGTCTCCAAGCCCCAGGACCCCAGCACTCGCTGCGCCTTGGTTACGGGGTGAATAATTCAGGCCATCGAGTGTCGGTCATGAAATATTAAACGGGCCGTTCCTGATGCACCAGCTTGTGAAAGTGGGAGGGGGGCAGTGCTGGCACCGGGGCGTGGAGGCCGGTGGCCGAGAGCCAGCGCGTTCCTGAGGTGCGGCGTGTGGGCGCGACCCTGTCTGCCTCTGTGCGCTGTGCTCGGCACACCACTGCGCCCCCGACACGGGTGCGGTATTGGCAGGCAGCCGGGCACCGTCCCAGACTCGGTGTCAGCCCCGAAGTGGCAGCTCTGTGCCTGAGGAGGGGCTGTTCCCACGTCAGGAGGACGAAGAGAGCCGGGGCTGCGTGCCTGGTGGGCGCTGCAAGCCGCCTGGGGTCAGGGGTCAGGCAAGTGGACAGGGATGGGGTTTTAGGGACAGGGAGAGGTCAGACGGGAGGGTCCGAGGGGTGTGTGCGAGCGAGGAGCCAAGTCGTGGGTGGCTGACAAGAGGGTGGGTGAGGGGGCAGATGGAGGAGGAGTGGGTGGCCTGGTGCCCACGTTACCGTACACGCGGCTGACACTTAGATGAGGGAGGGAGGGCGTGGGTGGTGGGGGTGGAGCGTGTGATCGAGGTCGTGAGCAAATAGATGGGAGAGGCGGGTGGGTGGGAGGATATGAAGTCGGACGAAGAACTGCGCTTCTTGGGGCCCAGAGGGCTGATCCAGCCCAGAGGGACTCAGCTCCGACTCCCTACCCCGCACCCTCTGTGTCCCAGACCCGCTGCGAGCTCCTCTGCCTGGGCCTAGATTGTGGCTCCACCTAGTGTCTGGATCTGGTAACTGCACCCTGGCATCCACACCCATTGTGAAGTCAGAAAAACTGAGGCTGAGCCAGTGGCAGGAACAGCTTCCCTATTTCCCAACAGCACTCTACTTCATGGGACTGATTCCCCAGTTAGGACCCTTCTGTGGGAGCTGGGGAGCAGGGATGGGGGGCAGTGACAGCTGCAAGCTAGGCCCGAGGGAAGGCTGAAGGAGTGAAGACATGGAATGGCCCTTCCCCCAATCCCTCTCCTCTCTCCCCTCGTTCCTGCTGTGCGTCCGGGCCTGCATCACACAGACGGATTGTGCTCCGGTGCCACTTACCAGCTGTGTGACCTTTGGCAAGTCACAGCCCCTGGGCCTCAACTGTCCCACTGCAAAATGGGGATGACAGTAGGACCTAAGTTAGGACATGCAGTGAGGACCTAACATGCACTGCATGTTAGGACATGCAGTGTGCTAGTGTCGTAGCGCAGGGGAGGTGCTCAGTGGACGGCGGCACCTGTCGTGTTACCAGGCTGATTTCAACCACAACCAGAATATTCCACTGAATTTTAATTTCAGATAAACAACGAATAATGGTTTAGTGTATGCACATCCCATGCCACATTGGGGGTAGACTTACACTAGAAAATTATTTGTTGTTTATCTGAAATTCAGATCGTAACTGGGCATCCTGTGTTTTACCTGGTGACACTACCACTCTGCCTTCTGGGAATTCAGTCTTCTGGGGGCGGCAGAGGCCAAAATAAGTTATGATCGAGCATGACAGGTGGCCCACGGAGTGAGCCCAGGGCAGAGTATGAGGCACAGAGGTGGGAAAGGCCTGTTCTGCTGGAGAAATCAGGGCAGGCCTCATGAAGGAGGGATCTGTACCGAGTCTTCAAGAGAGACGGGAAGGGCATTCCAGACAGAGGGGGGACATGATCAAAGGTACAGAGGTCCGACAGCAGGTGTGAGGACTCACACTGACTGTGGGTCAGTGTGGCTGAAAAGGTAGGGGGAGGCCAGGTCACCGCATCCCTGTAGATCTTGGTAAAAAGGTGGGCTATTTACTGAGGGCAGAGACTAGCTCAGTCGGATGTGCATTGCAGAAAGAAGGCTGCCGGGGGGAGGTGGGGAGCAAGCCAGAGGGCCCCCCCCCCACACCCAGGGAGGCTGGCACAAGACTGAGTCCAGAGGGAGTTGGGCAGCCGGGTCCAGCCACTAGATTTTTTTCCAACCCACCCTCCCAGCCCTCCAGAGCTCCCCGGAAGCGGGTGAGGGGTGAAGAAAGCTTTGGAGGGGGACGGGCACTGAAATCCCGCGGTGGGTGCTGCGTCTTCCGCAGGGGAGTGAATGCCCAAACCAAGAACGGTGCCACGCCCCTGTACCTGGCGTGCCAGGAGGGCCACCTGGAGGTGACGCAGTACCTGGTGCAGGAGTGCGGCGCGGACCCGCACCTGAGCGCCCACGACGGCATGACCCCGCTGCACGCCGCGGCGCAGATGGGCCACAGCCCGGTCATCGTGTGGCTGGTGAGCTCGGGGACAGGTCGGGGTTGGGGCCCGGGAGAGGCGGGGCCTGTACGGGACGGGGGCGGGGCCAAGAGGGGCCTGGCGCCCAGCCCCCGCCCCTCTGTGCTCCGTCCCCTACCCCCCAGGTGAGCTGCACCGACGTAAGCCTGTCGGAGCAGGACAAGGACGGCGCCACGGCCATGCATTTCGCGGCGAGCCGCGGTCACGCCAAAGTGCTCAGCTGGCTCCTGCTGCACGGCGGCGAGATCTCGGCCGACCTGTGGGGCGGGACCCCGCTGCATGACGCCGCCGAGAACGGGGAGCTGGAGGTGAGGGCGGGCCGGGGGCGTGGCCGGGAGGCCGGGCGAGCGCGGGAGGGGCGGGCGCCCTCTGCTGGCGCCGCGCTCTCAGCACAGCGCTGCCCAGGCGCCGGGGTCCCGGCTGTCGGCCGGGGGTCCTCACTGCGCGCCCCTGCAGTGCTGCCAGATCCTGGTAGTGAACGGCGCGGAGCTGGACGTCCGCGACCGCGACGGGTACACGGCCGCCGACCTCGCGGACTACAACGGCCACAGCCACTGCACCCGCTACCTGCGCACCGTGGAGAACCTGGTACGCCCCGGGCGCTGCTCCCCCGCGTTACTGCATTCCCCCCACAGCTTGCCCCCACCTCCCCGCAGGGGTAGGTGTTGTTACCCTTTTTACCACGGAGGAAGCTGAGGTTCAGGGAAGTGAATGAAGCCCCTTGCCCGGGGTCACAGGAGTAAGTGCCCTAGACCACTACCCCACGTGACCTCTCAGGCCAGAACCACTGACCATTGGGGAGTGAGGGTGTGCAGGCAGAAATATCGAGGGAAGGAGGACCAGCCTCGTCCTGATGAGAACCAAGGCTCGGAGAAACAACGACACTTACACACCAGTGGGAACAGTAAAGTGCATTCACCTGCCCACAGGTATTAACTAGCTCATTTTACTCTCACCACCACACTCTGAGGTAGGGAGTGCTCGTATCCCCATTTCACAGGTGAGTAAACTGAGTCTCGGGGAGACCCAGTCATTAAATGGTGGAGCCCTGGTGTCCGGGCCTGAAGCTACCTCTCTTCACCACTACTCTGTATGTTTGCTCACCGCGTGGCTACTTCATGATTGAAAACCTGTGTTAGTGTTTTCAAATTATTTTATTATGGTTACAAAGCCATGAAGGAACCCACTAGGACTTGAGCGCAGATGTGGGTCCTGGGCTCTGGTTCCTCTGGCGCAACGTCTGCTTTGGCGCAGGAGGGAGGAAAGAGGGCTGGCTTCACAGGCATCTTCAGAAGTGGGGCAGCCTGGCCACGAGAGGGGCTGCGGAATGAGGCTGGAGGAGAGAAGGCCGATGACCCCCTGCCCAGAGCATTGTCTGCCCTGTCGTCGAGCATACGGAGGCACCCTGGTTCTGGGGACTCCAGAGCACAGCAAGGCCCAGGGATCAGAGATGGCATCTGGCCCCAAGGAAGAACTCCCTCCAGAAAGGGCCATCCGGAGAAAGTAGGGGTCCACAGAGCCCCAGCGCCCTCTGGCGCCCCCTGATGGAGGCTTTAGCTTCAGGCAATGAGCAAACAAGCACCATTCCTTGAATTCTGACCCCGGTAAGGTACCCTACCCTGCCTAGTGCTTTACGATGTAATCTCAGTTCATCTTCACAGTGAATTAACACTAACAGCTGACACATACGGCATTTACTGGCTACCATGCCCTGGCACTTCACTAACTTTGAAAATCTTTGTTATAACCTAACGGGGCAGGCAGTACGGTTATACGCATTAACAGATGAAGAAACTCAGGTACAGACAGAAAGGACAAGTGATGGAAAGGTCATGTAGCTAGTAAGTGGAGGAGATGAAATTTGAAGCCATCCCCCCAGGCTGCAAAGCCTTTGCCCCTAACCTCTGTTAGGGCTGGGCAAGTACCCACCTCAGCCAGCCAAGGAGAGAGCATGTTCAGGCTGCCCCCCGCCCAAGCCCAGCTCCTATGGCTCCCCTTGTCTCAGGGGTTAGGCAGCAGGGCCTGGCCCCCCCGAACTGGGTGGAGTGTGGAGCACCTGGCCCCCTCACAAGGCGGGCCCAGCTGCGGCAGTGACGGATTCAAGCCATGGAGGACACTGGCCCAGAAAAGGCAAACACTCCCGCAGAGCCCCTAATTACGGGGCCAATGAGCATGGCCGCTTACCAGCCGTTACCTGGTGCCAGGCCTGCCTTCCGTTCCCGGGAGACCTGTGACAGTTCTCAGGCAGGGAGGAGCTGGCCTGGGCAGCAGGCAGCAAGCAGGCGAGCCGCAGCCTTGCCGGCAGCAGGGCCAGCATGGGCAACGTAAGCATGGCCCCCACCCCAGCCCGCTCCCAGGAGGGAGGGTCAGGCCTGTGGGCAGGAGAGAGGCAGTGGTGGGGGATGGCTGAGCTCAGGTTGCCCCCGCCCCAGCTCAGCTGGGCCACCCCGGGCCCCATCCTTTCCCCAAAGGCCCCATCAGGAGACGGGGGCTAGGCTCCTGTTGGGATTCCTTGCCGTCTCTCCGGCAAGGAGAGACAGCGTGGTTGCTGGCCAGGTCGGGAGTTCAGTCTTTCCTGCAAGTTGGAGGTGCCGTGCACCCCTCCCCTATCCCCAGCTGCTGCAAATGCTCCCACCCGCTGCAGCAGCGCCGGTGCCTCCTCGCCACGCTGGAGCCTGGCCCTCTGCCCATTGATGAGAAAGGAGTAAGGCTGGTGCTGTGGCCGCCCTCGCTTGGGGTCCAGCCCAGCGTGCTCTCTCTCTTCTGAGCAGAGCCTCTCAACCCCGCTGAGCAGAGACCAGCCAGGGCTGGGAGTTTCCCAGGAATCCGTGGTCCTGCCGCTGCGGGGCTGGGTTTGAATCTTAGCCTGGGAAGAACCTGAGAGATGATGGGGAAGGGAGCCCAGAGAGGGAAGTGGCTTGACCGAGGTCACACAGCGAGGGTGTGCCTGAGCAGGACCCTGGCCCAGGGTGTGCTGGTCTTTGGAGCGGGGTTGCCCTCACAGCCCCCTCTCCCGCTCAGAGCGTGGAGCACCGTGTGCTGTCACGGGATCCATCCGCTGACCTGGAGACCAAGCAGCCTGACTCGGGCATGTCCTCACCCAACACCACCACGTCGGTCCAGCCACCGAACTTTGACCTCAGCTCGCCGGCCAGCACCCTGTCCAACTACGGGTCCTGCTCCTCCAGCCACTCCAGCATCAAGGGCCGGCGCCCCCCGCGTGGTGAGTGGGCCTGGGGAGAGGGGGGAGGGAGAGCCAACTGGAGCCAGACCACTGCGCCCTGAGGACCATCCCTGAGCCCACTCTGCCCGCAGCTGACACTGGAGGCTGCCCAGGTCACCAGGAGGGCTGGTTCTGTGGAGGACAGGTGACACTCAGGCTTGTGGGTGTCCATCACAGACATGCCCGTACATCCACAGGTACCCTCCCGCCAACAAAAGCTGCATGCAGCCCACACGCAATTCAGTATCCTCACTCACACACGAAATGTTCCCCAGACGTCACACACCTGCCCACACTCGAGTGCACACCTACACACGTGTACACACAACACACAGGTATGAATGCACGACCACACGTACAGAACCATACAGACACCTACGCTACACGTACAGGACCATACAGACAGACACCTACGCTACACGTACAGAACCATACAGACACCTACGCTACACGTGCAGAACCATACAGACACCTACGCTACACGTACAGAACCATACAGACACCTACGCTACACGTACAGAACCATACAGACACCTACGCTACATGTACAGAACCATACAGACACCTACGCTACATGTGCGCGCTCCTGCACCCCAGGTCCACAGACCAATGCAAACACATTCACAAGTACAAAGAAGGGCTTCCCTGGTGGCGCAGTGGTTGAGAGTCCGCCTGCCAATGCAGGGGACACGGGTTCGTGCCCCGTTCCGGGAGGATCCCACATGCCGCGGAGCGGCTGTGCCCGTGAGCCATGGCCGCTGAGCCTGCGCGTCCGGAGCCTGTGCTCCGCAACGGGAGAGGCCACAACAGTGAGAGGCCCGCGTACCGCAAAAAAAATAAAAATAAAAAATAAGTACAAAGAAGCACGTACACACATTCAGGAACATACACGAATGCACACTCAGGCAGAAGCCAGGCACACATGTTCACACATGCTGACCACGCCCTGAGCTTAGGTGTCTGTCCACCTGCGATGCCTGCTTTACGCCGCCAGGTGGCGGCCTGCAGAGCTGCTGGGCCCCTGCAAAGATGCGGTGTGGCCGTCGGTACCCGCGCCGCCTGCCCGGCCACATCTGCCCCGAGGAGCCACCCCTCCACCCTCCAGGTGGCTGTGCTCCACAGCCCTGTCTTGGAGCCCGCGGCCCCCTGCCAGTTCCGCTCAAACCTGAGCACAGGCCTTTCCCCAACGAGTGCAGGGCTGCAGGTGGGCAGGGCCAGGGCGAGCGTGGGCCCGGTCCTGCGGGGCCCACGGTGGGGCCGTGTCAGTCTGCACCCGGAGCCTGCCTGCTCCCGTGGCAGGTTTTTTCCGGGCAGGAGGGGGTCTTGGGCCTGGGGGCAGCCTCTTTGCAAACTCGCAAACCCAGCCTTCCCTCTGTCCCAGGGCTTCCCAGCACGAGAGCTGCAGACATACAGAGCTACATGGACATGCTGAGCCCAGAGCCGGGCCTGCCCCGGAGCAGGATGGAGAGACCCAAAGCACCACCGCCACCACCTAGCTTCCCTCCACCATTCTCACCCCCAGGCACCCAGATGCCCCCACCCCCGCCAGGCTACCCAGCTCCCAAGCCCCCCGCGGGGCTACAAGCAGCTGACATCTACATGCAGACGAAGAACAAACTCCGCCATGTGGAGACCGAGGCCTTCAAGAAGGAGGTAGTGAACCCTCCCCA
>NW_020174329.1:193734-196382 GCF_003031525.2 Neophocaena asiaeorientalis asiaeorientalis | reverse complement strand
TACAGGGCGGGCGGCGGGGGCGGGGGGAGGTGGTCCCTGGTCCAATGGCCTGTTCAGGAGTCAAAGCTTCCAGTCAGCCCCATGGCGACTCAGGGCTGAGCACTGGGGACAGAGAGATGAGGAAGACAAAGCCAGCACCCTTTGGGAACTTGGGGGGCAGGGCGGGGGGAAGGAACATATACCCAGATAGCCATGCCTCCCCGGGAGCTGGGTCCTCACCACCTCTTGCACAGAGTGGCAGGGAGCTCATGGAATCGGCAGAGCATATGTGCTAACTGCGTCTCCACAGGCGCACTCGTGCCCAGCTCCGGGCTCAGGTGGAGAAAGGGTCCCAAGGGAGTGTCTTCAGGTGGGAGATGCAGGCAGTGTGAAGGTGAGGGCTGGGAGGAGGGTGGAGGCCAGGGGAGGGGGCACCCGCAGGACTCAGCACCCTCTCAGCACTGGGGGCTGGACGCGGGGGTAACATGGAGGCTGGCTCCCCAGTTTGGGGCTTCAGCTCCCACGTGGGTAGACAAGCCAGTCCTGAGATGGGCGCCCTGGGGAGAAGCAGGCTTGTAAGAAGGGGCCGAATCCGGTGCGGGCACTTTGAGTGTGGGGTGCCCGGATGCAGGGCCTGTGGGTTCCTGGCCGAGGCTTTGGAGCAGGGGAGGGGGCAGAGGGCTGGTCTGCACAGCTCTGAGAGTCCTGGGCAAGGAAGCCCAGAGGAAGCCCTGGGGTTCTAGTCAAGAGGACAGAGGGAGGCTGGTCTGAGGCCACAGGGGAGGGCAGCCTGAGGCCCCAGGCGGCTGAGTGTGGGATAGAGCCCCCCTAGGGTCCTGTGGGAACCCTGACTTTGTAGTTCTCTCTCGAGCCCAAGGCAAGCTGCTCCAGGGCCAAGCTCAGTAAACAGTTCCCACAGGTGACCCACATCGCAGGGCCACCGGCTGGGGGAAGGGGAGGACACAGCTCCACTGCAAGTCTTCTTGCTACCTCAGACCAGGCTCTCAGTGGGTTCCTCTTTCATCTCCAGAAAGTGAAGGCGGCCCAGGAGAGGCCTGCAGGGGGCCTAGGGCCAGCGGACTTTGCAGGCCAGGCGTGTGGGCCCTGCCCCAAGCCACAGGACAGGCGGCCCCTCCCCTGAGCCAGAACACCAGGACTGCGAGGTGCCGTGCCTCTCCCGTTGTGTGCGTGCCCGGCGGCAGGCGCTGGGCCGCTCCACAAGGGCCCTTTGTGTGCCCCGCGCCCCCCCCCACCACTCCCCGGCTTTTTCCGGACCGCGGGCAGGAGCAGGGTCGCGGCGTCCGCGTCTCGGGGATGCAGGGGGCGCCGAGGGGGCAGGCTGGCCCAGAAAACAAATCCCGCGGTGTCGCGTTTCCTTGCAACGTGAGCCCGGCCGGGTGGGGCTTGGAGGGTCCGGGGCCACCGTGGGGACGCTCGGACTGGGGGTGGGGCAGGGGACAGCCCCTGCCAGGTGACTTGGCCTTTGGCCCTTGCGCCTCCTGTCTTTCTTCCCGGGCTGGGCTTAGTGGGGGGCAGATGCGACGGAGTGGGCTGCCCGCGCTGTCACCCGAGCCCGGCCTGCCGCCCCTGAAACCCGAGGCTTGGGCGCGGGTGTCGGTGTCCCTTACGCAGCCGGCGATGGTTTCCAGATGCGGGAGGGAAAGGGCGGGGGCGTGACCCGGAACCCGGGGGGCCAGACGTGGGGGGCTCCACTGCCCGTGGTGAGGCCCAAATTCTGTCTCTGGCGGATGGAGGGAGTGAGTGGGGGGATGAAGCCTGGGGTGCTCAGCCCAGAACGGAGGGAGAGAGGCGCAGGGGGGTGGGGCCACATCTGGCCTGTGGGGTAGGCGCGGCGCAGCAGCCAGGTGTTGGCGGAGCAGTGGGCGCCCCCGTGGCATTCCCGGCTGCTGGGGGTTTCGGCCCGGGATTGGCAGGCCCTGGGTGATGTCAGGCCGACAGAGCTCTCAGGCGCTCATAGGCGCGGGCGGGCGGGCTGGGCTGTAACCTGAGAGGAAGGATCAGGTAGCGCAGGTGTCGAGTCCATGCCGCCCCCGCTGCCAGGTGCACAGCGGGGGCCACCGGCACGGTCGCAGGTAGGAGCAGCCCCAGGCCGGGGCCGGGCGGCTGAGGGCCCTGGGCAAGCAGTGGACTTCCTCGGGGCGAAACTCCCGCAAAGGAGGGTTGCGCGAAGCCTTGGTTTCGCGTGGGACCGTCTGGTCGCCGGGAGTGGGGTACGGCTGAGGCCTTAGCGCTGCCTAAGCTGCGAGCTACCCCTTCTCCAGCTCCCCCTGGCGTTTGGGCTGGGCCACCCCGCCCCTCGGCCCGCCCCTTCTAGCCACAGTGGGGGCCCCTACGCCCCTTGGCCCGCGCCCAGAGCCCCTCCCTGTGGGGCCGACCGAGAGTGCCCTTTCACCGAGGCCCGCAGGACCCTCGCCCCATCCCCGCTCTGAGAACAGGAGGGTCTGGGACCGCGGCTCGCCACGAGCCCCCGGAAGGTTAAGAGTTGGGGAGGCGGGGAGAGGGATGTGGGAGGCGGAAGGGACAAGTGCCCGAAGCTCACTTCGCCCGCTGTCTTCCCGCAGCTGAGCTCCCGCGACGGCCGCAACGGGCTGCGGAGGCAGGACTCCAGCCGCAAGCCCCGCGCCTTCAGCAAGCAGCCCAGCACGGGG
>NW_020174329.1:191858-193612 GCF_003031525.2 Neophocaena asiaeorientalis asiaeorientalis | reverse complement strand
ACAGCTGGCACAGCCCTGGTGCTTCCTCTTTTGCTCTCTCTGCAGCCCCACCCCAATGAGGACTTGACCCTAAGGGGAGGCTTGGGGTTGCTTTAGGTCCTGCCAGAGCAGGACAGGGCTGTGTGACCTGGGGCAAGTCCCCTTCCCTCTCCGGCCCTGCCTTCCACCCAGTAGGGAAGGCCTCCCAGCTCTGTTGGCTGCTGTTTCTGATGAGCTGGTGGTGCTAGGGGGAAACTCAGAGAAGTAGAATTAGCTTCAAGGAGGCAGGGTTGCTGGCCAACCTTCTTCCTGCCCCACATCTATCCTGAGTCACTCTTCCACTCCTGGCTGCTTTCCCTTGTTCTCCCAAGCTAGCCACGGCCCCAGGCCTGGCTATAGGGTCCAGGCCAGTGACCCACCGTGCGCTGCCCTCCCCCTCCTGCTGAATCCCCGAGCATCCTTTTTAAGAGCTAGACTGGTGACCGGGATTCCTGGGCTTCTCTTCTGAAATGCGGGACAGCCTCCTGCACGCCGGGGCTCCTGGGAGGCCCAGGAGGCGGTATCTGGGTGCTGATGCCCCCGTTCCAGCCCGGCAGGGGGTGGCCGAGCTGCTCCCCTCACGCAGCCACTCGGTTTGGGGACCATGCTTAGTGATATCATCCAAAGCTTCATTTCCCTGGCTAGGGATGCAAGGCTGCAGTAGCGTCCAGGGTAGGGCCAGCCTGGGCTCCTTGGGGTACCTATGGAGCTGCAGCCCCTGCAGACCACAGCCCATGGTAGCATGTCCACCGTTAGCTGAGCATCCAGAAAGGCCCCCAGCTTTGAGGTCAGTGCCTTCTCTTGGCAGCCTGGAGCAAGGCTGAAACTAGGAACAGAAGAAAAATGGACTCTGGGCTTCTCCAGACACCCCTTCGCAGCAGAGCCTGGGCTGGGTGCCCTATCCCATCCCAATGCCAAGATTGAGGCCCTTGCTAGGGGGCCAGGGCCAATGGCAGCCCATCCCAGCCCTCAGGGGCACCAACAAAGCTGGGAACTGAGCGGACCACCCTTGTGGAGCCCCAGAGCAGCCTGAGCCAGGGTCAGACGGACCGGAAAGTTCCTCCTCTCACCACCACCCCCCCGCCCCGCCTGCCCCCGCGCATCTCCCCTCCTCCTGTCCTCCCTGGCCCTCTCTTGCTCTCTGTGATGTCCTAGCCTCACCCCGGCCCCCTCCCTCTCCTAACTTCGCTGTCACTTCTCTCCTGTCGGCCCCTAGAAGTGAGAGTGCTGAGACACAGGAAGAGTGAGTAGCTGCGTGCGCGGCTCCTGGCTGAGGCGCGGGGGCGGGGCACAGGGCACGCTCAGGAAAAGCCAGGCTGACGGGCTGGGGTCTTGAGGAAAGGACGGGACCAGGGGCCGGCAGGCGAGGGGTCCTGGACGCTACAGGTTCTACCCGCATTCTGTGCCGGGCAGACGGTTTTGCCTAAAGAAATGAGCCCGCAGCCGGCGCCCACCGGCACTTTTCCCTTTCTCCCCTCCCACTACCGCGCTCTGGGATCCCCAGCCCGGGGAACCCAGAAGCTGTTGGCCCCCTTCTTCCCCCTCACCCAGCCCTGACCCCTTCCTCAGTCTCTAAAGACAACCCTCCCCCAACTCCATTCACCTCCGCCGGCCTCGTCGGAAAATGCAAACTCCGCGCCGCGCATTTGCATGTCGTCCGCCTGGCCCCTCGTCCTGAGTGCCCCGACCCTATATCCTTAGTAAGGTCTCGGCTTTCCCGGGTCCACCGGAGCTGC
>NW_020174329.1:190419-191824 GCF_003031525.2 Neophocaena asiaeorientalis asiaeorientalis | reverse complement strand
TCTGGCATCCAGGGTCCCGAGTCTATAGCCATGGAAGCCCCAGGTGACTCAGTCCAAGGGTCGCTGGGGTTTGCTGGTGCAGAGAGATGGCCAGAGAGAGGCTCCACCCTGGCGGGGCCGGGCCGGGGAAGCCGGGACAAAGGTCGGGTGGCTGGCCCCAGGTAGTGTTCTGGAGCTCGGCACTCAGTGCGCTGGGCAGAGATATACGCTAGAGGCCCCAGGGCCGGCCCAGGAGCTATCATGAACTCCCAGGGGCCTCCAGGCGGGGGCTCCACACCCCGTGAGTAGGGTCGGGAGGATGGAGGGGCTGCGCGGGCTGCCAGCTGAGGACCCGCCTCTGGGGTCCCGGAGAGCTGCCTGCGGGACCCGGGACCTGGAGAGCTGCCCTCTGAGCCCAAGGGAAGGCCCCGGCCTGCGCTGACTTGGGGAAGGGGGCAGCGGAGGGCAGGTAAGGGGGTGGCGGGGACGCGGGCCTCACACCAGGCCAGCGTCTCCTCTCCTGCCTCCGCGCAGGCACCAAGTCTTTCAACATGATGTCCCCGACGGGCGACAACTCAGAGCTACTGGCTGAGATCAAGGCGGGCAAGAGTCTGAAGCCGACGCCGCAGAGCAAGGGGCTGACCACGGTGTTCTCGGGCAGTGGGCAGCCGGCCTCCCAGGTAGGCGATGCGACAGACGCCCCAGCCCCTCGACCCCAACCACCCGGCACTCAGCCCCGCCGCTTCTCCCCCGCAGCCCGACTCGCCGCTGCCGCCGGCCTCGCCGGCACCGTCACGGGCCCGGAGCCCCACCCCGCCGGCCGCGGGGTCCCAGCCACTGCTCAACGGCAGCGTGGCGCCGGCGCCGCCTGCCACCCCTGCGCCGGGCGTGCAGCTCGACGTGGAGGCGCTCATCCCCACGCACGACGAGCAGGGCCGGCCCATCCCCGAGTGGAAGCGCCAGGTCATGGTGCGCAAGCTGCAGCTGAAGATGCGGGAGGAGGAGGAGCAGAGGCGGAAGGTGGGCGGGGTTGGGCTCCCAGAGGGCCCTGGGGTCCGCAGCTGGGTCCGCAGCCCATGCCCCACATCATCCCCCAATCTGCCCGGGGCCTTTCAGCCTCAGACGGCTCCCATTACCTTCGGGGAAAAAGCACGATCGGACCACCACCCCTCTCCTGGGATGGTTCCCAGTCTCCACCGCCAGCACCACCCCACAACAGCCTGTCCTTTAATGCGACGGCAGTGTTTATCAAAGTCTAAGATGCCCTCAAATCGCCCGTGATCTTATTAAAATGCTTTTTCTGATTCAGGTGCTCTGGGTGGGGATGGGATTCTGCGCTTCTGACAAGCTCCCGGGTGAGGTTGTCTCATCCAAGGGACCCCATGAGTAGCCAAGAGGCTTTTGGTCGTAGTCAGACTGGCCTGGG
>NW_020174329.1:188686-190385 GCF_003031525.2 Neophocaena asiaeorientalis asiaeorientalis | reverse complement strand
CGGGGGTGGGTGTCAACCAACAAGCAAGCACAGCACGTTAGTCGGGTGATAAGTGCCCCCAAGGAGACAAAACAGGGCAATGTGAGAGTGAGCAGGTGTGCAGGTGCTCTGATGGGGAGGGCGGAGGGCTGGGGCAGCCCTAAACCGACCATCCTCTTTGGGTTTGGGGTGGTGGTAGGGGAGGAGAGAGTGATGTCTCAGGTAGACTTGGAAGGTGAGGAAGAATTGGACAGGGGAAGAAGTGGGTCAAAGAGCGAGCAGGAAGGACCGGGGAGGCCTGACGGTCAGAGTGGGTGTGGTAGCTCCAAGACATTACCACTGAAGGGGGTGGAGTGGAGACGTCAGGAGTGGCCAGATAACTAAGGCCTGGCCTTGAAGACAATGGACTTTCTCCTGGAGTAGTGGAGAGCCTGGGAGTGGGGTTAAGCGGAGAAGTTGGCATCGTCATATTTGTATTTGGGAAACATCTTTGTGTGGGGGGCGGTGGTGGGCCGGGATGAACTGGGAGGCCTGTGAGGAGGTGACGGCAGCCCCTCCCCTCCACCTGGGCTGGAAAAATCCGGCACTAAAATGAGGAACAGATGAGACTATGAGTGCCTGGCAAGCCTAGCTCTGAAAGCTGTAGTATTATTCCAGGAGTCAGAGAGGGTGGGAAGAGGGGTGAAAGCCACAGCTTCAGCCACTTTAAGGGCCTCTCATTCAGCAGTAAAAGTGACAGCATGCACAGGGAGGTCTTGGGCCTCAGGGGAGTTTGATTAGGGGTCATCTGCCTGGGGTGAGGTGCGGCCTCGCTGGGATCTGGCCTCGAAATCGCAGACTTTGATGGGGAGGGAGAGGGCTGCCGTCTGTCGCAGCTTCAACGCCTTTTGCATGTTCCTTTGGTGGTGTAATGAGCGACCAAGCCAGGTGTGGAGACCCCATCTGCCGGCCCTGCCTCTGCAACAGCGCCCAACGACCGGCTGTGTCCCTGCCAGCGACCAGAGTGGACACTGCCCAGCGCCTGGAGCGGCGGCCGGGGCCGAAGCTTCGTCCCAGTGTAATTGCCCGCCGGCCAGGCGCGGCCCGTCCCTGCAAACGCAGCCCCGCGGAGCCATTACACCACCCGGGACATGCAAAAGGCGCCCCCGGCGGCCGCTGCGGGAGCCGGGCCAGAGGGAGACGCGCCTCCCTCCCCTCTCTTGTCTTCCCCGCCTTAGCTGACGGCCGCCAGCTCGTGCTGCTACCCCCGCGAGGGCTGGAGGTACTCCCGCGAGTACAACGGCATCCTCGGGCCCTTCGGCGAGCTCATGACCGAGGCCGACATCCTCCGCATCGAGCAGCAAATCGAGAACCTGCAAGTGTTGCACAAGGCGCAGAAGCTGGAGGCGCGCCTGGAGCAGCTGGAGTTGGAGTTGGAGCAGCTGCTGCCCATCTCGGCCGCCCTGTCGGCGCCGCGCTTCACCGTCGACCCGCGCCGCATGCACGGCCGCGCAGCCAGCCTGCCTGCCTGGTGCAGCAAGATCTCCAAGCTGCTCAAGAGCATGGCCACGCTGCTGGCCGCGCTGGGCGGACGGCCCGCGTACCTGGCCGAGCTACTTGCCGCCGACACAGGCCAGCCGCTGCCGCCGCTGACCGACGCCCCCTGGCGGCCGGGCCCGCTCTGCTTGGGCCGCTCGCATTCGCTCAGCTGGTGCCGCGAGGCCGTGGCGCGCGAGATCCT
>NW_020174329.1:182031-187991 GCF_003031525.2 Neophocaena asiaeorientalis asiaeorientalis | reverse complement strand
GGCTTATACTGGCCCGAGCACTTCTTGCCGCCCCTCGACGGCGGCGCGCCCCGGCGCTACGACAGCCTCACGCTCGACCTCTTCATGCTCGGCTACTTCCAGCTGCTCGAAATGGGCCTGAGCCGCGAGGAGCGCAAGTTTCGCCACCTGCTGTGCTACGAGATGTTCGACCGGCTGGGTAGCCACCCTTGGGAGCTCATCCGTCTCTTCCACCGCGTGGTACTCGAGGAGGTGGAGGCCGGCCGGCGCGGCTGGAGCGACGGCTTCGAGGACCTCAGGCGCCAGTTCTTCGGAGACACCCCGGAGGCTGAGCCGGCCCGGGAAGAAGAGGTGGAGAAAGAGCAAAAGAAAGGGACAGATAAGGAAGAGAGGGAGCCGACCGAAGAGGCCGCTCCAGCTCAGACGGGCGACTGGCCAGAAGGGCAGCCAGAGGCGCCGGCCCCTGAGCCGCCGCCCCCGTCCCCACCCCCGCCAGCCGCGCCTCCCCCGACGTCGGACCCTCCTAGTTCCGAAGCCCCCGCCGAAGAACCCCTGGAGCTGGTATCTGAGATGGGCGAGTTCAGCAATGAGGACATCTGCCGGTACATCGACCGCAGCTTCTCCTTCTGGAAGGAGAAGGAGGCAGAGCTTTTTGACATCTGAGCCGCAGAATTCGGAATTTACCCTCAAGCGTCTTAACCCGGGCCTGGATGCCTGTCTGATGCCCTCCAGAGGTCAGAATACGGCAGGAAGAAACCAGGACAGGACGAGTGGCCTTGGAAAAGCCAGAGTGCCCAGAACCAGGCTGCCTCAGCCTTTGAGATCCCACGGTGGCCGGTTGTGGGGTGTTGGCCGGAATGGGCAGGGCACGGCACAGAGCCAACCAGGTGTCCCCCTCTGGCTCTCCAGCGATGCCTGGCTCCGTGTGGAGCCAGGTGGAAGCAGCAGCCCCTCCGAGTGCGGGACTGTGGGTCCCCCTTGGGGCAGTGTGGCTCTCTCTCTCTTTGGTTTTTCACTAGAGTTCATAGCTACCTCTTTGGCTGAGGTCAAGGGAGCCACATGTGCAGTGTTCGTGTGACGTGTCCAGACCCTTTCTCCTCTGTAACGTGCAAGTAATAAAACACTTTGCTGTAAGCTGCCTGTGTTGGATGCCCCCACCCCCATGTCATTGCAGCCACACGGTTGTAGAGCTAGCGTCTACCCGCTCTCAGAATAGGACAGGCATGGAAGAGAAGGTCCTTCACAGTGGAACCAGGGACCGGCCTGAGCCTCTCTGAGCAGACAGGATCTGTGGAGGCCCACGTATGAGTCTGCCCAGAGATTCTGGGCCAGGGGCCTGGAGCCATCTTATCCACCCCACCCTGCCCCCCACCCCCGCACCTTGGGGAGTCTCCCCCTCTGCTCCTCTCCTACGCCTCCTACACTCAGCTCTGACCTCTCTGGCGCCGCCTCTGGGACACGGGGGCCTGAGTCCTCATCCATTTGCCCTATAGAAGGACATCAAAAGAGTCTCTTCCTGCGACCCCATCTGTGTCCCGTTGTCCCTGACTCATGCAGCTCCCCTGGGTGGGGGACCACCCCCGCTGACCCCCGTGTCCCAGCCCATGCTGGCCCTGAAGCCTTGTGCTGTGTTTCAGGAGAAGGAGGAGGAGGCCTGGCTGGCCAGCATGCCCGCCTGGAGGCGGGACATCCTGCGGAAGAAGCTGGAAGAGGAGAGGTGAGCTGAGGAAGATGCGGGGCTTGGCAGGGTGTTTTGAGCATGTCCCTGAGGTGGTGGCACCAACTAACGCCATCTCTTTTCTTCCAGGGAGCAGAAGCGGTGAGTGTGGGGCTGGGCCCAACCTGTGTCCCCTCCCCCCACCCAGTCACAGTCCTTTGGCCCCTTCCTCCAGCCCCAATCTTGAGCACATCCCCTTGTCACTCAGCCCTGTTAGCACAGTGTCTTTGCTCCCAGTAATGCCGCCAGACCCCTCTCCCCCAGGAACTTACCCACTGCACCTCAAAGTCTTGCTCTTACGCTGTAATGTCCTGTCCCCAATTACCCAGCCCCCATCTCCCGTTAACCTAGCCTTTCTGCCTTGCAGTTAACCCAACCTCAGTATCGATAACCTAGAGCATCTGTCCCTCAGATCTTTAGTTTCTGCCCTTAGTAATCTAGCCGAGTGCTGTCTGATAGATGTATAAGTTGAGCCACATATGTAATATTAAATTCCTAGCCGCCACGGTGAAAAAATAAAAAGATGAGTGAACTTAATTAGTCTATCTTACTTAACCCAATAATAATAATTATGAAAATCATTGAGATGTCTTACACTCTTTTTTAAAAGTAAGTCTGCGAGATGCGGTGAGCATTTGCACCTACAGGGCATCTCAGTGCCAACAGTTCGTGCGCTCATCAAACGGCCACACGTACTTAGCGGCTACCTCATCACCAGTGCAGATCTAGCCATGGTCTAATAACCTGTCCCTAATCACCCAGCCCCTGTCTCCCAATGATGTGGCCCCTCTATTCCCCAGCAGCCCAACCCCAGTCCCCACGAACTTGGGTCCTAGCTCCTGCACCACGCCCTCCTCGCTCTCTGTCACACTGTGACCCGGCACCTCTGTTTCCAGTAACACCCCCAGCCAGCAATAACCCAGCTACAGCCTCTCGCTTTCCCAGCTCCTGTGTGTCCCCCAGTGACCCCAGTCTGCCCCCAGTCAAGCTCCTCTGTCCCCAGCAATCCCGCCCACATGCCGCCTAACCCACCCCCTGTCCCCAGTCACCTTCTACCCCTACAACCCACTGCCCTGCCTACCATTCATGAGTGCCTCTGTCCCCAGCAACCCAGCCCCTGCCCTCAGTAACCCACTCCTTGTCACCGGTGACCCCCCCCCCCAAATGGGGCCTGGCCCACCCTCTCGCCCTTGCCCGGGACTGTGCCCCCCACCCCATGCCCAGGAAAGAGGAGGAACGACAGAAACAGGAGGAGATGCAGCGGGAGAAAGAGCAGTCGGAGAAGCTGCGGACGCTCGGCTACGACGAGAGCAAGCTGGCGCCCTGGCAGCGACAGATCATCCTGAAGAAGGGGGACATCGCTAAGTACTAGACGCCGCCCTCCTGCTCGCAGCCTCGCGAGCTTGGGGCCGCCCCCAGACCCCGCCCCAGCCTGCCAGGCCCGGGCCGAAGGCTGGGAGCCGCGCCGCCCTCCCCTCCCGCGCTGGAACCCCTCCTTGACCCCTACCCCGGGCACCCCCCCTTCCCCCGCACCCGCATCCCCAGCCCCGGGCGACGCTGGAGCGCGCCCGCCGCCGCAGTCGCCCAGAGAAAGTGCCCAAGCTGTTGACGCAAAAAGACGCTGCTTATTTGCATGCCTACTTACATATATTTGCATGTTCGTTGAATGTCAAAGTGTGCAGAGCTCTCCCCAGCCCCGTGGGTGGTGACCTTGGTTTCCTGCGGGTCGCGCGCCCTGCTGCCGCCCCCTCCCCTGCACCCCGGAACCCGCGTTGCTGGCGCATCCTGGGCGGAGGCAGGCCCCGCGCTCGGGGAAGGGGTTTTCCTCTCTCCCTGACCCAGATCAGGGCCCGGCCTAGCCCCGGCCGCATTTCCCATCCCCGCCGAGGGTTTCCTCTCAGTCATTTGTTTACCAGAAACGATGAAAACTGCAAACTGCCCGTCGGGACAGCGTTGCCGCTCCCGGCACCCCACCTCCAAGTCTGCGCGCCGTCCCCAGCCAGGCCCCACACTCCCCGGACGCTTTCACGGTCCTGGTGGAGTGAGTGGAGGACGAGGGATCCTGAAGCTGTGTCTCCAACTGCTGCCTCCCCGGTCCCTGCCATCTCACACCCGCATTAAAGCTCTCTCGGCCGCCCGGGGCTCATGCTCACTCTAACTCGTCGTCACCGCGACTTCCTCTCCTCGGGGTAACTGGGCCACGGCGGAGCCGGAGGGGCAGGCTTGGGCTAAGGGCCACACTGGCCTCCGCCGTGGGTGGCAAGACTTCTGGCCCTTTCGACGCCCCTGGGAAAACCCAGCCTGGGCCGCTTAACATCCCCAGTCCCGCGGAAACACCAAGCAGCAGCTTTTCTTCATAGATTTTTAATAATACCAAGGCCTCAGCCAAACACAGGCCGAGAAACAGCTGATGGCCGTTGGCGCTTCCTCGCCTTAACCGGAACCTTGGGGGCGCGCAGGGGTGAGGCTGGCTGGCTCTGCTACGCAGGGCCGTGCCAGGGGCTTAATAAGTGACATTAAATGTCTACACGCATAAGTAACCGTACTTAGGGCTTCTGCAAGGGCCACCAGAGCCTCGAAGTGGCGTGTGGGCCCCGGAGTCACGGGCCACGCTGCAGGCGGCTCCGCAGGTCCTCGGCGCAGCCGTCCAGCCCCATGCGCTCCAGGGCGGCGTAGACGGCGCCCAAGCCCGCGGGCTGCTGCTGGCGCCAGCGCTTGAGCATCTCGTACTGCTGGTCGCGGAAGCGCCCGACCTCCACCTCCACCGCCTCGATCTCCGCCTCGCGCAGCCCCAGCGTGCGCACGAACTCCTTCCAGCGCCGCGCGGGCACCGCGTCCATCACGTCGTAGAGCTGCGGGCCCGGCTGGAGCATGGCGGCCGCCGAGCCTGCAGGGGGCGCCGGCGAGGGCGGGGGCGGTGGGCCTGCGGCCAGAGAGAGCCAATGGGGAACGCGAGCAGGGGCCCCGCCGGGCAGGGAGGTCTGCCTGGTCAGTTAGGGGACGGGAAGTGGGCAAGTGGCCTCAGGAAAGCACAGCTTATCACCTCGGACTCAGGAGAATGGGGTCAAGGCCTCAGGCCCCTGAAATCCCTTACCAAGAGCTCTGCTGGGCAGCTGGTCCCAGGACCACGTCACCTCTGGGCAGGGCGCCTCCTGGGCCTGGGGAGAGCCAGAGGTCCAGCTGCTGCCTATCAGCTGGACGGTGCAGACCTTCTCACTGCTGCTGGGTGTTACCAGAAGGGTGGGGCTGCTGTCCCGGGGTGAGAGGTGGGTGGCCTGGAAGCCAAGAGAGGCCCCAGGTCAGCCCCACTTGCCTGACTCTGGGGTCTCTGGCCGGGGGTGGGCATCCCTGGCTCAGTCAGCAAACATCCCCCGGTGGCCATGCTCTCTCACTGTGACCCAGTAGAGGAGCTATCCTGCCTGGAACGCCCTGCCCCTGCTGCCCTCTCCTTGTTCCGCCAATCCTGGTAGAGGCCTCACCGTGGTGACACTCTTCCTACTGAGCTGTTCGTTCCTGTTTACCTGTCTGGACCCCCGTAGACTCAGAGCCACCTGAGGACGGGCCCTGAGCTGCTCTCACTCACTGATAACTCAGCACATGTGTTCGTGAGGTCTACTCCGTGCCAGCTACCAGGCACCGCGCTGGGATCACGAGTTATAATAAGGCCCTACCGCTCAGCTCCGGAAGGCTTGTTCACTCTCATCCTGGAACACTACTGAGACTCTTACCTGCAGCGGGGTCAGGGCCTCCACCCCAGCTTCACCTGCTGAGAGACACCAAGAGAGTTTAATCGGCAACCGGCAACCAGGCAAGGCTCCGGAACCTGCGTCCCTCAGCACCCACTCCCAGCGCTCCCTGCCTCAGTTTTCCCCCACTGGATCAGGCTGAATGGGCTCTGGGCTACCCATCCTGACCCCAGGCCTCTAGGAACGTGGGCGCGCGCGCGCACGTGCGCTTACCAGGAACTATGGCCTTGCAAAGCTGGCAGCGGCGGTATGTGTAGGCCAGGGTGGCACCAAGCAGGAGTGGGACCACCAGGGCTGCCAGGAGCACCTGGACCCAGAACACTGAAAGAGCAGATGGTGGGTGGCGGGTGGTAGCCATCCCCCACCCTCCCCTCGGCCCATCCCAGCTCTCCCACTGGCGTGTCCATTTCACCACCTACCCTGCCTCCAGCCACAGACAGCCACACAGGGCCCAGGACAGCCCCCAAGGGTGCTCCTGCAAGGGGAGGGGATGCAGTGGAGGGGGAGGGAGAACACCC
>NW_020174329.1:179420-181680 GCF_003031525.2 Neophocaena asiaeorientalis asiaeorientalis | reverse complement strand
GGGGTGGGACTGCTCAGGACCACCTGACATCTTCTCCATCCTGGAGGCCCTTCCCTGCTGAGAGCCTCACTCTACCCAAGAATGTTCCCCAAGTACTGCTGAGACGTCACTGATGTCCAAAACAGTAACAACAAACACTACTTACTGAGCTGCTTCTAGACTAGACTGAGGGTCACCAGGATGTCAGCTCTGGGATTTGCCTGTTTTGTTCCCTGTTGTTTCCCCAACACCTAGAACGGTGTCTGGAAATGACAGAAGCTCCAGAAACACTTGCGGAGCAGATGCGTGAATTAAGTTAGCCAGCCCTTAATCCGAGCCCTGGGGAGAGCCACTAACACTCCCATGTTCAGAGGGGGAGCCCACAGATTGGAGAGGGGAAGGAACTCGCCCACGATCCCTCCGAGAACAAGGAGAACAAGGGGCAGATCTTGAGTCTCAGCCCAAGTTTTGAAACTATATTAAGGCGACTCTCTCTGTAAGTGACACCATCCTATCCTTAACGTAGGGCTGGAAGGATTACTAAAGCAAAGTATGACATAAAGTGAAGATATGCCCCTTTATGTATCCGACGTAAGGTGAATTCAGATTTCTCTTTACCATCCAGTGTTTGCCTGAGGTGGGACCCACTCACCATAGGGTCAAGCCCCCTCCTCCCTTACCCTCGATCCCCACTCTGCTCCCAGCCTCCCTTCTCCCAGCCCAGGGCAGCCAGGAAGTTACGTGGGACAGGACATGCAGCTGTTGCCGTATTCATAGAAGCCGGGCAGGCAGGTCCCACAGTGAGTGTCTCCGCTGTAACCTGCGGTCCGGGAGATGGTGTGGGTCAGGACGGGAGAGGAGGAGGCAGGGGAAGGGGGTGTGGGAGTAGACGGCCCGGATCGGGGGTACCCACAGGGGGCCTGTGTGCGGCGGTGCAGGGCCTCACAGTCTGGGCACGGGTGGCAGCGAAAGGGAGAGCTGTGGGGACACTGGCTGACGACGCAGTCCATGAACCAGCCTGGCTTGCAGCCGCAGTGGGTGTCCGCCACGGCCGAGCAGTTCTTCAGGGCCACCTGGGAGGCTGGCAGGGGAGACGGGGGAGAGCAGAGGCTGTCAGAGCCAAAGAGCCCCACAGAGAGGCAGGACAGGTCCCCTGGAGAATGGAGATGAGGAGACCAGAGACAGGGCCACCCCCAAAGTGAGAGAAATGTGGAGATCACCACAGAGCAGAGGCTGGAAGGTCACCAGGATGAGAGGGCACAAAGGCATCCGGAGGCAGGATCAGGGTAGAGGGCCCCAGGGTGGGGTGTGCACAGGGCTCTCCCAGCCAAGGGCTGGGCTCGAGCCAGCCACTTTCTTCAGAAGGACCCCGGCCAGGGCCTGTCCTCCAGAGCCGCCCTGCCCCCAAGCACCAGGCAGCCCCGTACCTTCCTCATCACAGGCCTGGCAGCGGGCACAGCGGGTCTTGTGGTGGTTCTCCCAGGCCAGGAAGGTGCCCCGGGGGCACGGGAGACAGGTGGAGATGCCACAGGGCTTTGTGCAGGGGGCCTTCAAGTAGTGCCCTGTGGAACCCAGCCTGGGGTCAAAGAGGGCTGCCACCTCCCTATCCCAGGCTCCCTACTTCCCTCCCAGCCTCCCCTCGCCCCATCCCTGGCCTGCCTACCATCACTCCCCAGCCCTCCTGACCCCCGCCTGCCCCATCGGTCCTCACTTCCTGCCACGTCCCTCCCACTCCTTCAGCCGCTCACCTGCTGGGCAGCCCCCGCAGCAGACCAGACCACTCCTCATCTGGAAGCTGTGCACACAGTCACACCTGGGGCTGGGAGTGCTGCCCTGGCCCTGGGCACCCAGCAGCAGGAGGAGGGCCTGGGGGACAGGGGCTGCTGGCTCCCAGCCTGGCTGCCCAGGCGGGGGGCTCTCTCTACCCGGTCTCCCCAGCCTTCAGGGGCCCCAGCACTTGCCCACAGAGCAGCCCACTTCTCAGGTTCTTGCCCCAAAGGGGTGCCCATCGGTGGGGCTCTGGACTAACTTCCTTCCCCCCGTGCACAGACCAGGCTTGGGAGGGGCAGAGAAGAGGGCTCCCGCCAGCCCCTCCCTCAAGACTAGGCAGCAGGCGGTCCCCACCCCCACCCACGCCCTTGCTAAGGTGGGGGGCCCTGATCTTTCTCTGCCTGGGGACCCCAGATCCCTCCCGCCCCGAGAGGGTGTTTCCTCTCGGCGGAAGGGCCCCACCCCGGCTGAACCTCTAACTTAGGTCGGAAGAGGGGCCGGCCCAGCCCCC
>NW_020174329.1:178714-179305 GCF_003031525.2 Neophocaena asiaeorientalis asiaeorientalis | reverse complement strand
CGGGCGCAGGGCGGGGCCGCCGGTACCAGGAAGCGAGCCCCCAGGCCGAAGCCCGCACCTGAGCTCACCTGAGGCGGTTGGTGGGCAAGGTGCACACAGCACAGGGCTGCAGCCAGGTCCCACGCCTGGGTTCTAGCTTCAACCCTGAGACCACCGCTTCCTAGGGAGGCGACCTCCCCTCTCTGGGCCTCAGAGCCCGCCCTCAGCCACCCTCCCCACGTACTGCGTGGCGTCCCCCCGCCCTGGAGGGGAGTCCTAGGGGGCACTTTCAGCAGAGCCTGAGACCATGGCCCACCCTGGCATAAGCTCAGACGGGTGGCTCAGGGCAGGGCTCTCTAAGGTACCACGTGGGGGAGGGCACCTCGTGGGGGGCTCTAGTGGTGGGCCTCATGTCTGCGGCAGGGGACAGGGGTTGATCTTGGGAGTACTGGTCAGGCGATCTCTGCCCGACTTTCACTTCTGCTCCCACAGTCTCTTCCAGCGGGGCCCCACCAGAGGGAGGGGGCGGGAGCCCAGGGAGGCGCCCAAGTGCACCTGAGTCCGGAAAGGGGGGCGTTCCAGAAGCAAAGGACTCTTTCCGGTGGAGTATAT
>NW_020174329.1:175885-178690 GCF_003031525.2 Neophocaena asiaeorientalis asiaeorientalis | reverse complement strand
CTTTCCATTTGGGGCCAGATGAGGGTGGAGGTGGGAAGGGCTGCCTAGGATCCCAGCCCCGGAGCCCAGCCCAGAGGCTTGGAGCTGGTGACTCCGGGGGTATTGGGCAAGGGACCTTGCCTAGGCTGGGGGGCGGAGGCGCAGGCTGGTTAGTGACAGTGGTGGCTGTAACAGGGCCCTGCAGCCTGGGCCTGGGCCTCTGCTGAGCCCTCCTCCACTTCCAGCCAGTCTGGCAAAGTGCAAATTGGGCCCTGGGGGCGGTGGCAGGGGACCTGCCCAGCACTCTGGCTGGGGCACACATAAGGCAGCAGCTGGAGCAGGGGCCGGCACACCCCTGGAGGCGTGCTGTCTGCTGTCCCTTGGTCAGTGGCACCCCTGGGAGCCTCCCTCTGCTCAGACCTCCCTGCAGTGGAGAGGAGGGGAGAGATGGTCCTTCCTTGGCTGAAGGCATTTGGAGGGGCTCCAACCACCCTCTCCTCCCGACCGGAATCCTCAGGCCTCTTCTTCACCACTGCCCACTGTTTCATCCTCACCAGGTGCTGAGGCTGGTCTCAGGCTCCCTCTCCCACACCCGTCCCCAAATGCCATCTGCTCCCCGCCATGACAGTGCCCCCAGCACACTGGGCCACCTGTCCCAGGCCAGGCCACTCACGAGGCAGTGAGGGTGGAGTTAAGCAGCAGGGTGGTCCTGATTCGGTAGAGCTGGGCCAACGTCAGCTTCCTGTGCTGGGCAGAGGTCCCTGGGGGGGGCTCAGGCTGGACCCTGGGCGAGGCCCCCGAGGACAGCTCTCTGCTCCTCCTGGTGGGTCCTTTGGGCTCCCCAGCTGGGCAGCCGGCTCCACCCTCCAGCTCTGACAGCTCGGGGCCACTGCCAGGGCCTGGTGCCCCCTGGCAATCCCAGCTGGGCCCAGCTTCCTGAGGGGAGCCCTGAGTCCTGGTGCCAGGGACGGTAGCAGCCAAGCAGAGTTCCGACAGGCTGCGGCTAGGGGCTGGGGGCGCTCCACGGGTGGTGGCCCCCGACAGCAGCTGGAGGAGACTGGCCTCAGATTTGGACTTGAGCAGGTGGGGCAGACAGGGCAGCAGCTGGACAGGAGTGCGTCGGCGGAGGCGGGGCGAGGGTGGGGGTGACGGGGCTCGCGATGACTCTGGGGGCCGGAGTGCTGGCTCCACCATAGGGGCCGGGGCCATAAATTCTTGCAGGGAGGTCGGGGAGAGGGTGCCGTAGGCGGAGTCTATAGAGCAGGAGCGGCCATCCACCGGGCCCAGGGGCAGCAGCTCGCTGGTGGGCGTAACAGACGAGGCGGTGGTGCCGAGAGAGGTCTCGTCTGACTGGGAGCTGAAGGGGCCGCCCTCGAACTCGGGAGAGGACAGCATCCCCCCAGGCTCCACCACCACCACGGCCAGGGTCTCCGTGGAGCCATCCGAGACACTGTGGAGCCGAGGGGAGAGTCAGCCCAGCCAAAGGAAACCGCGATGGCCTGGTGCAGCCCATGCTGGGCACTGCAGAAGTCTACAGCCTCTGCCCTCCTGGAGCTCAAGGCTCAAGAGGTGGCGAGCAGGTGGCACCTGAGCCCACAACACAGGTATCAGTAATGGTGTCTGTCGCGACCACAGCATCTCCTGTTGGATACAGTCTAAGAATCTCGAGCTCAGCTCCAGGCAGCTACCACTGATGTTATGAGATTTGGCACTCAAGTTGAAAACCGTTTGCCATCCTCCCGTGGACTCTGGTGGGAGACAGAGCCCCCGTCCCCACCCCCACTGGGTTCACATCATAAAGCCATTCAGAGGAAACGGGTGTGACCAGCCCTGTCCAGTGCTAATGGCCTCGGGGTCCAGAGTCCTGGCTGGAGTACCTGCCCTGCTCTGGCTTGCTGGGGGGTCCTGGGCGAACGTACCAGCGCTGCGAGTCGAGGCTGCTGCTGCTTTTGCGCAGGGCGGTAGGGGAACTGGCAGCCGACGCGCTGCTCTCCCCTCCTTCCTCGTCCTCGTCCTCCTGCCCGTCCTCCTCCTCTTCCAGGCTCTGCAGGTGCTGCTGGCTGCCTGGGTGCTCCTGCACACGCAGCTGCTGAAGCTGGCTCTGTGGGGGTGGGTGCGCAGGGCCCCAGCGGGCTGTGAGCAGTGGTCCCCGCCAGGCTGCCCTGCCAGCCTGCCCACCGCTCTGCTCTCACCTGGGCATCGTAGATGGCGTCCACCCAGCCACGGCACAAAGCCTGGCCGCTGGCCTGGAACGTGTAGGCCCCCACAGCACTGTGGAACTCGTTCAGGTAGATGAGAAGGAAGGACCCTGGTTAGGAAGGGCTTGCCTCAGTGCTGGCTGAGACCACGGCCCCCGCCCGTCCCAGGCCCTGCCCAGGGCCGGCGGGGCCGGGCTCCTCACCAGGGTCCCGAAGCTCCCGGCACACGATCTTTTCCACCAGCAGTGGTGGCCTGATCACCTTGGTCCTCTCTGCCTTCTTCACTGCCTTGGTCACCAAGAGCAGGTCGGTGAAGAGGAAGCAGTACACGTCCATCTGGGGGATGGGAGGCCGCGGGATCAGAAGCCAGAGGTCAGGGCCAGGGCAGGGACCCTCAGCCTGTCTGCGGGCCACACCCTCTCCTGGGGGTGCTGGTGTCAAACACCTCCCTTCCCCCACTCCCCACGAATCTGAGAGTAAACTTCAAATGAAGGGCGAGCCGATTTTCTTTCATCAGGCTATATACTTGTGATTTATGCCCGTTAAAAGTTTACATTAAAGAGGAAAAGAAAGGTGGTTTTTTTTTTTTTTTTTTTTTTTTGTTTGGGGGCCTCTCCCTGTTTGGGCC
>NW_020174329.1:162020-175847 GCF_003031525.2 Neophocaena asiaeorientalis asiaeorientalis | reverse complement strand
TAAAATTTTACATTAAAAAGGAAAAAAAGGGGGTTTTTTTTTTTTTTTTTTTTTGCTGTATGCGGGCCTCTCACTGTTGTGGCCTCTCCCAACCACTGCGCCACCAGGGAAGCCCAGAAAGGTGGTTTTAAAATCACGCTTTGTAGGCTCCGGGTTACACAGTGCCTGAAACAGTCATAGCTCAGTAGCAAGACGCTGGGCTGTCCCTGTGCTGCTCACGGAAGGTGCCCCCTCCTTCCCACCAGGAACACATGTGGCACTGGCAAGTGGGCTAGAATGGCACCTGATGGGCTGGGACCCGGCTGCTGTATTTGTAAAGAGTAAACTGCAGCCAGATAATCACCCCTCAGACGATCACAAAAGTCACCAGTTCTTAAACTGCCACCCAGGTGACTGGGCAGCTAAGAATCACAAGCGGTCCCAAGGAAGGAGTGTTCGAAACCCACAGGGTGAGAGGGGGTGGGGCGAGGGCCCTGGGTGTGGGGTGGAGTCACCTTGCTGTCCTTCCCCTCCTTCATCCTCAGGCTCCCTTCCAGCAGCAGCTGGCGTGTCTCCTCAGGGGAGGCGCCAGGGATGGGTGCTGTCAGGTCCAAATGTAGAAATTCCTTCAGGAGCTGGGGGTTTGGGGGGGGCAGGTGCAGGAGAGGTCAGAGTCTGCCTCCTCATCTCAGCGGGGAGTCCTCCAGAGAGATTCCCAGCGTAGCCTCCCGTCTGTCTGCCAGTTTGGCCCTTCCTCGCTCCCAGCAGGGCCAGCGACCCCCGCACAGACGGAGGCGCCCACCTTGTCCACCTCGTCGTTGCTGCCCTCCACCACCTCGTAGGCGTCGATGCGGCTCACCACGGCCGCCAGCCGCTGCCTCTCCTGTCGCTGCCGCATGCACGCGTTCACGTGGTGGATGAAGCGCTCCACCGAGCCGATCTACGGGTGGGCCAGGGCAGTTCAGGTACAGGGCCGGGAGGGGCCGCAAGCCAGGGAAGGCCCCTGCCCGCCGCCCCAGTTACCATGGTGACGACGGCCTCCTTGGCGCGCGGCTCGTCGGTCTTCCTTAGCACCGACTTGAGCAGCAGCGGGTACTTGGTGAGCCGCTGGTGGGGCTTGGCCAGCATGTCGCTCAGCTTCAGCCGCTGGCACTGCTGGTGCTTCTCGGCCCACTGCGGCGGGGAGGCGGGGGCGGGGCTCATGGCAGGCCACGCCCAGCGCCAGCCCCCCCTGCACCTGCCGCCCAGGTGGGCCCACCGTCCTGTGCCCGGGCCCAGCAGCGAGCCCCACCCGCCCTCACCGTGACGTAGGCCCGGAAGAGGTCGTTGTCGCGTAGTAGGCCCCGCATGTACTCCATGCAGCCCTCCTCCTCCATGCAGTATCGGATGTAGGGCTTGAAGAGGGAGCCGAACTGGCGCAGGGCGAACAAGCACAGCACCCGTTACCGCGCACTCCCCGCGGGCTGGGCCCGGCAGGCACTCGCTCTTCCTTACTGCCTTTCGCGACCACCGCAGGGGGCAAGCTTATTATCCCTGTTTTCCACGTGAGGAAACTGAGCCTCAGCGAAAGCGATCACCCTCGGCCAGGTAGCAACGGTACACGGCCAGGTGGGGTTCACACCAGGGCAACCGATTCTGAATTTCCACGCCTCTGACCACTAAGGGTCGTTCGGGCCATAGGTCAGGGGGAGGCTGGGGTGGTGGGCAGATAGCATCGACGCCCCAGCCCCGCCTCAGCGTCCCTGCCTGCGTCCGACCCGGCCCGTACCATCTTAAAGCCTTTGAGGAAATCCCCGGGCTGCAGCAGCGCCCGCGTGCGCCGCGCCTTCTCCAGCACCGGCGCCATCACGCTGCCCCACAGCCCGCGGTGCAGCCGCGCGATCTCCGGGACGTTGCTGAACAGGCGCTCCGCCTCCACCTGTGGGTGGGTGGGAGGGACGTTTGTACTGTCCCCCCCACCCCCAGGCCCTGTCGCACCTCACACAGCAGCCCTGACTCTTGCAGATTCAGGAGGCAGCACAGGAACAGCTGTGGGGGGCAGGGAGCACTGCAGCTGGTGGGGGGGGGTCCCAGTCCCGACGCCCCACCCAGACTCTTAGGCTCCCCTCTACCCCTTCCCCATCCTGGGAGTGCCTGAGGCAGCCTGGGACAGAGAGGGTTCACGCTTTGAGAAAAGACGTTCCCCACGGCCCACCTGGGGGTGCCCCTGCCCAGGCCCCTCCTGGAGGGAAGCTCTGGGACACTGCCCTTGCAGCCACACCCGGAACTCTCTCCACCTGTGCCCTGGCTCAGTCTGGAGTTTCTGCCCGGAGGGTGCCTTCCTTGAACCCACAAGCCCAGGACAGGTGCTCCCCCAAGCACCTGTGTGTGTCGAAGTCCCTACACACAGCCCCCAGTGCCTACCCATTCTGCCTCCTCGTCTAGGGTGTGGGCTGCTGGGCACCTGGCACATAGCAGGTGTTTAGAAACAGCCGACGAAAGGATGAGTCAAAGGATGAGGTCTGTATTAATCAGCTCAACCTGGCAAACTCGTTCCAAGCCCCCTCGCAGGTTCCCCGGGGCCCCTGGGAATCATCTCCACCCCAGGGTGTGGCCCTTCTCCCACTTTCCTTCCCCTCTGTCGCTCGGCACCTCCTCCTTCTGCAAAGGCCCAAACTCTGCTCAGGGGCACCCAGAGGAGGCCACGGGGGGGAGGCGGGTAGGCGGAGTGGCTCTGGGCCCACCCCATACTCACGTTGGTGATCACCCTCAGTTTCTTAATGTAGGAGGCCTCTGTGTGCAGGAGCTCCCACACCGCCTCCTGCTGGTGGCACTGCCGCCGGGTCAGCTTCTGTGGGAAGGGCAGGGTATCTCCAGGAGCCCTCACGTGTGCCGGGATGGCCGGAGCAGGGGGAGAAGGGTGAACGGCCCTGCACGCAACCTTTTTCCCAGCTGAGACACAGAGGTCCCCCAAGTTCTGGGCCGGGCACAGTTTCACCTTGCCTGAGTTCCTCCAAAGCGGGTTAAGGGTGAGAGCAGCCTGGCAGGGCTGTCCCGTGGAACATCCTGTCGCCCTAGGAGGGGCCCCGTGGAGCAGGGGAACAACGTGCCCCTTTCCCTGAGGAGGGAGGGGAAGGCCTTGGGCGGCACCCACCTCGTGGCCATCGATGAGCTCTCGCCAGCTGTCCTCCAGCCGCAGGTAGGCGTCATCCTCGTACTCCTCTTCGTCACCTTCCTCCTCCCATGAGTCATGGTCAAAGCACAGCCTCCGGGGCAGCCTGGGCAGCCCGAAGAGGCTGTAGGCGTGCAGCTTGCCCTCCAGCTGCTCCAGCTTGGCCACCTCCTGAAAGGAGGCCTGTGGTCAGGGTCAGGGGTCAAGGCCAGCCAGCTGCCCTGCCCCAGGACCCACGGGCCCACATACCCGGCCGAAGGCGCTGGTGCTGGGGCCTGAGCTGAAGAAGCCGCTGAAGCGACTGGCCGCCCGGTTCTTCCAGCTGTCACTGCCGCCACTGCTGCTGCTGCCGCTACTGCTGCCGCTGGGCAGAGAGCAGCTGGAGGGCGCTGGGGGCTCCTGCCCAGGGATGCTCGCCTCCCCCAGGAACTCCGACATGTTCTTGCGTCGGCGGCCAGGGGCCTGGTCAGGGAGCGGGCGTCAGGGTCAGACCCCCACAGCCCCACCCCATGGTGGGTTTCCAGGACCTCCGCCAGCCTGGGAGGCAGGAGGGTCTCTGCACACCCCCGCACCCGGGGACGCCGCCTCTCCTGAGACCTACACGTGCTCTGGGGGCCGGAAGGTCCAGACAGACGCAGCCGGATCCCCCTCCCGCCTGCCGCCCCAGCCAGCAGCATGAAGCAGGTGGGGAGAACACACAGAGGCACACACACACACACTCAGACGCACTCAGCAGCCCAGGTCCAAGTGGATCCCCGACACACACTCATGAACACAACCAGTGACACACAAAGTCGCGCTCCCCACGCGATGTCTGCTTAGATACACACACATACACAGACTCCTTGGGCACAAGCAGACTCTCAGAGACGAGGCCCATCACCGTGGGGTAGGGTTAGATCCAGGGAGGGCCCCGTATCCTCAAAGCCAGCCCCATTTCCCAGAAGCGGAAAGTAAAGCCCCCAGAGCGAGCAGCGAGGCGCCTAGGTGACCTCCCCCTGGCCCCTCGCCGTCCCCAGCCCAGACACAGCCCCTCCTCACCAGGATGTCCAGGCTCTCCCGGCGGCTCTGCGGGTCCACACGCTCCTGGGTGGGGGGCCCGGCCCCGGCTGGCCGCAGGATTGGCAGACTCAGGGACTTGGAGTCCTTCACCCCCTGCTCCACCTTCCCCTCGTCCCCTGGCTTGGCTGGGGTGGCATTAGGGACAAGTAGAGGTTCTCAACGCCCAGGCCCAGTGGAGAAGGGGGCCCCAGTACCCTCTCCGCCAAGGATCCAAACCAAAGCCTGGCTGCCCTCCCCTGAAACCCCGCCCTGCCAACGCCTGGCACTGCCGCCCAGCAGAGACACCTGTATGGTAATGAGCTTGCTCAAGAGGCCATGGCCAATGGGAACCTGAGCCTGGGAAGAAGCACCCTCCCCAAGGGACCCAGCCATGCCCCAACTACCCGGCCCATCTAGTCATCTGCTCACCTTTGACCCGCAGGTAGTGTCCCCCGAACCTGTAGGCCTCAAAGGTGAGGGACAGGGGTGTGTTGGACTGGTCCAGGTAGATATCCACTTTGCCCAGCGCAATGCCCTTCCTTTCAAATACTGGCAGCAGCACCTCCCTGCCCGGGACCGGAGGTGCGCGTGTGCTGGGGGCAGTCACGTGAACCTCCACCCTGTCCCCAGTGCCACCCCGCCCGCCCAAAGGGAAAGGGAGACACCCAGGGGATCACACACAGGTCCGTGCGCACACACACACCTGTCCACAGAGGTTCACGCTCCTGCGTGTGTCTACACACGAGACAACACGCCACTGCCCTCACACGTTCACGTCTGCACACCAGGGCAGACAGACACCGTTGCGTGTCCGTCGACACCCGTTCACCCCCGCAGGACTAGGCCACGCGCAGGGGCTGGGACACAAACACGGCACCCAGGCCCTCACTGCACACGGGTGGGGTGCCCACAGTTGGGGAACATGCTTGTTCACAGGCCACCACACAGACACACACAGTCACACCTGCAGGAGGCCACACCTGCCCCCCAGCCCCATTCTCCCCACCAAGCCCTACCCCAGCGACTTCTTCTTCATGGCTGGTACGATCTCTGTCTCAATATCCACGTTCAGGTCAAATTTCAGCGTGAAACACTCCTTGCTTGGGTCCTGACAGGACAGGGGGTCTCAGTTCTGCACCCCTCGCCCCCTAGCCTCCCCACCCCAGGGTTCCGGATGGGAGCCCCAGCAGGGAAGTGAACGCAGGGATCTCCCAGCCCTCTTCCGTCCCAGGGAGGCACCCAGCATCCCTCCGTGGAGGCAGGGGCTGCTGGAGCATCCCCCACCTGGGCTAAGGTAAGCAGGGCTGGGCTACAGGGCTGGGTGGCAAGGGAGGGACACGTTCACTCCCTGGTGAGTGAACCAGGGACAAGTTCCCTCCCTGGTCCTGGAACTTAGAGCAGCCGGGCCCAGCCTTGGGAACGGAGGAAAGGGCCCGGGACGGGCAGAGGCTGTGGGCGCCTGCTCTGCCAGCCAGGGGGCTCCTTACATCTGTGTGTCTCCTCCAGGCTTTCTTCTTGGAGAGCTTCAGGCCTGTGCTCTTCCGGTCCCTGCAAGGAAGCCGGTGAGGGCAGAGGTTGGAGGCGTGGGTGGGCGCTCACCAGGGCGGGATATGGGCGGGCCCCAGCTGGCTGCCCACCCCTTGCTGGCCCTAGGACAACCAGGTAACTCAGGTTCGCTCAGGCAAGCCAGGACTCACGAGGGGCTGTTCGCCCTCTGGTGGCCGACCTGGGAGTCACACCCAGCGGTACCTCGTCAGGTAGAGTCTGATCCCAGAAGCCCTGGAGGCTCACCCTCCAGGAATCCGGGCAGCAGCAGGGGCCAGGCGGGGTCTCCAGTCAGCTCTGCTGAAGCCTCTGGTCCCTGGCTCTGTGATCTGAGACCCAGCCTTGGGACCCCCCGGGTGTCTGCCGTGCCCACCAACCCCTCACCTACCCCTTGCCATCCACAGAGCTCTCTTCCTCCTCCTCTATGTCCACTGCAGGGCTGGTGCGCGGGGGGCATGACCGGGTGGACACATTCCGAGCCAGGACAGAGCCTTCGGTGTAAAGTGGGAGTGGGGTTGTGCCCGCTCCCCCCCTGGCCCCCTCCTTAGCCTCCCAACACAACCGACTCCAGAGGGACCAGGGCCTGCTACCGACCTTCGGACCCCACCCCAAACTAGCCAGGGCCCCTCAGTTCTGTGAGGAGAGGGACTCAGTCACTGCTTATCATTATCCACCCCCAGACTCAAAAAGACACAAGGGCCCTGGGATGACACCCCAGGTGATGCCCTGCCCCCAGTACAAGTCTGCCTCCGTTTACCCATCTATTAAACAGGGATAAAGAAGCCCTGCCTCTGGGATTGTTGCAGGAAGG
This sequence comes from Neophocaena asiaeorientalis asiaeorientalis, assembly GCF_003031525.2. Lineage (NCBI taxonomy): Eukaryota > Metazoa > Chordata > Mammalia > Artiodactyla > Phocoenidae > Neophocaena > Neophocaena asiaeorientalis. Next base: position 169,320 of record NW_020174329.1, on the reverse strand, counting down.
AACAAAAGTCCATGGCTCTTTCTTGCAGGCGTCCCCTCCCCCACCACACCCAAAGTCCTAGGAGGCCCTGGCAGAGGGGACGAGTCCTTTGGTCCCTCTGACCAGCTGGGAAAGTAGACCAGAGCCACCCCAGCACAGTCAGTTGGCAGTAGGCCGGGGCCAGGTCCCTTTTCAGCAGGAGGGGTTTCTTGTTTCCTGCTGCAAGTTCCTTCCGACCTGCCCATCCCCACTCCACCCCTCTGCTCACTGGCTGCCTGGCTGGAGAATCTGCCCAGAGATCCCCTGCCCTGAGGACAAGAGGGCAGGGACAGAGGCGGGGGCAGCTGTGAGAGGTGCAGACCCATCGAGAAGGACCCGGCACCTGGTGGAGACAGACCTGCCTTCGAGCTGGGCCGGTCCCTAGCTTTTTGTCTTGTTAAAAAACTTGTGGAACAAAAGGGACGGAACAAAAGGGACGGCAGTGGACTTGGGTTTCATCGTTTACAGTCAACTCGTGTCCTTCTGATGGCCCTGTCGTGATGCCGACAGTTAGCAGGCCACTGTGCCCCCAGGCAGGGAGCTCTAGGGGCTGGGCGCCCTCCCCGTGCTCACCTTGGGGGGGCAGGTCGAAGCGGACGTGCCCATCATAATGCATGGCACCGTGGAACTTGCTGTCACAGGCCTCGCAGAGGCTGAGGGGGCCCCGGCGGTGCAGCTGCTGGCAGTCGGCGTGGTGGCATATCTGTGAGGGGAAGGATGGGGGGGTGGGGTGGACCCAGACCACTGCAGTACACAGGGCTCCTGGCCCCTATGGGGGCGACTCTTCAGGTCCGACCATCCACGCCCCACAGAGTGCCCGTCAAACGCTTCCCGAGCGCCTACTAGGTGTCCATTCTGGGAGATACAGAGAAAGCAAAGCCCTGCCCGCAAGGAACACGATACCAAAGGGGAGACTTCAAGTAGGTAACCACGAGGCGGGTGCTCCCAGGGCCTCTTCCGGAGCGCACGCAGAAAGGGCACCAAAAAGTGGAGCTGGGCCTGGCAGCTGGTTTGCCCAACTCAGTGTCTGAAACAGAATACCTCCCCCTCCTCCCTGCCCAGGGCCTCTGCCCTCGATTCTATGACCTGTGTGGCCCCCGAACAGCTGACCCCACCTGGATTTCTAAGTTAGGGTGTGAAGGGGACTATGGAGGATTCAGGGAATGCTGTTGGCTTCTGGGTGCCTATGTGGTACCCAAGGCCCGTCGCTTAGTGACAGGATCCCAGACTTACCCAATCGCCCCAGGCTACTCTCATCCCCACCACCATGGATGACGGGCCTATCTTCTCCATCCCCCAACCCTCCCTAACTGACTCCCCACCAACCCGACTGCCTACTTTTCTAGGGAAACAGAAGGCATCAGAAGGCGGTCCATGAGCTCCTACCACCACATCCACCCCCCTGCCCCGGGCTACAGGGGCTTTGCCCTGCTCCAATCCCAGGCCAGTTTTCCACCGAAACCCCCCTCTCCAGCCTAAGAACCAGGACCCCGCTCAGCATTCATCCCTCTGACTGGATCATTCCCACGGGCAAACCAACCTGTTTCTCTCCTTCCCTTTACAGCTAAACTCACCCCTTCCTGGTCTTTCCTCCCATTACCCTCTAGTTTCTTTCTCCCTGAATTTTTGTTTCAAAATATTTCAAACCTACAGAAAGTCATAAGAATAGTACAATGACATCCACACACCCTTCTGGCTTCCCCAGTTGTTCACATTTGCCACACTGGCTCATGACCCCCCTTCCCCTGGGGAGGAAATCATGACACCACCTGAGAACACAGACCTGCTCATGCAAAACCACAACACAACGGTCACACTTGGGAAACTGAGCAATGATACTTAGCCCACCTAGAGTCTACCTTGGCATTTTCCCAACTGTCTAAATAATGTCCTTTATAGATTTTTTTTCCCACATGGGATCCAATCAAGGTTCACATGTACATTTGGTTTTGTCTGTTTATCCCTTTAAGAATAAATGCCCGGGGACTTCCCCGGTGGCGCAGTGGATAAGACTCCACGCTCCCAATGCAGGGGGCCCGGGTTTGATCCCTGGTCAGGGAACTAGATCCCACATGCATGCCTCACCTAGGACTTCCCTGGTGGTCTAGTGGTTGAGAATCCGCCTTCCAATGCAGGGGACGCGGGTTCGATCCCTGGTCAGGGAACTAAGATCCCACATGCTGCAGGGCAACTAAGCCGGCATGCCACAACTGAGACCCGATGAGCCAAAAATAAATAAATAAATAAATATTTTTAAAAAAAGAATGAACGCCCTAGTTTTTTTCCCCTGTCTTTCATGACACTGATATATTTGAAGCAGCCAGGCCAGCTGGCAGAAAGGTCCTCCACGTGGACTTGTCTGGAGGTCTGGGGTAGTTTCAGGCTGAGCATTTGGGCCAGGATGCCAGAGGGTGGACTGTGTCCTCCTCAGCGTGCCCTGGTGTCAGGTCACCTGGGGATCTCGCTGTACTTTGTAAAGTCGCATTCTCTCTTTGTAATGAGGAAGTCATCTTGGGGTGACACTTTGAGATACCCTGCTCCCCAGCAATCGCACACTCCAGGGCTTTAGCCCTTGTTGATGGCTTTTGCCTAAATCAATTACTACTACGATGGCTGCAATTGGAGATTTTCTAATTCTTCCATTTTCCCTCAGACCCTCTCCCATCAAGCTTTGGCCCCCTCCCCAACTCACTCTTCTCAGGTCCCCAATGATGTCCACGTTTCTGAGTCCTCTCGTCTGTTCTCCCAGGACCCAGCATTTGACACAGGTGGTCTCTTGGGAACCATTTCTTCCTCGGCCCCCAGGACCCGTGCTCTGCTGGTTCCCTCCCCTCTCAGTCCCCTTGCCTGCTTCCTGCTCTCACACCATCCGTGGACCCCTTCTCATTTTATCCACATCCACCCTCCAGTGACTCAGTCACTCTCATGGGGAGGGCTCCCACAGTGAACTCTCCAGTCGGGACCAAGCATCTCAAACTTAAAACGTCTGCACAGGGACTTCCCTAGTGGCGCAGTGGTTAAGAATCCACCTGCCAATGGAGACCCGGTCCAGGAGGATCCCACGCGCCTCGGAGCAACTAAGCCCATGCGCCACAACTACCGAGCCTGCGCTCTAGAGCCCACGAGCCACAACTACTGAGCCCGCAAGCCACAACTACTGAAGCCCACACGCCTAGAGCCCATGCTCCGCAACAAGAGAAACCACCGCGATGAGAAGCTCGCACACTGCAACAAGGAGTAGCTCCCGCTCGCGTAGAACTAGAGGAAGCCCATGCACAGCAACGAAAACCCAACCCAGACAAAAATAAATACATTTATTAAAAACATAAAACGTCTGCATGAGCTCCTGAACTTTTTTCCACGCAGCACCGTCCATCTCAATTACTAGCAACGCCTTCCGGGGGGTGGTGATGTTATGGGTTGAATTGTGTCCCTCAAAAAGACAGGTTCAGTCCTAACCCCCAGCACCACAGAACGTGACCTTATTGGAAAGATGGGCATTGCAGATGTCATTCGTTAAGTTGAGGTCAAACTGGGGTATGCAGTCATACAGCATAGAGTATGGAGTAACCGTATGACTACTGTCCTTAAAAGAAGAGAAGAGACACAGAGATGGGACACCCAGGGAGGAGGCCATGTGACAATGGAGGCAGCAACGAGACTGATGCACCTACAAGCCAAGGAATACTGAGGAGCTCCTAGACGTGCCAGAAGCTGTAAGAAGCAAGGGCGGATCCTACCCTGGAGCCTTCAGTGGGAGCACGGCCTGCCCACGCCTTAATTTCAGACTTCTGGCCTCAGAACTGAGAGAACAAGCTTCTGTTGCTCTAAAGCCACCCTGATCTGTTACGGCAGCCCCAGGAAAAGAATACATCAGGCCAAACACCTTGGGGACACCCATGATCTTTCTGTTACTCCCCCACTCGGGCAAACACTTCTCCGGGCTCCACCCGCAGATATGAAATCCGTAGCTTCAACCCGGCCACCCTCTCCAGGCTACCTCAGGCCCCAGCCCCCAGGGCCTCTTAGCGGGGTGACAAGGCCTCAGAGCTGTTCTCCCTGCTCCCGCCCTTGACCCCAGTCTGCTCTCCGTGAGCGGCCACAGTGGACCCAGGTCAAAGAGGAGTCACACGTACCTCCTCAAAACCCCGCAGCGGCTGCCCATCTCCTGCTGAGGCTGGTGACCTCAGGGGCCTCCGGTCCTGCTCTCCCATCCTGGCTCTGTCCACCGCGCCCACCAGCCTCCCGCCTTCCGATGTGCTTCTTCGGACATGCTCCACCGCTGAGCCTGGGCTTCTGCTAATCCCCCAGCCTGAAATGCTTTTCCTCAGATGCTGAGATAACCAACCAGCCGCCTCCCTTCCTGCAGACCTTCACTCACAAGTCCTCGTCTCACCCTTCTAAGGTTTCATTCCTCTGCACTCCCGGTCACCTCCTCCACCCCGCCGCCTTTCTCTCCTGCAGGCTTCCCACTGGTGGACAGTCCGCGCGCTTCACTTTGTTGCCTCCACACCGCCAGCACTACAAGGACAGCAATTTTGGCCCATTGGGCTGGCTGCCTGGTCGCCAGTCCTAGCCGCTCAATAAATACTGGTTCAATTATTAAGTAGCATGATGGAGGATCACTGGAGATCTTGGCTGGAGAGAGTCCGATCAGAGATTTTCAAGATGACAGACAGGCTGAGGATGGGTTAGACAGCAGAGAAAGTGGCCCAAGAGAGGAGGAAAGAGGGAGCTGAAAAAGTCTGATCATTGATAACATGGTCCTCATGTGCCTGGGGCTGCACTGGGGGAATCCTCATCCCAGAAGGTGGGGGCTACGATTGTCTGTACTTTACAGATGAGGAAAGTGAGGCTCAGAGTGGTTAAGTAACTTGTCTAAGGTCACACAGCCAGTGGAGTCAGGGTATGTAGCTTCAGAGCCCACGTTTTCACCACATTCACACCGTCTCTTGGGTAGTGGAGAAGGGAGCGAGGAGTCGGGGAGGCTGGCTTCGGGCCAGCCTGGGGGGCTAAGGAGACAAGAGGAAATCAGTTACGTTGAATAGCTTTACGGTTGATGTTTTGGCTCTTGTGTCCCTTCCACTCCTCCATCACACAGAAAGGGAACACGGACACAGAAATGACAGCTGGCAGGAGGCGCACTACAGAAGCCACTTGCTCCAGGGGGGTCTGGTTTCTGGGGGGCTGGACCCTGGGCATTATGGCCCATATTCCCGATGGCAGCCTGAGCACCAGGCGCCCCACACTTCCACACCCTTCTTGAGGGGTCTTCAAGTGTGTTCTCGGGGCTGGAGGCCAGGGTGAGGGGCACTCTAAGCAGAGCAGCTGTTTCTATCTTCACTTGATCTACTGCTAAAATGTGAGGACTCCCCTGGCGATCCAGTGATTAAGACTCCGCGCTTCCACTGCCGGGGGCACGGGTTCAATCCCTGGTCGGGGAACTAAGATCCTGCACACTGCGTGGTGTGGCCAAAAGACTAAACAAACAAACCAAAACATTTTTTTTTTTTTTTTTTTTTGCGGTACGCGGGCCTCTCACTGTTGTGGCCTCTCCCGCTGCGGAGCACAGGCTCCGGACGTGCAGGCCCAGCGGCCATGGCTCACGGGCCCAGCCGCTCCGCGGCATGTGGGATCTTCCCGGACCGGGGCACGAACCCGTGTCCCCTGCATCGGCAGGCGGACTCTCAACCACTGCGCCACCACGGAAGCCCCCAAAACATTTTTTAAAAAGTGTGAAAACCCCTATTCTCCTCCATGGCTCTGCCCCCCACCCTCTGGCATCCCCGGGGCACTTCTGACACAGGGCCTAGCTTTGCAGATGCTGGGACCCACGGCCGTGAGCATCACCTCTTGACAACAAATCTGGGGAAAGCACTTGTCTTTTCCTCCCAGGAGTCCCACAGCCTGCTAGCTCGGCAGCCCTCTTACCCTCTGTGTCCAGCCTGGCAGCCAGGCTGGCACAGGTGCCCCCCTGACCCCTTCCAGGCCTCTCGCCATTTCCCTGACAGCTTCATTCTTCTGGTTCCAGGCTTGGCATTGGGCAGTGGGACTGCGGACCTACCAGCTGCCCAGGCCCTGGTCTCCTGCCTGGACATGGCAGGAGCCATGCTAGGTTGTAAGGGTTTGGGGCGGGGGGGGCGGTCTCTGGGACCCTTCCAGCCCAAGTCCCTGGTTCTGTGCCACAATTTCATTTTTAAACCAATCCAGTATATAGATGGCAGATTTCACAAAGATTCACTCTTTAAGGCAGATTTAGCATTCAACAAATATTTATCAAGCACCTACTATGTACCCTGCCCTGCAAAGACACTGGGCTGGAGAGACTCGGGAATATTCATTTCCCAGCACCGTGGTGGGCCTTGTTTAACTCCGCCACAGCTTCTCCTTCTCCTCTTGCTACTACTATTACTACCAGACACTAATGCTAATAATAACGACGGGAACCCAGCTGATGGCTGACCCTCTCTGCTCCCATCCTCCCAGCAGTCCCCAGGCTCAGGGACACCAGGGGCGATGTGAGTCAGGCCCAGGATCTGAAGCAGGTGAGTATTCAGCAGGTGTGGTTGAGGATGAAGTTCCGAGAACCCCCCTCGGGCGGGCAGAGCCCACACTGTTTGCTCCCCACCCCTTCTCTCACCTCCATCCCCTCCAGGGTTGGGGGTCTCCCCAGCACTATAGCAGGGCAGCCCCTTCCCAAAGCCAGATTCTTGGGCCTCTCCTCTCAGACCCAGGGTCTACTCCCCACCTCCTTGCTGCCCACCACGCCCACCCTCTGAGGGTAACAGCACCCTGGCCAGCCAGAGACGGATAGCAGGGTCCAGGACCAAAAGTCCCCAGGACTCAGCCAGAGAGGGGCGAGCCCACCAGATGGAACAGCCAGGTCACGCTGCATCTCCACAGGCAAAGAATGGACCACAATTTTACAAATAACGGGGGGCCGAGCCCTTTGGGGATCATGGTCTAGGCTGATCCCCACAGGGATGGGGGCACAAGAAGTCAGTCTTCCCAGTCACACCAGGGTGTTGGCCAGAGGCAGGAGTAGGAGGGGTGTGGGCAGGGCCTGGGCAGAGGAAGGAAAGGGGGAGGGGTGGCCCAGTCCAGGGCCTGGGACCCACAGGTGTGTCCGGAGTCAGCCCCAGACACAAAAGGCCAGGCGCTGGCGGTCTCCTCCGCTGCCGGCACCCTTGGTGCCGGGGTGGGGGACACATCCCAGGCTCCCAGCCCCTCATCGCCCCCCGCACCCCCGCGGTGTGCACCCGGGGCAGGGGTCTCGGCAGCC
>NW_020174329.1:150879-161867 GCF_003031525.2 Neophocaena asiaeorientalis asiaeorientalis | reverse complement strand
AGGTCCCGGGCTCAGAGGGTCCCTCCCGGACCTCCTCCTTCCTCCAGGGGAACTCCTTGGATGCTGGGGGCAGGGGGCCCGCCGCCGACAAACGCCCTCGCCTTGACTGCGGAATCCCGGCCCCCGCCCAGTCCCGCGGGCGCCCCACTCTGCTCAGACCTCCATCCCGACCCCAACGCAAACGGCTGGGGCACAGGAGATCCCTCCCGGCCGAAAGGGCATCTCGGTCCCTTCCCCCCAGCCCTGGGGACCCCCGCCCCAGAGCCTCAGCCCGGGGGACCTCTTCCCCCTCCCCTGAGGGAGCTCCCTTAATGCTGGAGGCAGAAAAGGGGGGACCGGACCAGGGACACATCCCTCTCCGGGTCCTCAGACCCCCGCTCCCTGTCCAGCCCCGAGGACATCTGTCTCTGCTCTGACCACTGACTTCCCCGCCTCAGCCACAGCCGGCGCTCAGAGGCCCTCCTGAGGGTCCTCTTAGTGCCCGCCCACAATCCAAGCGATCCCCGGCTCAGAGCCTGAGCCCGGGGGACCCCCGCTCCCACTGCCCAGGCCAGTGGTGCTGGCAGAGGAGCAGAGGGGCGCCAGTGACCACAGGTGGAGGCGGCGGGCGGAAGGCAGGCGCGCGGGGCGGAGAGGGTAGTCCTTGGGGAGCCTCCAGGAGCACAGTGAGACGGGGGTGTCGCGGAAAACCCCGCAGCCCAACTCAGCTTTCTGTGAGGCCCCTCCCTGCTGCTGCGGGCTGGTCCCTCCGGCCCAGGGGCCGCGCGGGAGCTTCCGGGTGCCCTACCGCCAGGGGGCGCTCATCGGAGACTGGCGAGGACGCCGACCAGGATTGGGGTGCCGGGGTCCCCACTGTAGGTTGTCAAAGCGCTTTTACACTCATTCCCGGGAGGCGGAGGCGGGCACTGTTATCTTCATTCATCGCGTGGCGGATAAAGCGAGGGAAAAGTCCACAGGCAGGACTGACACCCAGACTTTTGACTCTGAGGTTCTGGAATGGCCTCCCTGGGGAACTCCCCAGGACCCATGGGGGAGGGGGACATGCTGTCATCAGCCCCCCCATCCCCTAGTCAGCTCCCCCTCAATCTGGTTCTGGGTGGAAAGAGGGTGAGAGAGCAGCAATTTATTCGGGCCAGGAGCTTTCCAGGACCCCCTCTGCTCCCAAATCCTGAGCCATCCCCCTGTCCACACCACTGGCAGATCTCTTGTAAACTAAAGCCTGATCATTTCACTCCCCCACAAACCCTCCTGTGGCTTCCCATCTTGCTTAAAATAAAATCCCAACCGTGGCCTGGCTCCTACCGTGCCGTCTGGCCAGTTCCACAGGGTGGTCCGCCGTGCTGGATTCCTTCATCCCTACAACCCACCAAGCTCAGAGCCTGCACCTCTGCATTCTCTGTCTGGGACACAATGTGCCCCTGATCTTCCAACAGCTGGCACTGGGCCCCACCTTAACTGCTACCTCCCAAGGAGGCCTTCACCCTTCTCTCAAAATAAATAGCCCCTTACCCTGGAACTCTCAAACCCCTTACATTGAATTATTTCCTCCGAAGCAGCTATTGCTACCTGAAATTATTTTATTTCTTTGTTCACTTCTTGATTATCACTTTTCCCTGCTAGACTATCCTCTCCAGTGGCCAGGAGTCTTGGCTGTCTGGCCCATGCTTCATCCTCGGCACTTAGAATAGTCCTGGCCACCGTAGGTGCTCCGTGCAGACTAGATGATAAATGGATGAATGAAAGCGGAGGAAGGGGCTTCGTGCCAGAGAAGGCCACCGGGGCCTGAAAGGTCTTGGCCAGGATGTCCCTTTCTGTGGCCAACAGTCAACAAAGCTTTCCCCACTGCCTGTCCACAGGTTCTCTCCTTCCTCCTAGCATCCATGACCTTGGCTTGCTGGCCCCAGGCAGGTCCGTTTCCACCTCAAAGCTTGGAGGAGTTGCACACGCCCCCTGCCCCTACTGCTGCCCCCCGTGGCCAGCCACTGAGCAGTCCCAAGTGCCCAGGCCTGTGCCAAGTCCTGTTCACTCTTCTAAAAGACCATAAGGAGGAAACACTGGTACTACCCCCATTCAACAGACAAAGAAACTGAGGTTCGGAAAGGTAAAGTGACTTGTACTAACAGCAGATGCCCACTGAACCACTACCCATGTGCCTCAGGCACAGGGAAGGCATGGGGACATGAAGGCCAGCCAAGTGGTGGTTTGGGCAGCAGGGCCTTGAGGTCCACCCCCTTGGGGACAGGGCAGATCCCCAAGCCCACTGGCCTGGGGTAACCAGGTTGCATCAAGTGGAGACCATCAGGGCTCGGCCAGGACAGGTCACCAGAGGTCACCTGAGTGACCAGGTTCTGGCCACCCTGAATCATGCTCCTGCTTGGGTCCTCCATCCAGGGCTGGGGCTGCTCCTTAGAAAGCCAGGGCCCTGTTGCCCCAGAGCCAAGAGTGCAGGGTCAAGGAACCTGCAGAGCAGGGGAGGAAAGGCACCCCAGGCCCTTGCACCAGGGGAGGGAGGAGGCCTCAGCAGTCTCTGAGGTCCCCACCTCCTCTCTACACAAGAGAGCTGAAATGGCCCATGCGCAGGCCCAAAAGGTCCCGGCCCCTGACTCCCTGGGGAGGGGGCCCCTCCCCAGCCCAGCCGCAGCTCCAGGCTCATGAGTCAGGACTGGCTTGTTGAAACTGATACCCAGAAACCAGATGCTGGGGCTGATGAATAATGGAGTCGCCAAGGCAGGAGCCCCCCTCCCACTCCCGCCCAGCACCACCTCCCCAGCCCCAGAAAAGCAGAGGCCTGTGGGCATCCCCTCCCCCACAGTGGGCTGGGGCCCCAGCCTGGTCTGCAGTGGGAGAGGGAGCTCCTTGTCTAGGAGAGGTCACAGGTCTGGGCCAAGGTCTGGAGCCAGTTCTGTGCTCTGTCCACAGAAGACTGGCCTAGAACCAGGAGTTGGGGCTCCCTGGCCAGGGGGATACCCCTGCCCAGGGTCTCCCTATCCGAGCTAAGCTCCCCTGGGAGACTACCAGCCCCAGGGCCCCATCTGGTACCTTGGAAATCCAGGGGCGGAGGCCGCACACGTGGGCACGTCGGCCAGTGGGGAGCCAGCTCTGCCAGGCTGCTCTCCTGCTCCCAGCGGCCCAACTGGCTCCTCCCTTCCCCTAGGCCTCGGCCTCACCCCTCATCCTCGGGTTCTGGGGTCCACCCGGATGCAGAGCCTGCCCTAAGGCCCTGCCCTATGCAGGGCAGACGGCAGGGGTGTAGAGCACCTCTCTGCAGGCCAGCCCTACTGCACCAGCTGCAGAAGCCAGCAAGGCCCCTTCCTCCCCAGGGAGCTGAACAGCTGGGACTGGTCGGTGCTAGGGGGAGAAGGAAAGGCTGTGGTTCATGAACTTCACCTCCTGCCCAGTCCCTGCACAGATGTGCCAGATCCTGGAGCCAGGACCCCGGCGTGGCAGCCTGTGCCCTTCTCCTGGCGCCTCTTTCTTCAGAGCCACACAAAAGGCTCCTTGGGAAGGAGTGGGGCAGAAAGCACAGGCCTGGGCTGCGGGAGACCTGCTTCTGGGGCCCATCTACCCCTCTGCCCTTCCCCACCTGTGTGAAGAGGGCACTGGCCAGTTCTCTAGAATTTTCTATCTAGGGATGGCTGCTGGGTCCCATTGTGTGTCTGGACTCTGGCAAAGGGGCAGAGAAATAGTGAGATCCTCCTAGAGCCCCCCAAACCTGGGGAAGGCAATGGAGGAATCTGTGGGGCCCCGGGCCCCCTGGGCCTCCAAGTGCTCAGTCTTTCATCAAGGTGGGCCAGGGCCTCTCCTGGCTTCATGGGTCCTGTCCCTCTGCCCTTCCCCCTAGCGGGGGCCAGGCTTGGCCCAGGCTGCCTGAGGTGCAGACTCTCGCGCCCCCTGCCGGCCTCGAGAGGGCTTTCCGCCTGGGACCGACTCGGACGCCCAGATGGGGCAAGGTCGCCGAAACCGCCCAACCAAGCCGCGCCAAAGCCCCTTCAGATGCCCTCGCCCCACCAGCAGCCCTCACACCAGGGCTGGGGCCCTGCAGACTCCTCACGACCACGTCTCCCAGCCGACCGCACCCTAGAGTCACTGTGGAGGCGGGCGCTGGAGCCCATTCCACCCTCAAGTAAGCGGAGGCAGGGCCAGTGGCGCCCATCGACACCCACCTGCTGGCCTAGGACTGTGCGGGACCCTCCACCCAGGGTTCTGTCCATTCATTCAGGGAGAGTCTTGGCGCCCGGACCCACCCCCGTCCGGACCCCAGCTTCCCCGTGAGACTCACCTAGGGACAAGGTTCTCCTCCCCAGTGGCTGGGGCTCGGGCCAAGGCTGCCAGAGTCCGACGGGCCCGCAGGCAGAGGGGGACCGGAGCCGCCCGGCGGGCTCGGTCCGCTCTGCGCCGGCTAGGGGCGCTGGGCGTAGGGGAATTACGGTAGGCCGGCGCGGGCGCTACCACCTGGGCGGGCCGGGACGTACCATCGGCGCGCCCGGCTGGGACGGGGGAGGGTCTGCAGTCCCGGGAAGGGCCCGGCGCCCCACCCGGCGGCCCAGGCTGGTGGCAGGAGGGCCGGCCGGCGCTTGGAGCTAATCTAGGGTCCGCGCTGTGGACAGAGGGGAGGAGGCGCTTGTCACTGTTTCCGAGGGGGCTGCCCTTTACAGACCTGCGGAAAGTTCAAAGTCTGTAGTCTTTAACCTGGGCTTGAGACCCGAGCTCGCCCACCCCCGCCTAGGGCCCGCGGTGGGACGCTGCCCCCCGGGGTCCAGGCGGGGGTGGGGGGGACCCGCAGGCCCAGCCCGTCCCGGGAATCGCCCCAAGCCAGGCTCGCTTCCGCTGGATTCTGAACGGCGCCCTCCACGGCGCCTGAGAAACGGGCCCGCCTTGCTCCGTGCCTCCCTCTTTTTTCCTGGCCCACGCCTAGCAGGTCCTGAAAAAGGGGGCCATTCCGCCCTTTGGTGGTTCCCAGCATCTTGAGTTTAGAATAACTCTGCCCTCTGGACTGGAGGTGGAGATAGTGTCCGGGGACACAGGGATCCCACTGAGAAGGCAGGCCACCCAGCCCCAGGCACACCTCCCCGCTTCCCTACTAGCAGATGGGCGTGGTTGGACTGGGACCCCCGCGGGAGCCTCTGGGTTAAGGCCTACCTGCATTTTGCCAATTCTAGACCACCTCCGTCAGGCCCCTCACCAGGCCTGGGCCTCCAGGCTGCTGGAGCCCCCTCCTAATGGGAGCTACCCTCCTTGTCAGCACTGACCTTTCTGGGGCTGGTCCACACCAGAGCAGCTCATGTCCGCCAGGTAGCATGAGGTGGGTCCTCTGTCTCTGCCTCTTGGGCACACCAGGCCTTCACCTTCTCCCCTCCAAATTACTTAGCCAACGCCCCCAAATTCCCCTTGCATTGCTCCTCTGGTCCTGCCCCATTCTCCAGCTGCACACTGGACTGCCCCCTGTCTACAGCTGACTAGCATCTCCACAGACCAGCCACCTCCAGAGATCCCCAGAATCTGGCCATTCTCAAGGGCACCCTGGCTGGCCTCCCACCTCTTACCCCCCAAAGCATTGCCCAGGAGAATAGGTCACTCCCTATCCCATTATTCACTACATCCTGCCCATTCTTTCTCCACAAGGACCTCAGATCCACCCCTTCCTCTGCCCTGTGGCCACTGGTCTTCATCTGACAACCCCTCCCCTAGACACACACACCACCCTCCCGACTCATCCCTGCCACCTCACAGCCCACTGTTAAGCTGGAAAAGAGCTCTGAAGTCATCAACTTGAATCTCCACTCTCTCCGCTTAAATACTTCTAGGGGTGGGGTACTCACTGTCTATACATCAGGGAACAGCTTCAGCCGTTGGAAACTCTTGCCTATACTGAACCAAAGCTCACCTCCCTGCCAGGCCCCTTGGGACCCACGCAGAAAAACTCACCTCCCTTTCCTCCTGACAGTTCCTTAGACATGGTAGGCTCTGAGGACAGACAGACCTGGTTGAGTTCTGGCCTTGCCTGGGCAAGTCATCGCACCTCCCTGTTTCTCAGTGCCTTGTCTCTAAAATGGAGATGGGGTGGTCCCTACTGCACAGGGTGCGGGTGAGGACTAGATGAGGTCCCTGTGGTGAGGCACTAAAGCAGGGCCTGGCACACAGTAGGTGCTGAGTAAATGGCGGCTGCTAGAACTAATACATTTAAGGATGATGCCCTAGGGTCCCATCTCCAGGATAAACACCCCCAAGTCTTCTGTCCCCTCAAATGTGGTCCCCTAGGCCAGTGTCAGCCCTCCTCCATGTCCCCTTGTGACCCGAGGCGCCCTGTACAGACTTTCATCAGAGTGCCCAGCTCAAGGGAGCCCAGACTCTGCCCCGTGGTTAACTTGCAGCAGGGCGGGGTCACCCACCGTGTCATCACCCGGCACCCTGGGACAGAGGGAGCAAACACTTCCTCCGTCTCCCCGACAGGACACCTGCCCTGGGAACCGGACAGACGTGCAATAAGCATTTGTCTGGCTGGGTGGGGTTGGCTGGGGTCTGGGATGGAACCCAAGGTCTCAGATCTCAGGGAGGGGAAGGAGGACACGCACGAAGTCTAGGGGTTTCTCTCCCCCTGCAAGGAAGATGGACACGTGGTTGCAGATAGCACCCTCTTGAACACCTGCAGGAAGCCACAGTGTGCTAAGCAGTTGGCACGGAAGCCCTCTTTCACCCTTGCTGCAGTTTGAGAAGCCTCAGTTTCCAGATGAGGAAACTGAGGCTCAAAGAGGTGTAGTGACTTGCCCAGGGTCATGCAGCGGGAAAGGGGTGGGCTGTGACCCTGGAGCTCCCAGGTGTGGGCTACTCTATACATCTTCATCCTGGGGAAGGGTAGGGACACACCTTCCCTCCGGTCATCCCCAAGGCAGGTAATCCAGACACCTCACCTGGACATCAGGGTGTTCCCTCTTCAGCTTTGCCTCCCTTTCCCCAGCCCCTCCTCAGCCCTGCTCGCTCCTTACATCCTCAGAAAGCCTCCTGGCTCACTCAGCTTTCTTCCAGCTCAATACCCCCTCATTTCTCTGGACACCAGCAGCCTCCTCCAGGAAGCCCATCCTGGTTATCCCCATCCCTCTAGAGTGAACTCCAGGGACAGGAGGTAGGGGTGAGGTGGCTGATTTATCTCAAAAGCCCCAGCACCCAGGAGAGGCTCAAATAAAACCTCAAGGGTAGGGCTTCCCTGGTGGTGCAGTGGTTAAGAACCCGCCTGCCAATGCAGGGGACACGGGTTTGAGCCCTGGTCCGGGAAGATCCTACATGCCATGGAGCAACTAAGCCCGTGCGCCACAACTACTGAGCCTGAGTTCTAGAGCCCGCGAGCCACAACTACTGAGCCCACGTGCCACAACTGCTGAAGCCCACGCACCTAGAGCCCAGGTTCCGCAACAAGAGAAGCCACCGCAATAAGAAGCCTGCGCACCGCAATGAGGAGTAGCCCCTGCTCACCTCAACTAGAGAAAGCCCGTGCGCACACAACAAAGACCCAACGCAGCCAAAAATATAAATAAATAAACGAACAAACAAACAAAAAAACCCTCAAGGGTGGTCCCGGAAGTGGAAGGGTCCAGCCCTGTTGGAAGGTGGCCCTTCAGGGTAGCCTGGGGGGCCAGTTTGACAAACCCAAGTCCTCACTTCCCTCCTCCTTCCAGTGGGGCTGGGATGCAGCTCCAGGAGGGCAGAACCTTTGTTCCCTGGAGATCTCCAGGGCCTAGAACCAGGCCTGGCACAGCAGGTGCTTAAAGCTGATTTGGTGAATGAATAAATGACGTCATCTCCTTCAGAAAGCTAGTCACATCCTGCTAGCCGTTCCTCGAATGGCTGGGGAGGAGAGGGAGAACGATGCTCTCCGTCTCACTCCAGGCCGAGCTGTGCCAGTCATGCTGTGTGATGTGGGCAAGTTCTTCCATCTCTCTGAGCCTCAGTTTCCTTATGTTTCACGTGGGAATAATAATAATGCATTTCTTCTGAGGTTCCCTCGAGGGTTCAGTGAGACAAGCATGAGGGCCCAACAACCTGCCTGCTGCTTATTATTATCACTAACAATAGGATATTCTGGAACTTCCCTGGGGGTCCAGTGGTTGGGACACCGCGCTTCCACTGCAGGGGGCACGGGTTCGATCTCTGGTCGGGGAACTAAGATCCTACGTGCCACACGGTGTGGCCAGAAAATAGAAGACAACAATAGGATATTCTTCTCTCCTCCTTCTCACCAAACCTGGGTGTCACTCACCTCCTCTCACCCTCTGCTCCAGCCTGCTCATACCCTTGGCAAGACCTGCCTCCCACCCCTTCTTTCCTGCCTCTGCACTTCTGCCTGTGGCAGTCCCCCCTTCCTGGAGGGCCCTTGCCTTCTGCTCTGCCTATCCACGTTTTCACTTCCACCAGAGGTCACCTCCTCCGGGATGTCCTCCCTGACTAGCCCTTCTCCCTCTGATGGCTCAGGCATCCTTGTCCCCCAAGTCTGTGTCATTTGTCCCAGGGTGGGTCCCACCAGTGATAGGACTTGGGCTCTCCCCCTGCATGCTGGGTGACCCTCTGGCTGCTGATGCCAATGTCAGCCATGCTGAGTTGCAGGCAGCCCAGGGCTGGGACCTGGAAGCTGCAGAGGGCCCACACATGCTCTGACACCAGCTCTCATCGCACAGGCCTCACCCCTCGCCCTTCCTGCGGCAGCTTGTGGGCCCTCCCCAGGAGGAGCAGCTGCCCACAGGAGAGGCTGCAACAGTGTGGCCTGGCCCCCTTTGTCATCCCTGCGGGTCAGGCAGAGGGCCCAAGGCTTCGCAGGCCCCTGGCAGGATGTAACTGAGGATAACTGAGGCCAGTTTGTTGCCAGGAGCCCCCATATGGGGGAGAGGCAACCAGCCAACACCAGAGCCCCGATGCCAGGCACCATCCGTGCCAGCAGATTGCATCTGACATCACAGCCACCCCCTTGCCTGGTGACCACGGCAACTGGAAGCCTCCCCCTCCTCTCCCTGCCCGCGGAACAGTCCTCCACGTTCCTTCTAACCGTGGTCTTCCTGTGCAGAATGTAAGCGCGTGTGTCTGGATGGAGGGGGGTAACAGGGTGGCATTTTTAATTTCCTGCAGCTGGCAGAGCTGAGCTACACAGTGGTTAGAAACAGGGCTCTGGCACCATACAGATCTGGGTTCTGGGTTCCAATCTCAGCTCTACCACATCCTAGCGATGTGTTCTTAGGTGGGCTGCTACCTCTCAACTATAAATGAGAATAATGACAGGACAGATGTCAGAAGGCCAGAGGGAGGAGACAGAGTCCTCAGTGCCCACAGTGAGTTGTGGCAGTTACAACTATTGTCACTCAAATGCGTGCTGGGAAGGGCCAAACCTGGGTTCAAACCCTTGCTCGGTCTCTCCTGAGCTGTGGGGCTTCCTCCAAGTCACAGGACCTCTCTGAACCTTGGTATCTTCATCTGGAAAACAGGGCAATGACCGACACCTTCCCAGCAGAGCTGCCACAGCACAGAAGGCACAGAGCCCAGCACAAACCAGGCAGAAGTGCCCCGCCATCACTGCTATCCTTATCCCTCTTGTTTTGTCCACTCGTAGCTCCCAAGTCCTGACACTCCACGACCAGTTGGTCCCTTCTTCCCTTTGTCATCCCCAGGCCCATAGTCACTATCACAAAGTCCCAAAGTGTCCCTGACCCATGCCCAGGCCTGAAGAGTGGCCTGGTGCCCCAGGAAGAGTGCCCGTTGGGCACTGGAATGGAACCTTGGTGGAGGGCGGGAGGGGGGGTGTCCCTTCTTGCTGATTCTCAGTTTCCTCATCTGTGACATAGAGCGGCAGCTCCTGTCACCTCAGGGCTGTAAGGACTGCAGTGCAGGAAAGGGCTCTGGGGCACCCCTGCTCCAGCTGCCCTTGCAGAAGTCCCCCCCCCCCGCTCCACTGTTTCTGAACTGGGGTCAGCCCCTCTGCCTCCTAAGCCAGCCACCCTGTGGCCCTGCCCACCCCTGAACCCACACGACCCTGTAGCCAGGCCAGCTGCACCCCTGCCAGGGCCCTGTGGATTTCCGGGCCTGGACAGAGAGTGCAGTTAGAGCCCTGTCCCCTCTGCCCCCAGCTGCTCCCAGGCCCTCCGGCCACCCTACCTTAGCCGCCCGCCCCTTGTCCATGCAGTCGGGGTTCTGACAGCACAGCCCCTTCTCTTCAGCCAGGCTCCGGTCTTCTGCAAAGGAGAGAAGAGTGTTACTAGTCGGGCGGGGCCCTGGGAGGGTGCGCCCCAGGCTGGGGCACCCAGGCTCCCCGGGGCCCCAGGAGCCTCCTGACCAGAGGATGGGTGGGGCTGTCTCCTCAATGCACCCTTCAAAGGAGGGCAGTGTCCCTTTCTCTTTTAAATGCCAACTTATCTGCACGGGAATCTGTTAGCAGAGCCCTTTTCTTGTAGCAGCTCCCCAGGGAAAGTATCCAGATTCCAGGGGGAGAAAACGTCTTTGGAAATGAGCAGCTCCCTCTCTCTGTACCACTAGTCTGGGGAGGGGGGTGGCTCAGTGACCTTGGGGCCCCAGGGTTCCTGGGGGATCCCTGCAAGACTACGGGGGGAAGGGGGATGCCAGGGGCCCAAGATCCCTTCCTACCCCTGTCCTCCACATCGCTGCCTCTATTGATGGTCTCCCCCGCAAAATCCTGGGGTGGTCCCCCTCACCCGCTGTCCGTCTTTGACCCAGCATTTGGTCTCCTCCAAGCTAGCTGCCTCTCCTCCTGGGGCGCAGCAGCGGAGGGGACAAGGAAGGGGGGAAAAGAGGCTGCCCGCCCCGGTCAGCTTGCAGGGCCAGGGGAAGGGGTGATGAAGCGCGCCCCGACACGGGGCACAGTTTGGACCCCCGCATCCCTGATTCCGAGACCGGCGTCTACCTCCCACCGCGAGCAGGCCTTCCCCGAAGGAGACGGCAGGCTGAGCCCCCGCCTGCCGAGGGGAAGGAGCTGGCCCTGCCCTCCCATTTTTCCT
>NW_020174329.1:148589-150736 GCF_003031525.2 Neophocaena asiaeorientalis asiaeorientalis | reverse complement strand
CGGCCCCGCCTGCGGAGGGCGGGACTCCGTGCCCCGCCCCCTGCGCCCCTCAGCCTGGACCCCCGCTGGGCAGAGCCTGCCCCCGGGTGCGGGGCATCTGCGGGGAGGACGCGACCCATCCTCCCTCCCCACAACGGGAGCCTTCCCCTCCTCTCTGAAAAGTCGTGGGTGTGACCAAAGGCCATCCCTCCGCCCCTCAACTCCCTCAGCCTCCCAGCCACCTCAAAAGAAAACACCTCTGTTTTTGATGTGGTCTGGAGACATTTTCTCAATCCCCTGGAAAGTGGGAATGAAGGCATTTTAGACAACTCTGCTATTTCTCCTGGCCCCAAAGGTACCGTCTAAGTGGAAACGGTGCCTTCTTGTAGATAGGCATGCAGGTCAGGACAGATCTCTGCACCCTTTGTCCTCCACCCCCAGCAGAGGACCCTCCCCTCATTTAGAGATGCTGTCGGCTGTGGGGGTAAGGGTTCCATAAATGGAGTGGGCTTGGTGGCTACCGTTGTTTTATTACTATCATCTCTGTGTTGGTTAGCATTTTAAAAACTTTATGGAAGTATAAAATAAATATGTACAGAACAATGCAGCTCTCATGAGTACACAGCTCAGAAAATTTTCACAAAACGTATTTTTACAAAATAACCAGCACGCAGGTTAAGAAGCAGAGCACCACCAGCCCCCCTGCAGAAGTCTCCCTCATGGGAGCTGCCAGCCACTCCCCACCCCCCAGGGGATGCTGTCCTGACCTCTGTTTCAATTAGTTTTGCCTGGTCTTGTACTTTATGTAAATGGCACCGCGAGATACTGGGACAACATTTTAGTGTTTACAAAACACTTTTCACTTCAGAAATGGAGCCTGGGGGAGGTGGCCAAGACTCTCCCAAGGGACTCAGAGTTCTCCTGAGCCTGCGTAGACCCCATCCCACCTGCAGGTTGGTGCTGAGAGGCTCCGGGTAGATGAGATCCAGGTATGGAAGACCCAGTTTCCCATGGGACCCGGGTCTCTCTCCCAAAGTGTCCCCTGGCCCTTTCCCCAGCCAGAGTAGGGTGCCTGCCTTTCTACATGCATCTATTTCATGAGCTGGCCCTGGGGACTCAGGGGTGGCCAGAACCCCATCCCTGCCCTCAGGGACTTGTGACAGAGGGAACTGTGATGGATCCCAAGTCTTCTGGGTTCTCTGGATTCACTCAGCAAACATACAGCAAGGGTCCTCTGAGGGCTCACCATGTATCTAGCCCCAAGCTGGGCACTGGGGACCCATTGGTGACCCTGACAAGTCTTGAGGGCCTCATGTAGGGCTCAGCACGGCCGGGGCGAGGAGGCTGAGGGAGCAGCTGCACAAGAGGCCTTGCTCAGTGTTCCGAAGCTTCCAGGCTGAGAGGGAAGCGACAGCACAGTGTCCCCCAGTGTCCCCCAGTCTGCTGTTTGTGCAGTGGGAACCTGGCGTTCTGAGAAGGGCCCCTGTTAATTCTCAGGACTCTCAGGCGGGCCCTGCCTCACTCAGTTCACAGAATCACACAGTTCTGATTTCCCTCTCGGAATCTCAGCTGTCTGAAGGGCCAGGGATGCCTGTCCTGCCTCTAGCCCGGAGGCAGGGGCAGCTGAGGGGGAAAACAGCCCTGTGAGGACCCTGACGGGGTCCCTGGGGTCAGCGATCCTGCTGGCCCTGCCCCAGCCCTGCCTGTCAAGCCGTAGCTGGCTCAAGGGTCGGGTGGGAAGCAGGGCTCTTCTCCACCACCCAGCAGCAGCTCCTCTGCCATCTGGGTTTCCAGGGACCTGGAGACGGCAGCCAGCTTTGGGGGAGTTTCCCATGCACCCTGCCTGAATCTGGGGAACTCAGCCAAATGAGGTCTGCTTGTAACCCTGAGTCCCTGGGTTCTCACAACTCAGGTCCTGGGGGTTGGGTTCTAACACCGTTTGTCCCAAGACTTCTGGATTCTGGTCCTAAATTCAGCAGGCTCTGGGCTACTTACGCCGCCACAGGGTCCTGGAGCTGCCTTGCCAGCCCTCTGGGTCCTGCCATGACCGCCCCAGGCCACAGCCACTGCAGGGCCAGACTCCCCTCGGCCACCGTGGGGTGGTCGTGGGGTCTGGAGTTCTTTGTCCTGGTTCTTCCAAGCACTGGAGTTCTACCTGGCTAACGTCT
>NW_020174329.1:137651-148323 GCF_003031525.2 Neophocaena asiaeorientalis asiaeorientalis | reverse complement strand
TCAAGGTGCTCAGTCTGCTTTCTAGACGCCCCCTCTGCGGACTGCTCAGGCCCAGCCCCTCTGGAATCTAGTTTCCCTGCACTCCACATGAAAGCTACAGCCTCCTAGAGCCCCTAGGTATGCTTCTCTCCCCAGAGACTCCAAACACAGGAACGTCGCTGAGGACCCTGCTAGCTCTCAGGGCCCAGAGACGGGCCTCTGGGGGCCAGGGAGGAATCAGGCATCGGGACGGGCTGTCCCCACCCCAGGCCTGCCATGGGCTCCCCTCTGACAAGTTGCCCGGTTTGCAGCCCTGCAGAATGGGTGGGCGTGGTAAGGGGGAGATGTCGTACCAGGTGGTACATACCCTGGGCATAGTTGATTGGGCCAGAAGTGGCCGCCTGGGCCAGTCTGTTCAATTAGACTTGCTCTCTTGAGAATTTGAATTGAGACGGGCAACTCCTATTGGGCCCTGGAGCCCTGAGGTCACAGAAAGTCAGTCCGAGTGGGTACGCTCCCAGGGGCCGCCTCTACCACCTGCCCTCGCTCCCCCCACGGTCCCCGCCCCGGAGTACCCCTCTGGCTGCTGGCCCTTGGCCAGCCCCAGGCAGACCTGGAACCTGGAAATTGCCCACCCCCAGGGTGCCAGATGTTGTCTCTCCGGGTCTGAAGCAGCCCAGCTGCCCTCCTGGCCTCCTCGGGCCCCTGCGGCTCCCAGCATCCTGGGGAAAGCCAGGGCCCCTCAGCCAGGCAGACAAGCCCACATGCCAGCGTCCCCCACCCTCTATCTTAGTCACACGGTGCCGTTTTTCCTTCTCCAACACGATCTCTACGACAACTGGCCGACAGGGCGCCTGGGCAGAAGCCGGCCGGCAGACATGCTTTGCTTGGCAAAGCACAGTGCTTCAAAAGAATTTGAATTGGTTGCCAACTTTGAAAAGTCAGATTTCACATAAAAATCCAGATTTCTGGCTTCCATGGACAAACCAGAGGAGCCTGGCAGCTCTGGACCCATATTCCTGATGGCTCCAGCTCCCCAGTTGTGTCTGCCTTAGACTGGCACACACCCTTCCACCCTCCACAGTCCCCACCACTCCCTATCGCCTCACTCCAGCCCCCTCCCTCTGTTACTCACTACCTCCCCTGGGATGGAACTGAGCTTCTGACCGCGGCCCAGCCCTTCCTGGTTCTGTTCCTCTGCCTCTGCCACATCCTTCCCATCGCTGTCTACTGTCAACTGACATCCTGCCCACTCTCTAAGGCCCAAGTTGAATGCAGCGACCTTCCGGAAGGCCTCTTGATCTCAGAATATCCAAATTCCAGATGAGTTGCTCCCTCCTAGATCCCACTGTCCTGGGATGGGCCTTTGAATTGACCTGTTATTTTGGACCTATCTTCCCCACCAGACTGCTCCAGAGACACCTGCCTATACCCATAGCTCTGACCTACTCAGCACCTGCTGGGCACCCTGTGCTTTTCACACATGGTCTCATTTCACTGTCAAACCCTCTGCAGCATGGGCTAACCCCAAAGGACAGCTGCTGGCCATTGTAGCTACTGAGCATGTGCGATGGGGCTCATCCAAAGTGAGATGTGCTATACATGTGAAATACACAGCAGATTTTGAAGATTTCGTGCAAGAAAAAAAAAAAAAAAAACAGAATGTAAAATCACATTGATGCGGACTTCCCTGACGGTCCAGTGGTTAAGACTCCGTGCTTCCACTGCAAGGGGCGTGGGTTCAATCCCTGGTTGGGGAATCAAGATCTCACATGCCGTGCGGCACGGCCAAAAAGTAAAATAAAATAAAATCTCATTGAGGATTTTTTAATATGGATTACAAGTTGAAATGGTAATGTTTTTGAAATAGACTGGGTTGATTTAATATACTCTTAAAATTCATTTCACTTGCTTGTTTTTAGGTTTTTTTGTTTTTTTGCTTTTTAATGTGGCTAGTAAAAAAATTTAAATGATGAAAGTTCTAGGGGATAGCACTGTTCTAAACAACTGAGAGAAGAAAGTATGTTGATTGTTGCCCATTTTGCAGATGAGGAAACTGAGGCCCAGAGGGTTGGGCGACTTGCCCAAGGTCATGCAGCTAGTGAGTGATGAGGCTGGGACTTGAGCCTAGGACTGGAAGACTCCCAAGTCTGTGCTCCCAACCAACAGGCCACACTGCCCCTATGGCGCCCCCATGGTTCCTGACGTGGTTAGGTGCTTGGCACACATAAAATGATCCCCCCATTGTCACATAAGACCCCCTTTCCCAGCTGGCTGCAGGCTGAGACAAGCGTACCACCCTTGTCACTCCTCAGGGGAGCCCCTCACCTCTGAGCACCCCCTGGCATGATGAACCTCAAGAAGACAGAGCTTCCCTGCCCATCACCTCCCAACCCCAGGCCTGGCCAGGCAAAGGCTGCCCCTCCCAGGAAGCAGCTCTGGCCTTGAATGCCCCCTCCCACGCAAACCCAGCCCTCCTGGGAGCCTATCTACGGTTGGGCAGCGGCTGCGGGCTGTGCTAGGGCTGAACCCCGTCATCAGGGCAGCTTGCAGAAGGGCAAGATTTGACCCAAACCTGCCCGAGAGCCAGAGGGGTGTGTCCTGGGCAAATGGCTGCTGACCCCAGGAACCATCCGCCTCTCCCTACCCCAGACTCTGGTCAGAGCATCACAGGTGGCCTGGGAAAGAAATGTGGTCCCCTTCCCAAAGCCCCATGTAGCATTGTGGGGTAGGGCCGTCAAGTGGGGACCCAGCTGGAGGAAGGAGCCCGGACCACGGTCTCTGATGCTGTTCCTGCCTGCAGCCCAGACTAAAGATGTCATCGTCCCCTGGAGCCTAGAGACCCCCGAGCACTGCCCCGCCCACCCACACGCCTCGGACTCAGTAAGAAGAGGTGGGAGGACACATTCAGAGTCCCTTTCCGGGGCCCGAGAAATCATCCACACAGTTCCTGCCCACAGGCCTGGAGCCCGCCAGCCACTTCCTCTGGCCGAGGCTGCTGTGGGCACCTGCCCATTTGCCCACTGCCACGGGCTTCCCCCCAGGCTCCTCGGAGGAACAGAGAGTGGCTGTGAGAAAAGCAAGGGCAGGACTGCGGAAAGGGGCGAGATTCCCGTTCGGGACAATCACGGTCCGGGCACGAGCCCCACCCCATCGCGCTGGGACCCACCACCCACCCATGCTGGGCCCAGGCCAGGGGCTGGCAGGGTGCAGAGGACAGAGCCCACATAGACAGCTGTGTGCCCGCTCTCCCACCCGCCTGCCTCAGCTCGCCCCCGAGGCCGGCTCACGCGCCGTGACCCATGCACCGTGTGCTGGGACCTCTTTCCCAGCCGGGGCCAAGAGGCACGGGGTCGTGATGGTGGGCCTGGTCCTGTGGCTCCGAGGCGGAGGGCGGGAACTGTGGATCTGGGTACCACCGCTCACCACCCCACTGAGCCTTGCCTTCCCTTCCAGAGCAAAGGAAGCGGCCACCAAGAATGGTCCCTGCCTCCAAAGGTGGGCGTGAAGATGCTAGGAGCCAAGGGAAGTCTTGGCACGGGGCAAGTGCCCACTAACTGTGAGCTGTGAGGCCCCACAGATGGCAGGGACTGCTTGCCTGGAGAGGCTGGGGGCAGGGGAGCGGGAGCGCGCTTCACAGGGGTTGCCCCAAAGCCCCGGGGATGGGTGAGGGCCCAGCAGCAGGAAAGCTTGGCACTTTGCAGTGACTGAGATGAAGAGGACAAATAGCAAGAGGGGGACAGACCCCTGCTTGGCCTCCCTGGCTTGTGTCTGGGACTGGCTGCGTGACCTCATGCCGGACCTCAGCCACCTTCCCTCCCTCAGTAGACAGGAACCTGCCAGGTGAAGCTGTACAAGCAGACAGGACTCAGTCTGCCCCCCAGGCCACTCCCCCAACCCACCCTCTGGTTCCAGAACAGTGCCCGGCTGAAAGAGAGGGGGAGCTTTCTGCCAGGCTGGCCCGCGCCTGCCCCATGCCGTCCTCGCGCTTCCCCCTGCTCCACGCCCTGCCCAGCCTCCTGCACAGGTGGGCGCTGTGCCCACCCCACCCCTCCAAGCAGCCACATCCCTCCGTCCACTTTGGCCAACGGGACAGGTTGCCCAGAGGGGCCCCCTCTCAGGTTCGACAGCTGTCGTTTATGCCCACCAGGCATCCATTCTCCCCCTTGAGAGCAGCATTGCCTGCCCTGCTTTGTGGAACCCGTGCCCCACGTGGTCTCTTTCTGTGGTGGATCCCAGGCCTAGCCATCACTTTCCGTGCCCTCTGGCTGCAGGGAGGGGTCAGGGAAGGACCACGCCAGGCTGGGAAGTTGTGTCCCTGAGAGGCTCCTGCTTCTCTAGGCCTGCGGCCTGGGGTGGGGGCATGCCAGAGCCTGGGGCCCCAGATGAGGCCAACAGAGGAGAGAAATGAGGCCCGAGACGCCGCGCCCTGCTGGCTTCCGCCAGCCAGACCTGGGCTTCCATCACTGGCACTGGTGTCCTGACAGAAGCGGAGTCGCCAACCCAAGGCTGAACGTTCTGCTGGGCCACTCATTAGCGGAGCTATGATAAAACAGCAATGATAACAGCCAGCATGGACCACGCCCTTGTTCTGTGGCGTGCGGGGTTTGAAGGGCTCCATGTGTCACCCCAGCAAGTCCTCTCAGCCACCGCATGACACCACCTGTATCTTTATCCCCACTGACACGGCCAGGTCAGCTTCCAAACCCCGGCCGCCGGGCTCAGCACCCCACACCATCTGTGCTGCCTCTCGGGGGGCTTAATCTCTCTGTGTTTCTGTTCCCTTACCTGCAATGGGGATAATACGAGAAAGGGCACATGTCCTGGGGCCTCGAACATGAACATTCCAGAAAGACTCGTCGCACCACCTGGCCCTGATCTTGGAGGCAGAGGACCGAAGCAGAGACCAGGCCTGAAGCCCAGAGCCAGACCCTGCTGCCCTGCTCCCAGCCCAGCTGCCGGGCCCACGCTGCCTGGCTCGGCCTGCCCTGTCTGCCCCCGAGGCCCCCAGGGTCCTCGTGCTCAGGACCCTCTCCTCCACCAGCAGCGGCTCTCAGGAGGGGCCTTGTCCCCCCACCGCTGCTGATGTGACGGGCAGTAGCATGTGCATGGTGAGCAGGCCGCAGGCTCCGGCCAGAGGGAGGCGGCCGGGTAGACCAGCTGTCCGGACCTCCTGCGAGCCCTCCCGGGAAAGTGGAACCGCACCTACCCCCGAAGTCCTCGATGATGTCCAGGGTGGAACTCCAGGAGAAGCGCTCCACGGCCCCCAGCTCCAGCTCGGCCAGGGCACCGGGCAGGGCCTCCAGCGCATAGGCACCCCGCTTCTTCCAGTAGAGAAACATGCTGAGGCCCGGGGAGGCCACCCCGCCGGGCCCGTGCCCTCAGAGGCTGGGCGGCCCCGGGGACCCGGGTCCCCGAGGCCTGGACACAGTGGGTGCAGGGACTGCAGAGGGGCTGTAGAGACCCTGGGGCTGGCCACAGGCCGGCGAGCACGGCCCTCCCTGGGGAGGGGAGCATGCTGGGAGCGGCCGGGGGCCTCAGAGCTGACCAATGGCCAGGGCCCCAGCCCCACACAAAGCGCCTTTCTTCCCCTCCTACAGACATTTTACAAATTTCAACTTCCCGGCCCCCTCGGAGCTCCCCACCAAGGGGATGGGCTGGCCGTCTGGGGACGGCAGAGGCCCGGAAAAGAGTCCGATTGTTCCGTGATCTCTGTGCTAAGATAAGTTTTCAGAGGAGAAAAATGTGCTGCTCCAGGAGCAGTTCCAGCCCCCCACTCCTGACCTCTGACCCCAGCCCCCAGCCCCAGGCGGGGCCCTGCAGGATTTCTCAGTGGGGAGTGGAAGCACCCATGGGGTGCTGTGGAATGACCCCAGAGCTGTTTTCAGCTGCCTGGCTGGGCCCCCTCCCCAGGAAGCACAAGGCGTGGCTCCCAGCTCCCCAGAGCAAAGGCCCCAGGGAGGCCTCCAAGGGTCAGAGGGCAGGAGCTGCGGGCCAGGCCTCAGCCTCAGCTGCCAGTGAGGCCCCGCATCTGCCCTCTGGGCTCTCACCAAGGGCCCTCCCTCGCTGGGCTGGCCAAGCTTCCCCAGGCTACCCACCCACCCTGCCTCCCTCCCCAGACTGTGTCACCTACACCAACGGCTGCACCACACATGAAGCCCTGGGCAGGCCTCAAAGGCCTCGGGCATCGTCACAGAGCTTCACAGCCCCCAGCTCAGTGGGCAGAGGGTGGGGTGCGGGCAGGGAGGTCAGAAGGCCGGGGGCTGGAGGGGCCAGCTGGTGCAGGGCACAGATGAGGCACAGAGGAAGACACTGGCTCAGCTGACAAGCAGCAGGGCTTGAATTTGAACCCAGGACTATCTAGTCTCCAAGCCAGCTTGGGGGCCCAGACAGCTACCTGGGGGAGAAGGCCTGGTGGTCGGAGGGCAAAGGGGTGGCCCTGTGGGAATCCAGCCCGGATGGGGGAAGGGCACCTTGCTCGTCCTCCCAGCCAGCCTCTGCCACGTTGCTGAGCGCCCTCTGTGTGACCCTGCCACGGCTCCCCAACCTTCCGGGGTCCCGAAGGAGCTAGCCTGGGTGGGGGCAGAGCTGGCCGCCCCCCACCCTGGCCCGACCAGTTGCCTGACAGACACGAGGCCCAGACAAGGGGAATTGGCAGCAGAAGGCTCGACTTTCTGGGTGGGGGGCACCCCAGGGCTGTGGCGGGGTGGAGGCCGGTAGGGGTAGCCGACCAGGCAGGCTGCACACCCCCAGCTGAGGGCTAAGGTGCCAAGAGGCAGCTCAAGTGATTCAAACCAGACGCCTGCCCGCCTGCCCGCCTGCCCACCCTCCTCCTCCGGCCCAGGGCCAGGGCCAGGGCCAGGGCCAGACGAATGCGGCCGGGCCCTCTGGTCCTTAATCACTGGCACCCACGTAGCCTGGGCCCACACGAGGTGGGGGGCACCCTGGCTCGTGTTTACAGGCAAGTGGCCAGTGTGTGGGTGCCGACCAATCTCTGGGGAGCGAGATGGTTTGTCCCCGGCAGCCATGGCTGGTCTCGGCGCCCACTGGGAGGGGCCAGGGCTGCAGAGTGAGCAGTGCTCCCCGAGCAGTTACCTAGTCCAGATGCCTCTGCGTCTAGGCCTGGAGGGGCTACACTTGGCTGTGGTTTCAAAACTGCAAGCCCCAAACCCACCCCGCCCGGAGGCTGGTGGGAGATTCTTCCTGACCCCTGCTTTGGGTGAACACAAGAAGCCCCCCGACCACACACACACACCTGCGGAAGCCCTACGCAGTGTTCATTCAGCCTCCTCCCAGAGGTTCTCTCTGTCCTCAAATGTGCCTTCTGCCTCCTACCACCCTGCCTTGGCTTGTGGCAGTCCTGATGCCTGGTGTCCTCCTCTGGCTCCCACGGAGAGTCACCCACCCTCCTCCTGTCCAGGCTAGAGGCCCGCATCCCCGACCTTGCCTCCATCCTCCCTGTGCAGGAGAGCAAGGGGGTCCGGGCAGGCCCACCCGGGCTGGTAAAAGGGCCCCCAGGGTGTCCCAGGGGGGTCCAGCAGCCCTCATCACCATGCTGCAGGTGTCAAAGGCAGGTGGACACACCTGGGCCTTTTACTGGGTCTGGGGGAAACCAGGAAGCTAGCCAACTAGTGATGCCGCTTACAAACGTGGGGAGAGGGCTCTTCACCGCCTCTGAGGGAGCTGGGGTGCGGCATGGCCGTCGTGTATGCTGCTGTGCTCCCAGCCCCAGGTGGACAGAGTGATGACAGTTACTGTGGACCAGATGCCACACTGAGCACCATTCCTACGTTAGCTCCTTTAAGCCTCACATCAGCCCCACATCCGAGATGGAGAAGCTGAGGCCAGGGGCCACTTACTTGCCCAGGGCCACCCAGAGTGGGCAGGGGGCAAACCAGGGTGAACTCCAGAGCTGTGCTCTCACTGCTAGGCTGCACTCTCTGGCCCTTGATGACGCAGTCACCAGGTACAGATGGGGACGCAGTCACCGGGTACAGATGGGGACCCAGGGCCCAGAGGGAGGCAGGGCGGCCCCAAGCTGGAAGCGCAGCCTCCCACAGTCCCAGGCCCACCTCTCCTGCCTGGCTCCTCCTGGAAGCTCATGACCTCTGCATGGGACCATCCCGGGGAGCCAGGAGACCAATGGCTCGTGCCCTCCTCTCGGCATGTCCGACCCCAAACCCAAAGGTTTGTCCCCACTGTCATGAGCTCCCACTGGCCAGGGGCCAGGGCTAGGACGGGCAGAGGGCCGGGGAGCTGGAGACCCGAGGCAGCTTCATCCAGTTCCTGGCAATGGCCTTGGACATGGGGAGGGGGTCGAGCCCTCCGCAAACTGCAGCTGTTTCCTTGAGAGCGGAAGTGCCATGTGGAGGCCAAGCAGGAGCCCCGAGAGGCCCACGGAGTGAGGGGCTAAGAGAGGAAGAGGGGCTGGTGGCCCAAGCCGGCCATCAACCCCCACGCCAGCTGCCCCCCAGCCAGCCACGGCCGACAGAGACCTTGGCCTTGGGGGGAACCTTCCCTTCCTGAGTTCACCAACCAGGGGTCCCTGGGCCCCCTAGATGCCCCTTCCCCCTTCAGCCCTGGCTGACCCCTTTCCCACCAGGATGACTGAGGGCAGCTCCCTGAGGAGTAGAGTGGTCCAAGTTCCTGCCTCTGGCTCACTAGCTGGGTAGCCCCGGGCTTGACACTTCCTGAAGCCTCAGTTTCCACATCTGTGAAATGGGGTAAGGAGAGAGGCCGCCCCCACCCCCCGACCACGGTATTGTCTCCAAAAGATCCCACTCACCTGGGGCTAAGCAGAGAGCAAGTGCTTGCCCCACAGGGATGAAGACCTGGGGGGTCCCTGCCTTCTGCTAAGAGGCCCTGCCCCTCCCCCGCACCAGGTAAGGTCCTCCGTGACCCTCTGTGGTGCCCTGAGCTCCCCCAGTAGCAGGTGACCACATCTTTCCTCCACCTTCCGGAGTCTGGGGAGGACTGTCTGGACCCCCAGGTCAGACTGGGAGCACCATCTTTGGGGGGGAGGGGGGTGGCGTGTAACAGAGCCGACACGGCAGGGCGGTGCCCAGTGCCAGCTGTGCAGCTTGCGTGAGAAGCGGCCACACGGGCTGTGCTGTGCTTAAGTGCTCCCAGGTCAGACTGCAGAGCCTGTTAGGAATTATGTCTGGCCGGCCAGCCAGAGGCCCGTTATATAACGTGGCACAGGGCAGGCACTAGCCACCCCTAACCCCGGCTCCCCAGCTCCCCAGCCGCTGCCCCACTGGCCAAGTCTGAGAGGAGACGTGTCCCACTGACCCCCGTCCACCCGCCCCATGCACATAGCACACCAGACCTCCGGCTCCAGGTGAAAAGGATCTGCTCCCACCTGCCAGGGCACGCACCAAGGACCTTCCAGGGCCACAGCCCGGTAGGGGCCCTGTGGGGTGGAGGCCACCCCCAGGCAGCAGGCACGCACCTGGGGCTGGCACCTGCAAGAGGGATGAACAGTGGGGCCTGGCATGGGCGGCACAGACCCCCAGCCGCCTGACACACACACACAGACCAAACCGTTCTGAAGGCTGGATACACAGGCCTGAAGCCTCAGCCGCCTGTGGGTCCATCAGTTTGGAAGGTGCTGGTGTAAACCTGGGCCGAGGTCACCTGGTTGAGAGCCAGCCTGGCCCTTAAGCCTCTGCCAGGCCGCTGCCCCAGGCCCTCTCCCATGACACCGCCTCACGGCCCCCAGCTACTGCGGCCCACCGCCCACCAGAGCAGGCTGCGTGCGCCATGCCCGGAGGGGCCTGTCACAGCATGGGTCTCCCCACACCCCTGCAGGGCCCACACAGCCCTTTCTCAAACCCTCGGGGGCCCCAGGGGCTGGGACTGAGACTTGTGAGATGTCGGACATAACAGGGCCCAGGGCTCAGGATGGGGTGTGCAGAGGCCAGGACTGAGGCGGGCAGGGCCCCACGGTGGGCTTCTTCCCCATCCCCAGGGTGGGCACCACGGGTAGCTCCTCGGCAGTGCCCCCCACAGCTGCGCTGTGCCAGCGCTCGGAGTGTGGATGTGTGTGAGCCAACACCGTCACCACCACCAGGGGACAGAGCTCTGCCGGCAGGGAGCCCTGTGCCCGGCATTGAAGAGGCTGGGTCCCTGCGGCCCTGGGCGGGGACCCGGTGCTGCTTACACCCTGGCACTCCAACACGAACCCCTCAGAAGCAGAGGCTCTCGCTCGGCCAGGGACCCTGTCTCAGTCCTGGTTCTCCAGCTGCTGGCTGGGCACACAGTCGGGACACTGACATTAGCCAAGTCCCCTTGTGTGCCAGGCCCTGGACCCAGAGCCTTCGACATGGAGCTCCTTTAAGCTGGCTAATGATGCTGTCATCGTGTTACTATCCCCGCATCGTCCAGAGCAGGAAGCTGAGGCGCAGGGGGGCCTACAAACCTGACCAGGTCAGCCGGGAAGCGGGCGGGTGCTACTGCCAGAGTCTCCTCACCACCCCCCAACTCCATGCCACCCTCGGTTCCCTCTGTGGCCAAGATATTCAAGTTCCACGTGCCACGAGGATCCAGTCAACAAATAGCCCTCCCTGCCCATCTCCGCCAGCCTCCCGAGCTGAGCCACAGGGGCTCAGGGGGCCCATCTCGGGGGCCCATCACAGTGACCCTCCCTTCCCCAAATGCACCCCTGCTTCAGGACTCTGGGGGCCCTTCAGGC
>NW_020174329.1:118222-137441 GCF_003031525.2 Neophocaena asiaeorientalis asiaeorientalis | reverse complement strand
GGGGGGGGGGGGGGAGGGGGGAGGCAGCCAGACAACAGGCCCCTCAGACCCAGGCAACTCCCCAGAGGCAAAGGGGTGGGAGGCCTAGTCACTGCCCAGCATCTGGCCTGGCCATCCTCACCCACCCATCTACCCACCACGGCCTGGGGACAAGCACACCCTGGGGTGGGCTGGCCACAGACCAGCCGCCCACGCCATTCTCAGCTCTGCCGCTAGAATGCCCTGGCCCCCGCTCAGGCGACCACCACCATGTCTGGGGCCCCTGCCTCACTCTTGTCCCTCCAAGTAAGCCTCCAGAATGCAGCCTGGCACCTGGGTTCAGATCCCAGCTCCTGCTGGCTGTGCGGCCTTGGGCAAGTTGCTTAGCCTCTCTGGGCCTCAGTTCCCTCGTCTATCCAGTGACGGTACTCACAGGACCACCTCCCAAGGTTGCTGTGGGGATTAAACGACTTAATCCGGAAGAGCGGCCTCCACACTCAGGCCCCTGGTGGGAGCTCCACGGACGGTGACTGACAATCATGGCAAGAATACAAAGCACGGGGACCTCCCTGGTGGTCCAGTGGTAAAGAACCCGCCTTCCAACGCAGGGGACGTGGGTTCGATCCCCGATCAGGGAACTAAGATCCCACATGCCATGGGGCAACTAAGCCCGTGTGCCACAAACTACAGAGCCCATGCACCCTGGAGCCCTCACGCCACAACTAAAGAGAGGAAAGCCGTATGCCACAACTAGAGAGAAGCCCGCGCACTGCAACAAACACCCAATGCAGCCAAAAAATAAATGAATAAAATTAAAAAAAAAAAAAGAGTACAAAGCAAGGGACTTCCCTGGTAGTCCAGTGGTTAGGGTTCCGCGCTTTCACTGCTGAGGGCCTGGGTTCGATCTCTGGGTCAGGGAACTAGGATCCCGCAAACCACGTGGCATGGCCAAAAAAAAAAAAAAGCAAATCTGAAAATGTCCCTGCTGTAATTAAAAATCTGCTCCCCACCCACTGTGGGGCAAGGCCACCCTCCCTGTCATGGCTGCTCAGACCTTCCCGGACCTGCCTCCACCCACAGCTCCCTGGCGGACTGATGGCGCCATCCCCCAGCCACAGAGCCAGGCCGCCCTTTGGTTCTGCCTCTGCTGCAGGTGACCACACGGAAAGGTGCAGTCTGGATCCATCTGGACTGGGAGCCCCTTGAAGCAGCTACTGGCTTAATTCTCCCCTGAACACAGGGCCCAGGCCAGCCTCGCCCAGAGCAGGTGCCAGGAGAATGTTCATCGACTTGAACTTGGATCAGTCCATAACCAACCATCTCTCGCAGGGTCAACTTCTGAATACCTCAAAACTCAGTCCAGTAAAGGTGGCAGGGAGGATCCCAGCTCAGAGGGCAGCCCACAGGCCTGGACACCTGGCCTGGGGTCAGATCTGACCACCCCACGGGAGGAGCAGAGACCCCGCTAGACCCAGGCACTCTGTCAGCTGGTGCGCCAGGGTTTTCCCAGCCTGGGGAGGGGGGAGAGGAGGAAGTGGGGGCTTGCCTGTATCCCCAGGACTGTCTGTGGTGATGGCAGGATGGCCACGTTCCAGTCTTGCTGCCAGCCGCTGGCCACTGCAGACTTTTAAACCTGGCCAGACAGTCTGAGAGGCTGGGCCTTCTCGAGGGCCAAGTCTGTCCAAGGAACAAAGGCTTCTGAGCCAGGCTCCCAACCGCAGAAAAGACTGGCCAGCCTTCCAGGACAGCTGGAATTTCAAAATATCTAACCCATTGTTGGAACACCAATCCCAATGGTTGGAAACTATTGTTGCTGTCCCCTTGGACACCCCCAGCAGAGACCCAGGTTGCCTGGGACAGGTTTTGTCTCCCTGTTGGCCCTCGGAGGCCAGAGACCCCTCCTTCTCCCAAGCCCAGGATGTAGGCCCAGCCTACAGAGGCAGTTTCTGGGCAGGGCAGCCGCTGGGTCTTAGCCTGTCATGGCTTTGTAGTAGATGCTGGTGAGCCTCCCATTGGGCCTGGAGAGGTGTTGCCTGGGTCCTGTTCATTTGCATCTCAGAAAAATAAAGCAGGTAGTGGACAGAGAGTGACCATGCGTGTGTGCGTGCGTGCGATTATTTTAGATACTTCTCTCTGAGGAAGGTGACTTTCAGCAGAGACTGGAATGATGTGAGGGAGCTAGCCATGCAGATATTTGAGAAAACAGCAAGTGCAAAGGCCCTGAGGTAGGGACATATATTGTGTTCTAGTTAAGGTGACCAACTGATGCGATTTGCCTCGCCCAGACTAAGAGGATTTCCGGGACACAGGACTGTTAGTTTTAAAACCAGGATAAGTCGGTCACCCTAGCGAAGAGACTTCAAGGAGGCGACTGTGGCTGGCGCAGGGTAAGCACGGGGCGGAGATAAAGTCAGAGAGGCGACAGAGCATCGGGTCCTGCACAGTCCTGTGAGGACTTTGCCTTTCATTCTGAGGGAGACGGGACCATCGGATTTGTGGGGGTTTTGTTTCTGTTTTTTGTTTTATTTATTTTTGGCTGCGTCGGGTCTTAGCTGCGGCACATGGGATCTTCCCTGAGGCGCTCGGGCTTCTCTCTAGTTGTGGCGTGCCGGTTTTCTCTCTCTAGTTGTGGCGTGTGGGTTCCATAGCACGTGGGCTCTGTAGTTTGCAGCAAGCGGGCTCAGTTGCCCCGCGGCATGTGGGATCTTAGTTCACCAGCCAGGGATCGAACCCGCGTCCCCTGCATTGTAAGGTGGATTCTTTACCACTGGACCACCAGGGAAGTCCCATCGGAGTTTTTTTTTAACAGAGGAGGAACATGATCTGACTTAGATTTTAAGAGGCTATTATCCCAGGTGAAATGCGAGGAGCTTATGAACATGAGGGGATTCTACGAGGGTACAAGGGACCTCCCGATCCTGTTGTGGCTCTGAGTTGGCCACAGAAAGCCTCTGCCTTACCTCATTATGATTCTAACAAACTTTAGTTTCCTGTGCTTTAAAAACACACGATGGGGACTTCCCTGGTGGCGCAGTGGTTGAGAGTCCGCCTGCCGATGCAGGGGACACGGGTTCGTGCCCCGGTCCGGGAAGATCCCACATGCTGTGGAGCGGCTGGGCCCCTGAGCCATGGCCGCTGAGCCTGCGCGTCCGGAACCTGTGCCCCGCAACGGGAGAGGCCACGACAGTGAGAGGCCCGCGTACAGCAAAAAAAAAAAAACACCATGGTTTTGGAAACAACAGGTATAAAGAGACAATATGCTAAATGCTTTGAACATTTAGCTCCTTCAGTGGAGACTCTCCTTCCTACAATCGTGGATTAGGTAAATCAGACCAAACTTCCCTCTTGGGACAACCAAAAAAGCTGGATGAAAAAAAATTGTTTTTAATCTTAAAAACATCAAACCCCACGAAACACAAAAGAGGAGGATCTAGGGAGATAAACAGATGGTTTTGCTCTCAGGGTATTTATGCATTCTGAAGAAAGAGGTGGGAAACAGCTTCACTTCTAACAGCTTTACGGAGCTAGGGGAAAAAATCAGTCCAGGGAACCTCAGGCCTGAGTTTGGATCAAAGTCATCCCAGACTGTGGTAGTGTTTCCAAGCATATGACAGAAGCATATGAACATCCTGTGTCATCCTAGGCCTCAAATTTTTCTTGCAAATAAGTTTAAAAATACAATGTCCAACACACAGTCAAAGATAACCAGGCACACAAGTAACTAAGACCCCGTGTCTGAGAACCAACAGAAACACAGAGACTTAAGGTACTTGAATTACCAGACACAGACTCAAACACTGACTCCTCTGAGCTCCACAAAACCCTGGGTGGTAGATACGGCTGTTGACTCCACTTGAAAGATAATGAAATTAAAGCTCAGAAGGCTAGTGACTTGCCTACAATCATCCAGCTAGTAAGTAAGAGAGTTGTGATTGAATATAGGTCAGTTGCTTCTGTAATCTGTGCTGTTAAAAACTTACTACACAAGAGGGTCCTTAGGAGGACCATAGAGTGCTGTCCCATGGAAGTTCTAGAGGCATGATGTCAGAGCCGGCAGCTGCCCTTGCACCTTGGCCAAGAGCCACAGCATTTCAGTAATAGGGGTGGACAGAGAAGAGAAGTGCCTGAGACCATGTAAGGGGACACCTGCCCAGCCACCCACCCTCATGTGTCAGGGACAGGCTCATGAAAAATGATGACCAGGAGACATAGAAAGAAGGACTGAAATACTCTGCTGATGGGGGAATAATTGGCTTTTCTGGATGACAACTTGGAAATGGCCATTAAAATGCAAAATGCTCAGCCCCTTCCACCCAACAATTCTACTTCCAGAAATTTATTCTATAGATACTCTTTCGCAAGTCCACAGAGATACAGGTATAAGAATGCTCACTACCGCATCATTTACAGGAGTAAAAAACTGGAAACAACCCCAGATGTCCACTCATAGAGAGCTGCTTTATTTATTTATTTTTTATTAAAAAAATTTTTTTGGATTAAGTGCACCTTTTATTTTATTTATTTTATTTAATTAATTTTTTTTTTTGCCATGCGGCTTGTGGGATCTTAATTCCCTGACCAGGGATTGAACCCGTGCCCTCAGCAGTGAAAGCAGCGAGTCCTAACCACTGGACTGGAGGGAATTCCCTAAAGAGAGAGTCTTTTTCTTTTTGGCCTCGCCACGTGGCTTGCAGGATAGATTCCCGACCAGCGATTGAACCCAGGCCACAGCAGTGAAAGCCCGGAATCCTAACCACTAGGCAACCAGGAAACTCAAGGGCTAGTTTAAAAATTAAGGTATAGGGACTTCTCTGGCAGTGCAGTGGTTAAGAATCCGCCTGCCAATGCAGGGGACGTGGGTCTGAGCCCTGGTCCGGGAAGATCCCACATGCCACGGAGCAACTAAGCCAGTGCGCGACAACTACTGAGCCTGTGCTCTAGAGCCCACGAGCCACAACTACTGAGCCCATGTGCCACAACTACTGAAGCCAGCGCTCCTAGAGCCTCTGCTCTGCAGCAAAGAGTAGCCCCCGCTCACCACAACTAGAGAAAGCCCGTGCACCGCAACGAAGACCCAACGTAGCCAATAAATAAATAAATTAATTTATTAAAAAAAAAAAAAGTAAGGTATATCCATATGAACCATGAAGCCATTAAAAAGAAGGAGGTAGATTTTCATGTATTGGCATTTTTAATGTCCAAAATATAGTATTAATTGGCAAAAGCAATTGCAAAAATGCATATTTTCTTCGATTTCATTTCAACATTTTTACATAGACACATATTTCGGTATGTGCATTGTGTACATATTCATAGAAAAAAATCTGAAATGCAACTGGAAATAACAGAAAATCAGGACTTGTATCTTCATTATTTGTGTACTGTTTGAGAATGAAAATGTATTATTTGTATAAGCAGAACAAAGTAAGCACAGGCATACATGTGTGTGCATATGTATATATACATATTCATATGCTCATTTAAAGGGCTTAAACAATCACCTTTCACCTGCATTGTTGTAAAAGCCTCCTGATTCTTCGGCTCTTTATTTGCCATTTTCTCCTTCTCAAACTCCCCCAAACCCACTCTCCAAACTGCTATCGAAAAGGATTTTCTTAAAATGCAAGTCCGAAAATGCTACCTACCCTGCTAAAAATGCTTAAATGCTCATCACCCCAAGGATGACATCTGAAGTCCGCAAGATGCTCGACCATCCTCTCTACGGATTGACCTCTGCCCCGTCTCTTTAGAGCTCTCCCCTCCAGCAGCTCCTACAACGCTCTCCCACCCCTCAGTCATCCCACTGACTGTCCCAGTCAGGCTGCACGAAATGGCGTTTCTAGCCCCTGTTTTCCTCTCTTCCTGAAATGACCTTTCTACCCCTACTCTTTACCCAGCTGACTCCAGTTTATCCTTCAGGTGATGTCACTTCAGAAAATCCCCAAGATTGGTGGTGTCGTAAGAGGAATCTTACGTGTGAACCCATTAACCCGCAATTGCTCTATTTAACACACATCAAACTACTTTTCAATTTCCTGCTGACACGTCTGTGTCACTCATTAGTGAGATTCTAGAAGGATGGGCGTGTATCTTGCTCCCGGCCATCTCCCCAGCCCCTGGCACAAGGCCCAGTGATTAATGTGTTCAATAACTATTTGGACATTGATTACATGAGGAACTATGACACACTGAAGCTTATTAAACTTTAAAACTTGGAAATACAGCAAAAGAAAACTAGTTTTTTTTTTTTTTGGCTGAGCAGCGAGGCTTGTGGAATCTTAGTTCCCCGACCAGGGATTGAACCTGGTCCCTCAGCAGTGAAAGTGCAGAGTCTTAGCCACTGGACCGCCAGGGAATTCCCACTAGTTGTCCTTTTACTGTCAAAGAAAAGAAAAAAAGAAAGGAAGAAAGAAAGAAAAATAATAATAAAGGGCTTAAAGGCACAATCAGGGAATTCCCCGGTTGTCCAATGGTGAGGGCTCTGCACTTCCACTGCCATGGGCCAGGGTTCGATCCCTGGTCAGGGAACTAAGACCCCACAAGCCGCATGGTGTGGCCCCCCCAAAATTTTTTAAATGACACAATCAGGCTGAAGCAGCACAGATGGCCATTCTCTGATGTCCATGTGGCAGCCATGATTTTGGGGACCCCCCCCAAAAGGCCTAGAGCCCATATTTCACCCAAGCCTGGAAACAATCTCCCCGGGGCGAGTGAGCAGTGATGGACCTTGAGTTAACTGGACATCGGTCACTGGGGTTCGTGTATTAGGGTGACAGGCCCGCTAAAGTGAATGGCACACGTTCGTCTTACTCTCTGGCCACTCAAGGCGGAGACCCCAGCGTGGTAGCTAAGCTTCACTTGGGGGTGTGAGCCAGAGGAGGGCTACACCAGCAGCTCAGACCCTTCCTGGGGTGGAGACAACCCTGCAGTGAGGCCTGGGTGGGTGCTAGGAGTTGTGTGTGACTCACTGCTTCCTAACTCTGTCTTGGGCCAACCGTGGGGCTGGGGGGGAGGGGGAGACAGATGAAGGTCGGAATGAGGGCTCTTATGGGAGCGCAGAGGGGTCAGTGGCTAACACACCCTCAGGCCGTTCCTCTCTGGCCAGGAATGGGGTGTTTTCCAGGCCAGGGCTCTGATTCTGGGGCGCTGGAAGGCTGTTTGATTCCATGAACGCCATTCCTGACCCCCTCTGCCAAAACGCGTCATGGCACGAATCAAAAGTGAACTTACAAATATTGACGGTTTAGAAGGAATTTCACAGCCCTTCTTGAGAGAGGTACAAAGGCACGGTTGGGAACCTATCCCTGACCATCCTGGCGAGGGGGACACAACTTTAATGCACAAAACTGAAGGTTTCAAGGTCTAGGGACCCCTTTCCCCCACCCCGACCTTCCACCTCGCAGGAGAGGAAGCTGGGGAGCAGCTTCCCCCCACCCCCGACCCCGCCTTTTTTTTCCCGCCACTGGCCCCTCCGCGGCAGCTGCCAGGGGAATAGCTCTTCACACGGGACCCTGTTCTTTCTTCTTTCAGGGCTTGGAAGGCTGAAACCGAAAGCCTCCTTCCTCTGCCTTCTCAGAAGACAGGACACCATCTGCACCTAGATCAGAGATGATGGCTAACGCTCACCGGGCGACCCCTGTCTTCCACGCTCTCAAATTCATTAAATCACTGTGAAGGAGAAAATGTGGCCAGCCTGCAGGAGGGGTTCTTAAAGGGCCCAGGCGAATTCAGCAAGCAGCCCCTCCAAGACCCACAAAATCTCCTCTTCTCACTCTGCCGTCCACCCTCCTTTCTGGACCGAAGAGGAAGAAAACATACTCACCGCTTCCTGGACGAAGGCTGAGCCAGCCGCGAGGTGGAGACCCATATTTTGTCAGGACTGAATTCATGTTTGACCTCTGGGGTGGTGGCACCTTGCCTGGCCCTTGAGCCACGTGCTTGACCCACAGTCCCTGTCCCTCTCTGCCCAGCTGCAGTCCCAACACTGGAGGGCTTCTCCCAGACTCAGCCCCAACCTTAATTTCTCCAGCTGAATCGTCTGCACAGAAAACCACCGAGCTCTCAGCCCTGCCAATTCTCTTCTCCGACACAGGCCCCCTGGGCGCTGTATATTTTAACGTATGGACTCTGTGGCCGCGGTTTGCACTGTTTCCTTGCTGGTGGTTTCCTCCCCTTGGATTTTCCACCCCCAAGTACCCATATGCTCCCTGGCACGCACTTCTCACACCGCTGGCTGCCTCAGAGGGTGCCTTCCCTCCTTTCCCAGAAAGCAGTGCCACGAAGACCCTCGTCTCTGCAATGCCAACAGCCAGCAGCAGCCCCCGGCTGGACTCCTCGGTCAGGAGGAAGGCCTGCAAGTTTGGTGGCTTCTTCCCGCCCGGCCGACATTCACAGCCCGGAGACAAGCCCAGGTCCGAAGCATTAGAAAAACCCAAGCCACAGTCCGCCGAGCAGCCAGCAGCATCGGGGCCAGTCGCCATGGCAACCCTTGGCTTCCCAGCCCAACACATTGTCTGCCCGGCTCGGCTGTTTGCCGATTCCCAAGACTGCTTACTCAGCTCCCGGGATCTCCAGATTGGACCTGCTGCCCCTCAACTCCAAGTGCGGCTCCTTTCAGACTGCTCCCTCACCCCGCGGCCCACCCTCTGCCCCATTCTTTTCCTGGCAAAGCCCTGGAAATAACTTTAACTCAGCCAAGGCTTTCTGGAGGCCCTACCTCACGTGGCTCTTCCCCTACTGCACAGATGGCCCCCATATTTATTTTAGCCACTGTTCAGGCTTGGCCTGTCAGCCAAGTCTCGTTGCCTCTACCAGGCCCCACCCTGGGAGCGAGGGCCGAGGGGCTGAGCTCTCGCTCTCGGAGAGGCGGTTACAGACACAGACCCCCGGCTTGCTGGCTAGCTTTCTTTCTATTTGAACTCTTCTGGGAGCAAAATTCTTTTCCCTGCTAATATACTCTCAAAGATAGTCCAGAAACCATTTAACTTACATACATGGGCCCAAAAGGAAAAATGAAGATGAACTCCCACTGGAGTTTATCCCGCTCAATACTGAAACAGAGAAAAGGTGCAGGGCACTTGCTGGGGTTTCCTGTCTTCCCCACTATGGCGCCCAGATTTCACTACCCCCTTTCGATGTTTTCCCCATAACTTCTCCTAAACATTTAAATAATTTCCGAGAATAAAATGGTCTATCTATGTACGTAACAAAATCACACAATTAAATTCACATTCTCAAAAATATTTAATGATACAGAAGTTCACAT
Organism: Neophocaena asiaeorientalis asiaeorientalis; assembly: GCF_003031525.2. Taxonomy (NCBI): domain Eukaryota; kingdom Metazoa; phylum Chordata; class Mammalia; order Artiodactyla; family Phocoenidae; genus Neophocaena; species Neophocaena asiaeorientalis. The sequence continues at coordinate 128,197 of NW_020174329.1, read as the reverse complement.
ATTAAGTGAAAAGGGCTGGATAGAAACCACACATACAGTTGAACACCAGTTTTATAAAACAAACACACACGTGCATTTTAGAAAAATACTGGACGAGACAGCATCACAGCATCCACAGGGATTCCGCGGCGGTGGACTTCAGGATCATTTCCTACATGGGTGAACTGGTCACACAATTTTAAAAGCAGTTAGCAGGGTTTATGAGAAACTCCCAGGAGCGGGTGATCGGTGGAAGCCCTGGGACCTTCCTCTCTGGAGCCCTGGGCAGGACCCACAGCAGGAAGAACGCTGTTAAGGGAAACCTGCCCGGGGACTGCCGGGTAAGATGGTTTCCGGTGCCGACAGTTTCTGCTTTGTCCCAGTGTGACTGTGAGGGATACGATCGTGGTCCTGCCTTCTGGATTTACAACCCTTAGAGACAGGCCGCATGCTAAGAGTTACTGCTTCGCCTGCTGTAGACACGCCTCTTGCCCTCCTCACGCAGGGGCCCCGAGGGAAGCGCTATCCGCCCATCTTAGAGGACACAGGCTCAGGTTAAATACGCCCTCAGAGCTACACTGCTAGCCAGTGGCCCAGCCAGAAGGTGAACTCAGAGCTCCAACATCAAAGCCTGCTGCCTTAACCACGACATGGCCTCAACGAAATCTAAGGGGAACAACTACCAGACGCTTTAATAATCACCGTCCCACGTCCCTCGGTCCTCTCGCCGTCTGTCGGGCAGAAACCTGAGTGCCCAGAAGGGTGAGGACCCGCCTGTCACAGGGACCCCAGGAGCGGCAGCCGGGACCCCACCACCCCCATGTCCTCTCTGGCCAGCTACTTCCAGGATCCGATTTTTCAAACACCAAGGCACCTCAAGAGGCAGTTCACCGACCCGTCTCCCCTTTCCTAAGTCCTCAGTTCTAATCTGGGGCCTCAGAGGATACAGTGGTGTCTGCCCCCAACGCCTATCGGGGGACAGATGGAAACAGAACTACCTGTCTTCACAAAATAAAATCAATCCTAGAATTGGAGAATCTTTTCATTTTCATGTCTACCTGTCCTGGAAACAGATCTATCTGAGAGCTGATTTTCCAGAACCACAAAATCAGTGACTAAGGGTTCTTGTTCTAAGTCATATATTCCTTTAATTTTCTTAAAATAAGCATGTACTGCTTTAAAAATCACACACAGAAATGACTGAGTTTTTGTTAAGAGTATCTCCAATGCAGAACTCTCACTACCCATCCTGAGCCATCACAGACAGTGGAAATGACAGAAAGCCCAAACCATCGCCACTGATAGTCAAACACACCAGGTGGATGCACCGTTGCCAGTCTGACTGGCACACCTGGAGCTGACCACAGCGCCCTGTCTCCAGCATCCCTGGATGCTGACAGAGGCCTAGGTGGGCTCCTTGGCCAGGCCATCTCCAGCCTCCGTATGGCCAGCTGACCAATGGCTGACAGCTCCCTCTAGCGGCAACGTTTGTTTTCTTTACCGATGGGGACTGAAGCCCGCAGCCTTAATGGTCAGCAGGAAACAGGCAAAAAGCGAGCCTGGATTTAATGAAAATGCAAATGACAGGCCACCACTTGCTGCTGAAGACCTACAGTATTATTGTAAAGGTACAGGAACTTGGGAAGGAGGCAAAAAGTTGATGGTGGATTGTCTGTTAATAGTCTTTGCAAGGCCAAGAAAGAAAACCATGTACAAGTTAAATTTAGATATAAATAAGAAGCAACTAAGAAGCTAGACATTAGGGTGGGGGGGTGGGATGAACTGGGCGATTGGGATTGACATGTATACACTAATATGTATAAAATGGATAACTAATGAGACCCTGCTGTATAAAAAAAAATAATAAATCTTTTTTAAAAAAGAAGCCCTTCCTGCAGGGCCCCCTTTGTTCCTCTGGTAGAAACAATCACAGTAAATACAAGTCTCCGTATGCAGATTAAATGGTTCCCACTGCAAAAAAAAAAAAGGGAAGCTAGACATTAAATGGTCTCTAGGGTTTCACACCTGATCCTGGACGGTGACAAGGGCTCTACAAGATGAGATGAGAAGCCACGTGAGTACTTAAGACAATGACAGTCAACGGTTTAAATGAATGTAAACATTAAAACCCACACATCCTAATAGCTGTCCTTCAACACATTCTGCTAGGAAGCTGGAATTCACAACACCAGTTTGAAAGGCTACCTCAGCGTCCTAAACGCAGAAATGGTGACCTGACCTGGCTGTCCGGATTGTTTACCAAAACCACTTCCAACCTGGGAGGTTAAAGAATCCTGACCACCAGGGAGAAGATGGAGTTCCATCGTTGGCCCCAAAGCCCCCTGGGAGAACAGCACCATCACCGACACAGAGTTCAGGTCCAGCCACCGAGCCCAAGAGCACGATGAGCTGCTCCCCCGGTCCTTCCTCCAAACAGCCTAGTGTCTGGCTCTGCCCACTGTGCGTTTTTAATCTCAGATGTGAAGTCAATTAGGACAAATCTGGTTTTAAAGAGGCCCCAAGACAGGCTTCCTGGATTTGAGAGCATTTTTTCAGCATAAAATTTTTCAGCATCAGATTTTAAAAAGGAAGAAGAAGGGCTCTGGAGTCAAACTTTTATCTCTGAAACATTGATTACCTTTAACAGACCAAACAGAGGCTTAACCCTTGGCCCACACGCATGGACGGGGTTGGAGAGCATCCAACGCGCAGGGATGGGAACGCCCCCCGCCCCGGGGGGGAAGGACCACAGGGCGCCACCACATTCCGCTATGCCCTCCATCCTGCTGGCCAGACTGCCTTCCTCCTTGGGATGTTTCTGTGGCTCCCATTACTCTATTTTTATCCAGATGCCAACAACCAGGTCCTGCAAAAACTTTACGAGGAATCTACCATGTTCTTTCTGTTTCAATGGCGCACAAACTTTTCCCTGCTGCTTTACTCCCTTAGAAAATAAAACAGAAGACCAGGGCACACCTCTCGGTCATGTCGACTTAAGAACAGACTTAAATGTACTCTAAACATACCCACGAGCTATGCAGAAAACACTGCACCATTTGCTACGTAAGCGCGCCGTTCCGTTCGTGGCCACAGAACCCCATCAGTCCGCTGGTGCCAGCCTGGAGACAGTCAAGCTCTCGGAAGAAAAGGTCCTTCCCTTATTAAGAACATCAGGATCAGTTTGTTTTTCGATAGAATTTAGGTTTGGGGTGCACTTTCTCTTTACGTGTTTCCTCAGTTTCTCTTGCTCCAATTTTCTCTGATGCTCCAGGAAGTTTAAAATTATAATCTGTTGTGATGTAAGGTATCGTCCCTTCGAGCCCACGCTGAAACGGAAACACAGAGAAAATACTTCAAATCCAGCCAAGACGGAAGACAGTGTTAAAAGTGAGAGTCTGAGGAAGGTCCTCTCACTCCTAAGACACTCGGCTCCGCTCCCCTGGAAGGGCCCACTTACAATTCAACCCCACAAACACATCAAACAGCATGAGAATGAGGGTGGGGACTTCTCTCTCAAACGGGCAGAACGAGCCGGTGGGGAGGGGGACACTGGTGCCTCCCCAGCTGCCTGCAGGCCCTGCCATTTGGTTTGGGGCCACACGGATGCCCTTGGCCAACGTGACCCTCCATGGCCTTCCCATGGGGACCCCTGAAGACTGTCTTCAGGGAGGGCTCATCATGGGGATGCCACCTCTGCTCTTTTCTCCCACACGCACGTCTGCAACGACGGCTCCACCACGGGGCTCCTGGCCGTGCGTGATGGCGACTCTGGGCCCCAGACCTTTAGGCCACGCTGACACACCACCACGGGGTGTGAGCTTCCCAGACAATAACCTGCTCCCCCGTGACTCTCGCCCCGACTTCAGGCCCCCACTCTCTACTGTGGACACGGCCAGCGAGCTCCAGGGCTGCCCCCGGGGGCCATACTCACCTGGCTCTTGAGAACACACTGTGGAATGGAAATGGTTCCAACCAGCAGACAGTTCACGTTTCTTAGCTCTTCTGGGGGCACAGGAGTGAGGATGTGGTAAAGCCTCTTCTCCATGTCGATCCCTCTACAAATTCCTTGAAAGCACACAAAACACACAAAAATCACCCTTTCTGGAAGATATCAAACTTCCCAACCATTCAGAATTGTAGAATGGCTTTTAAAATAAGAGCTTCAAGTTCAACTGTGTTTTGCTTTAAAAATACAAAGTGGCATATTTGAATATCTGAAGACACTTGGTACCCTTCTTGTTCAGCTGTGAGAAACCCAAGTCCTACACTGTCTTAACTAAGGTGCACCTGGGCCAGGGAGAAAGCCACCAGTGGGGAACGCAAAGATGACTCAGCCTCTCCCCACCACCGATCCCTTCTTTACCGTCTGTACTAAAGCATACGAGTTCTGTGGAAATGCTTTCGAGAAGTTCAGTGTTGTATAAATCAAGAACACATATTAACTGAGGGTTTTGCTAATCTTGAGGTGTGTAGGCCCAGCCCCCTTCCAGAAGTATACACTGACAGTTACTGATCTCAGTGAGCTGGGGGACGATCACGTAAGGCAGGTTTGGTGAGGGACGCAGGGACCCAAGGCTGCCAGGCACCACGGGGCTGGGTCCACATGCTGGACCTGTGCGAAGGGACGCACCAGGATGCGGTGTGATCTCGTATGTGCTCAGATCACCCCTGACCGTGGGGAGTCCAGTTACACAGCTTTTCCACTAGTCCAGGGCAAGAAATGAGACGGGCGTGGTGAGAAGAGGTGAGATGGAGGAGTCTGACTTTCTGAAAACGAAACCACCAGGCCTGCGAGTGGGCTGGATGTGGAGAATGAAAGCAAGGGGGTGCCAAGAAGGACCCAGGGGCCTGACCCAAACACCAGAGTAAATCTTCAAAGGACTGTTCATGGCCTGGGAACTGGGGATGGTGCGGGCTAGGAGGAGGAGATCTGGGGAGAACATCAGGGGAGGGGTAGAAGGACCTATCAGGACTCAGTTTGGGACCCAAGTCTTAGGTGCCAGTGAGACATCCAAGCGGAGAAGTGCCGTGGTCACATGGGCTTGGAGCTCTGATGCACCGTTGTGCTGGAGAGACCCCACGGACGTCAGCCTAAGATGGACTCAGAGCCCCAGCAGTGGGTGGGAGGGCCCACGGAAAACATGTCAGATGAGAAGGAGGCCGTGACCAGGCCCTTAGGAATCTTGGAGGAGAAGCAGAGAAAGAACCGCTTCTTTCCTGCCCTCCAGCCCGCAGAGCCCGCTATACAGAAGACAGAGAAGCTAAGCTCTCTGGCCACTCCAGCCAAGTGACGGCGACAAGGTCGAGCCCAGCCATCGACAGTTAAGAAGCGGGTCAGTTTCAGTAGGTTTACAGACAGTGTCCCTCTCAGACTCACCAAACCCCAAACAATCACAGATGGGCGTCTGGGCAAGCAGGATGGGCCCACTTGCATATCCTCTGACATCATCCAGGATCTTGCAAAGCCCAACCCAGCTGGCATTCACAGCGTATAATATGTGGGTAGGAGCGACATCAGCGTGGATAATCCGGAGTGCCACGGCATTGAAAGGGACCTGAAAGATACATGCGCATCCCCCTCTATGAATTCTACTTGAAAGACTACTTTTAATTTTTACAAGTCGACTCACCAGCTATCTGAAGTTCTATCTGCCAAACCACCTCCCAAGAAATATCTAAACAGAATGCAAACACCAACCAGCATTTGTTTAGTGCTTCACCGTTCTAATACAGAGAACCTAGGAAACTAAAACAAAGCTCCTGTATACCAGCAATACCTGCTGGAAATCTAAACTGAATGCCTGGAACTTTGTCTACAGAGACACAATGAGATGCAAGTTTGGAGACATCCTACATGAGCTGAAGTTGACGGAGGGAGACTATGAAAACCCCTCACTGAAGTCTCCTGATGGGAGAAAGTAAAAATCCATTCAGCGAGAAAAAGCCTCCATTCACTCCCTAATTTAATTATTGCAATAAGAAAAATGGATTGCATTCCCGGAGCACGAGGTAAATAATTACTTTTAACATGTAACTTTCTGGGTAATTTCAAACTTTTAAAGTAGAAAAACTTTTTTTTTTTTTAAATTTTATTTTTGACTGCGTTGGGTCTTTGTTGCTGCACGTGGGCTTTCTCTAGTTGCAAGGAGTGGGGGCTACTCTTCGTTGCGGTGCGCGGGCTCTAGGCACTTGGGCTTCAGTAGTTGTGGCGTGCGGGTTCAGGAGTTGTGGCTCGCGGGCTTAGTTGCTCCGCGGCATGTGGGATCTACCTGGACCAGGGCTCGAACTTGTGTCCCCTGCATTGGCAGGCGGATTCTTAACCACTGTGCCACCAGGGAAGTCCCCCTCACATTTGTTTTTGAAGCCTAAATAATATGTATAACAAAATGCTTTTCTGGGGACTTCCCTGGTGGCGCAGTCATTAAGAATGACTGCCATAACTACTGAAGTCAGTGCACCTAGAGCCTGAGCTCTGCAACAGAAGAAGCCACCACAACGAGAAGCCCACACACGGCAATGACGAGTAGCCCCCGCTCAGCGCAAGCAGAGAAAAGCCTGCGCAGCAACGAAGACCTAATACAGCCAAATAAATAAAATTTTTAAAAATTGTTTAAAAAACAAATGTGAATTTGTAACAAAAGGCTGTTTAAATTACTGGCAGGTTCAGTTATAGAGCATCACCAAGTGAGTAAACTGCAGTAAATCAACCAAAACTCCAATAAACCAACTGCCTTAGGTTCTTCAGTGGAGATGACTTGGAAGCCTGGAGCCAATCTCTCCATCAGGCTCAGGAAACACATCCTTGCCCCCCAGGTCACAGCCCCTGCCTGTGCAACCTCAGGCCAGTGTGTCTACCTGGCTGTGCCCAGTTTTCTACACTGTGAGCGGGGTCTGTAACAGCACCTCCCCGGCAGGCTGCCACGCCAGGTAATGTGCTCGGCAGAGCGCGTGGCACAGCGGGTGCTCAGCACTGCACAGGCCACACAGCAGAGCTGAGTACCCTGGGCTCTAGAGTCAGGCCGCCTGGGCACCAGTCCCGGCCCAAACTTTTACTATGGGCCTTTGGGCAAGCTGACTCAGTGCCCCTGGCCTCAGTTCTGCCGTCTGTAAAGTGGGGATAATAACAGCACCTCGGTGAGTAAAGGAGTTAACCCAGGCTTAGAAGAGAGCACAGCACAGGGTGAGCACTTAGTAATGCGACCTGTTGCTGTTTTATTCTGTCATCATTTGGAATCCTAATGTTATGGTGGTTTCTTCCCAAATGAATTTCTTCAGAGGTTGGAATCCAAGATGCATATACCCTAGTGCCAGAATCTACTTGCGACGATATGTGAAACAGTTTAAGAGTGTTCTCCGGGTGCCAGGCCCTGCTGTGAGCACTCGTGAAATCTGCACAAGCGTTCTGCGAGGTCTGGCACCGCTGTTCCCAGCTGAGAGCCCAAGTTGCACCCAGCCAGTCAGTGCAAGGGCGGAGATGGGCTGCCAGGGTGTAATCCCAGCGCCACCTCTGGTATTAGTAGAACATTCTTAGCCAGGATGGAACCAGAGTCAGGCCCAGCACAGCAGCGAAGAGCTCGGCTCTGGAGCTGGGCTGCCTGGGTCTGTGGCCAGCTGTGCCACTCACACTGGATCACTCAGCTCCCATCTGTAAAGCGGGGACAGTCACCAAATCTACACCATAGGGCTGCCCTGAGGACTAAATGAGTGAGGTGCTATGAAGTGGTCAAAGTGCTCTCGGCACACAGGCATAGGCGTGTTTAAGTAACCCAAATAAAGACAATTCCAAGAGTTCAGGTCACCTGATAGGGTGTCAGACCATGTAAGGGACACAGTGGCTTTGGCACTGGGGGCTGCAGCTGGCCAAGGTAACTCAGCACTGCCAACTCGCGAAGGACTTTGTTATGTGATTCTCTGAAAAGTAAATCACAATGAGGTAAACAGAGATTTAACCTTACAGGCCCACCTCCCACTGGAGACATCACACAGATTCTACACACACAGCCCACGTTCCAACCTTAGCATCTGCAGACCCTGCCCTTCCATAAACCCCCTGGAAATCCTTCAAGTCAAAGGCCCTGGCAAGCAGACCTGGAAGCCAATTCTGGATGTTTCCACCGGGAAAGTAACATTCAGAAAATAACTGACTCTCCTTCATAAACAGATAGCTGTGACAGAGATCTGAAAAATTTTAGAGGACTATTCCTTTGAAGGAATTGAGGACAGAAGGCCTTGTAAGGCTGAAGAAAACTAACTTCTCCAGCCATGATGCTTTGCTTACCTATTTCTTGGAGTTTTTCCAGACACAAACTCCGACTTAACGGACATCAGTTTGTATCCAGTAAAGAGAAGTGGATTCTCCTTTTCTTCGTCAGCAAATTCTAAACTGTCTGCAAATTCTGCCAGGTGGAATCCTCTGTTTCTGACTTTGGACGTGCTCTTTGTGTACAAGCCGTCCATGCTGTCCACGTAGCTTGGGCTGAGGTCTGGCATGTACCTACCCCGGTCGGAGCTGAACTGAACGACGTGGCTGGGAGACAGCAGTCGGATCAGGTCAATAAGAAGCAGGAGACCCTGGTCTACGAGGAAGGAGACCACGGGAGCACAGTTAGCGCACAGAGAGGCGACGCACTCCTGCAACAAGCTGGACTGCTTCTGAGACAAGGAACTGCCCCAAAACCGGGCTTCAGCACTAACGTCTGGAAGCCACGCACTTATTCCCACTGCCCAACCCTCCCGTCCAGCCCATGCGCCTCGGCGGGCTTACCTGCCACCCAGCCCATCGTGTTGACGATAAGAGGGGACTCTCTCTTGTAGGAGCTGAACACATACTTTATTATCTCAATATAATTTTCAAAGCTGTTTTTACAAGAAGGCTTCCCATAATAGACCATGTTCTGGGGTGTCCTCTGGTGGGTGAAAGGTGGTCCTAAGACGATAAAGATGAGCGTCATCGATCCGGGAGAACCTAAGAGGCGGCGAGGGTTTTGGCCCAGCCATTGTCTCTGACGAAGCTCCTCAGGAAATCCGAGCCCGTCCTACCACTAGGAATAGCTGTGCTCCTACTTTCGGAAGTCTAAGCTTTCAACTTCATACAAAGACACGCTCACGATTACGTACACAGTTAACCCCAACTAAGTCCTAATACAGCCACTCACTCAACAAACATTTACTGAACACCTACTGAATGCTGGGCATTGTCCTAGATACTTAGGACATTTCTGTGAACTGAACAAACATCCCTACAGGGCTGACACACTAAGGAAACGACGATTAATAACAGCAGCAGTCACCTGTTGGACTACAGTACTGTGTCCTACGTATGCTACACACACAGTCTCTAGTTTTCATAAACACCCTGTGAGACAGGAAGCATTACTTTTCCCCATTTTTACAGACAAGGAAATTGAGAAAGAGATTAACCTGACCAAGGTCACACAGCTAGTAGAAATCAGCTGGACTTGAACTCAGGTGGTCCAGCTCCAGAGCTCATACTCCCTAATCACAACAGCAGTCTGTCCATCCCCTCTGGCTGGGGCCAGCGCCCACAGCAGACAGGTGGCCAGGATGACGTCGCAACACAGTTGGCGGGGCAAGGGCCTTGGTCAATGCGGTTGGGGCGAGGCCGCCTGGGAAAGAGCTGGCGAGGCTCCCCTCCAGGTCGGGGCCAGGGGATTCGGGGCAGCCCACAACAGAAAGGGTGGCCTGCGTAGTCGAGGGACTGAGCCAATACAAGGGGAATGAGCAAATATGTAAATATACTGAGAATAACGGCAGCCAGGGTTCTTACCATCAGAGAAGGAACTTATAAATATGGAAGGGGGAAGGCTACCTAGAATGAACCCTGGGTGCTAGATTAGAATCGGAATGATCAGTGCAGGGAACTCCCTGGCGGTCCAGTGGTTAGGACTCCACGCTTCCACTGCAGGGGGCCCAGGTTCGATCCCTGGTCGGGGAACTAAGATCCCGCAAGCCACGTGGTGCGGCCAAAAAAAAAAA
>NW_020174329.1:71159-118206 GCF_003031525.2 Neophocaena asiaeorientalis asiaeorientalis | reverse complement strand
AAAAAAAAAAAAAAAAAAAAAAAAAAAGAATGATCAGTGCAAACTCATGGCTCTTAATAAACAGACAGATACAGAAAGACACAGAAATATGTGTGTGTACATATATGTGCACACACACATATTATATACGTACATACATGACATGCGTGGGTTTAAGCATATGCATATTCCCTAACTTCTGTCCACGGAGAGGATCTAGAAGAAATGACACCCAGAAGAAGATAAAAATAGCACACCTAGTTAGAGTGGAAAACACTGGCAAACACTATCTTAACCAACTGATCAGAGCTAACATGTCTGGCAACAGGACAAACTGACAGCATGTTGATATGACACACAGAGAACAGCGTCACTTCTAAATCGAACCACGGGGGAGCCTACAAACGTAACCTTCGAATTGTCAAGGTCATAAAAGATAAGAAAAGCCGGAGGAACTGTTCCAGACTAAAGGGGACTAAAGATTTGTAAGTGCACGCTGGGCCTACACAGACGATTGGAACCGTGGACAAAATCGAGTAACCGCACTGTGGCAATGTTACTGCCCTGATTCTGGCGGTTGTATTACGATTACACAGCAGTGTCCTTGTTTTTAGAAATACCCACTGAAATACTAAGGGATAAAAAAGGGAAAAAAATTAAATGAAGTAGAGAAAATGTAAAAGAGGAACAATGAAACCAGCTAAAGAGCTAAGTCTAAACAAATTTTTTTTTTTGGCTGCGCTGTGCGGCTTGCAGGATCTCAGTTCCCAGACCAGGGACTGAACCCAGGCCATGGCAGTGAAAGCCTGGAATCCTAAACACTAGGTCACTAGGGGCCTCCCCTAAACAATTATTATTATTATTTTTTAACATCTTTATTGGAGCATAATTGCTTTATAATGGTGTGTTAGTTTCTGCTTTATAACAAAGTGAATCAGCTATACATATACAGATATCCCCATATCTCCTCCCTCTTGCGTCTCCCTCCCTATCCCAACCTAAACACGTATTTTTTAGAAAGCTGTTAAAATAAAGTAAATGTATTTAAAAGTTCTTACTGACTAAAAGCGTGTTAAATCGCTAATATATCTAGCAACCTAATGTGATACCGTCTGCTTCCTTTAAAAATCGACTTAACAAAAGTCACACAATTACCTGAACAGAAACAGAAAAAGCATTTGACAAAATCCAACATCCTTCCATGATAAAAAACATTCCACAGACTAGGAATAGAAGACAACTTCTTCAACCTGACAGAGGTAAAGTGAAAAAAGCCACAGCTAACATTTTGCTTAATGGTAAAAGACTGTATGCATTACCTCCAAGATCAGGAACAAGAAAATGATGTTTACTTTCTATTCAACATTGTATTAAAGGTTCTAGCCAGAGCTACCAGACAAGAAAAAGAAATAAAAGGCATCCAACTTGGAAATGAAGAGATAAAACTATCTCTATTCACAGATGACATGACCTTATATATAAAAAATCCCAAAGAATTCACAAGAATGCTACTAGAGGTAATAAAGGAATTCAGTAAAGTTACAGGGCATAAGATCAAAACACAAAAGTCAGTTATGTTTCTATACACCAGCAATTAGCAATATGAAAAGGAAATTAGAATAGCAATTCCACTTACAATAACTAAAAGAATTAAATCCTTAGGAATAAATCTAACCAAGGAGGTAAAATACTGCTTAAAGAAATTAAAATGGGAGTTTCCCTGGTGGCGCAGTGGTTAAGAATCCACCTGCCAACGCAGGGGACACAGGTTTGAGCCCTGGTCCGGGAAGATTCCTACATGCCACAGAGCAACTAAGCCCATGCGCCACAGCTACTGAGCCCCCGTGCCACAACTACCGAAGTCCGTGCACCTAGAGCCCGTGCTCCGCAAGAAGAGAAGCCACTGCAATGAGACGCCCGTGCACTGCCCACCCTCGCCGCAACTAGAGAAAGCCCACATGCAGCAACGAAGACCCAACGCAGCCAAAAATAAACAAATTAATTAAAAAGATGGGCAAAGGACTAAACTAGACATTTCTCCAAAGCAGATGTACAAATGGCCAATAAGCACATGAAAAGATGCTCAACTCCACTGTCATTAAGGAAATGCAAATCAAGACCAAAAAGAGATATCACTTCACATCCACAAGAAAAGTCATAATTAAAATAACAAAAATTGGGACCTCCCTGGTGGTCCAGTAGTTAAGAATCCGCCTTCCAATGCAGGGGACACGGGTTCCATCCCTGGCTGGAAAACTAAGATCCCACATGCCCTGGGGCAACTAAGGCCACCCCCGCCCCCCCACAGCCTGCACGCCACAACTACTTTGTTCAAGATCACAATAGGCAGAAAATGAAAACAATCCGTGTGTCCATCAACAGTTAAAAGGATAAACAGAATGTGACATAATGGAATAATTTTCAGCCATAAAGAGGAATTACTTTTGACATATGCTACAATATGAACAGACCTTAAAACCTTTATGCTTAGTGAAAAAAGCCTGACACAGAAGGACAAATATTGCATGATTCCATTAGGCAAATTCATAGGAACCGAAAGTAGGCTAGCGGTACCTAAGGGCTGTGGGGGACTGGGGTGGGGAATGGGCTATTGTTTAACAGGTAGAGCATTTCAGTTTGGGACAGTGAAAAAGTTTTGGAGGTAGATAGCGGTGGTGGTTACACAACACTATGAATGTATTTAATGCCACCGAACTGGACACATGAATAGTTAAAATGATAAATCTCATATTACGTATAGTTTTGTATTTAAAAAAAGCAGTGTGGGAGTTCCCTGGTGGCCTAGTGGTTAGGATTCCAGGCTTTCACTGCCGTGGCCAGAGTTCAATCCCTGGTTGGGGAACTGAGATCTTGCAAAGCCTCAAGGCAAAGCCAAAAAAAAAAAAGGCAATGTGGGACTCTGATTTGGATTCTGAAATATAAAAAGGATATTAGTAGGATAACTGATGAATTCTGAAAAAAGACCTATAGATTAGTTAATAGTATTATATCAATGTCAATTTTTTTTCTTTTTTTTTGTGGTACGCGGGCCTCTCACCGCTGCAGCCTCTCCCATTGTGGAGCACAGGCTCCAGACGTGCAGGCTCAGCGGTTATGGCTCACGGGCGCAGCTGCTCTGCGGCATGTGGGATCCTCCCAGACCGGGGCACGAACCCGTGTCCCCTGCATCGGCAGGCGGACTCTCAACCACTGCACCACCAGGGAAGCCCCAATGCCAATTTCTTGCTTTAGATCATTGTATAGGGTTATATAAGATGTTAATATTACTGAAAAGTGTTTCCAATTTACATAAAATAAAATGGATGGGAATTCCACTTACTAAAATGGAACCCTAGAAAGGTCTTATTGGGTTTTTGTTTTTGTTTTTTTGAGGCTGAGGAATAGTTATGGCAAGACCATGAGTTTGGGAGTGGGGGAGAATGTTCTTTTTTTTATGTTTTATACTTTTGTATGCTTTGAAATTTTTTTTTAAACAATACTTTTTTTTTTGGATTTAATATTTATTTTATTTATCTACCCTTGGCTGCTTGGCCATGTCGGGTCTTCATTGCTGTGCGCGGGCTTTCTCTAGTCGCTGTGAGCGGGGGTGGGGGGCTACTCTTCGTTGCGGTGCACGGGCTTCTCACTGCAGTGGCTTCCCTTGTTGCGGAGCACAGGCTCTAGGTGCGCGGGCTTCAACAGTTGTGGCTTTTGGGCTCTAGAGCGCGGGCTCAGTAGTTGTGGCGCACAGGCTCCACGGTATGTGGGATCTTCCCGGACCAGGGCTCGAACCCGTGTCCCCTGCATTGGCAGGCGGATTCGTATCCACTGCGCCACCAGGGAAGCCCTCTTTGAACTTTCTGTATCGTTACTTTCGCACTGTATAAAACCAAGACATTTAAGAAGTATATAATACATACCTAGAACCGGTTCTGTAACATTAAGTAGAGAAATGCAACCTGGTGGAGTAAATTCTGTCTGTCCCAGATCACATTCCAAATAGTCAATGCAGGATATACTGAAAATTTGAAAGAAAGAAAGAAAAACTTAACAAGTTTTACTGTGCCCAAAGGGTAAATCAGATTGTAAAGATTTTATGTGATGCCCAGGCATAATCCTCCCCATGCAGCCTCACAGGCAGAAGGCTCCAAGGACGACAACCAACACAGAAGAAGGACACTAAAGAGAACACGGGCCGCAGGCAAGGCCACAGTGTCCACTCAGCATATGGATAAAACGTTGCCTTTCTTAACATTTTATTTTTAAAATACAACAGAATTTATCCCTACCCTGACTCTCTGGATTTGGACAAATACGTTTTCAGAGAGCAAGTGACGACTCTCACGAGCTCACCGACAGGGAAGGTGCGTGTACCTGAGAGCGCCATCACTTCACCCCAAAACCTGGTGTAACCAGACGGCCTCACTCAGCTGAGTGGCTTTGCGGGGTTGTATAGAATCTCTACTTAGGAGTCAGGATGCATTCCCATCTAGTTTCTCACATCAAAAATCCTACTTCCTGCCAAAAATCTAGCAATATGTCAAAAATACTCTTACCTATTTAACAACTGGTTAATCAGGTATCTAATAAATGTTGACTTTCCAATGTCCTGAGAGCCACAAACCAGAATGACAGGGCAGCCGTCTGCTTCTTCTGGAGGTGAAACAAACATTGACCCCTAAAATTAGCCATCTTCTTTAGGACACTAATCATCAACAGTAACCCTCTGAGGCTTTGGTGGATAAACGCTAGACTGTATCGGTACCTATTACTCACCACAAGAAATGCTGACTAACTCTTCCATGACTGAAAAGGCACTCTCCGTTAAACGAAGGCCGTTTTTTTTTCTCTCTCTTCTAATGCCGACAGATTTCAAGGCGAAATACTCAGAGTTAATCTGGAAAGTTGGAATCTGAAAGTAACAATGTAAACTTTAAGAAAAGATGAAAACAAACACACTTCTTTTTCTCCGGTTCTAAATTAATAAGCCTCATATAGTTGTGAGCTACAAAAGATAAATTTGATCCCTCCCTTTCTCTCACCCCCCAAATCCAACCCTCCGGTAAGTCTTGTTGACTCCCAAAGCCGTCCATGTCTCTATTTTCATAGCTTACGCTTACTACCAAGCTGCCACCACCTCTGCAGGAGACTCCAGAGAAAAAGAAAATGCGTAGAAATTTAAAAGTGATGGCCACAAGAAAAATTCAACCGAAGACCCCAGCTGTAGAACAGGTTGGTGATTTGGAACAAAGTCAAGACAATCTCCAAAAACATCAAGCAAAAAGACAAAGAGTTGAAAGGAGGGACTCCCCTCGTGGTCCAGCAGTAAAGAATCTGCTCTCCAATGCAGGCGATGGGCGTTCGAGCCCTGGTCGGGGAACTGAGAGCCCACATGCTGTGGGACAACTAAGCCAGCACGCTGTAACTACTGAGCTCACGCGTCTCAACTAGAGCCCGCGTGCCGCAAACTACAGAGCCCATGCACTCTGGAGCCTGCATGCCACAACTAGAGAGCGAGAGGAAAAGAAAAACCCACCGCCACAACTAGATAGAAGCCCGTGCACCGCAACGAACCGCCCACGTGCCACAACTAAGACCCGACGCAGCCAAAAACAAATAAATAATAAATGAATCTTTAAAAAAAGAGAGTTGAAAGGATGTGGAAGGTGGAGACATGAAGTCCGATGGCATTCTAGCAGAAGTAGCAGGAAACCGCAGGAAAGCCACCGGAGGAATGAGAGCAGGGCCCTGGCAGAAGCAAGTGGGTCTCAGATGGAATAAGGGAGGACCCAGGAAGAGACCCCACCCATGATCACATCCGCATGCAATTCATCAACCCTGAGGAGAAGGACATCATAAAAGGAGCAAGGGGCTTCCCTGGTGGCGCAGTGGTTGAGAGTCCGCCTGCCGATGCAGGGGACACGGACGGGTTCGTGCCCCGGTCCGGGAGGATCCCACATGCCGCGGAGCGGCTGGGCCCATGAGCCACGGCCGCTGAGCCTGCGAGTCTGGAGCCTGTGCTCGGCAACGGGAGAGGCCACAACAGTGAGAGGCCTGCATGCCGCAAAAAAAAAAAAAAGGAGCAAGAATCAGCCTGGGATGAGGATTCCTAGCAGGTATTCTGGATTCTAGAAAACAGTGGAGCAAGTCCTTCAAGGTTTCTAGGAAAACTTCTGTGAACCTGTAATTCTACACTCCGCTCAACTATCAATCACTGAGGGAAGAACAAGTACATCTTATAAAATGAGATAAGTGAAAGTTTACTATTTGCCTTATATGAAAATATAATTGCAGAATGTGTTAACGCGTAAGTGTGGAAAGGAAAGTTATCCAACAAAGATCATAAGGAGGATAAACAGTGCTGGTTGGGAAAGTCGCAGGGACAAAACAAAAGCTGAAAATAAATGAAAAAAGAATGAGTTTGATCGTGGCATCTGAAACATTCACTTGGTAACAAGGGATTTCCATTCCCTTCTCTATGGCTCCGACCAAGCTGCTGGATTCTGTACTAGATTAAATTTACGTGACCACAAGAGCCCATTCATTGTCCTGCCCTTGTTTCATATCTTCCAGCCTCCAACCCCCTCCTACTCCCTAGGTGATAACCTTGAACCGTTTCACAGCGTAAGGGGAAGCAATCAGTAGAGACCTTCCCCTTGCCTCTGGCTCTGTCCCAGGCACTGCCTTCGGCCACTCTGAAGGAACTGCCTCTGCTCCTAAGGCCAACCCTCCACACAGGCACCAGAACCCGTCCCTCGAGGTCCAATCCCCCACCTCGCTCCAGCCATCCTCTCCCTCATGCGCTAGCGTGCTCTCCCCTGTGGATCTTTCCCACCTGCTGTGTTCAATCACGAGGTTGTTTTCCATCCACCTGCACAAAAACCAGAACTCTCTAGTTCATGTTCACTCCTCCCACCACTGTTTCATTTCTTTCTTCCCTTTAACAGCTAAACTCTCTAAAAGCAAAATCCCTGACTATTAAACCCTTGAGTTCCGCTCTTCCCCAGGTCTTGACCCCATTCCAGTCAGGCCAGCCCCCTCAGCAATGCAATGAAACCACTCTTGTCCAGATGGTGATTCTGCACCCAAGTTCCCTTCTCAGGCCTCATCTCACCATCAGCTGCAGCGGGGCCTCCGCGTCCTCCAGCGGCTCCCCAACCACGCCCACCTGTTGTTGCAGTCTTTGTTGCTCCGGGCTCAGACCCTGAACCTTCTCGTTTTTTACCTGTATCAACTCCTTGGCGTTACTATCCTGTCTCATGGGCTCCAGAACCCTCTTCTGCTGAAAGCTCCCAAATTTACATTCCCAAACTCCTCTCTGAACTTGACTCACACACTGAACCTCCCACTTGACATCTCCAGCTGAATGTCTAAGAGGCATCTTTAAGCTACAGATTTAAGTCTCCTCCCACAGCGCCCCGTCTCCGTGCACCCAAGCACTCACACCTCACACCCAGTCTGTCTGATGTTGCTATAGAGTTGACTCAGTCTACTGGCTCGTGGGAGACAATTATAGTGACCGACCCGACTTCAGGAAATTAATACTAAGGGCAGCAAAAATTTGGAGGTGAAGAGAGAGATGGGATAAAGTGTAAGTACACTGAAATTACTCATTCTCGTTCGGAGTTTAGAGAAAATTCATACTGTCTCAAGTTAGTAAATCAAAATATAAAGATAACCACTTAAAAAAATATAAAGATAACCACTGAAGAAGTATCAAAAGGCATGTAACCAACTATAGTAGAAAACGATGACTTTCTCTGGGGAATGAAGCTAAGGGGGGTAGAACAGACAACTTTCACGATATAGCCTTCTATACTGACTTTTACTTTACACACATGTCACATTCTGTACGACTTACAGCACAATGTGACAGACAGACTGATCTTCCAAAGGGGCATCCTACATAGTCATCTGACTGTTTTGGTGAAAGTAATTAGCAAAACTCTGAATGAAAACTGGTTCTACCTCTTGTACGAAAACGTAAGATAAACCTGGATGGCTGATTATGAAGTTCACAGTGGAGGTTTTCAGACGTTCCAGCAACAGAATGGAACACAGAGGAGAAAAATTCTTCATCAAACAGTATCTGTCGTCTGTAAAGAGAGATATAAACTACCTTAGAAATAGCACGCCATTAAACTCTATGCCCTTTAGGACCTCCCTCTCCTCTGCTAAATTCCAAACTTTTGGAGACTAGGAATTATGTTTGAGAGGAGGCCATATTGCATGATAGGAGCACACCTGGGTGGAGAAGTCAATCCAGGTTTGCTACCTAAATGCTGTGTGGCCTTGGGCAACTTTTCTCATCTGTAAAATCGTGAAAACAATAGTTTCACTCTCAAGACCCTGGTGAGAGTTTAAATAGATACAGTAAAGAGTACAAGTTCTAGGCCATAGTAAGCATCTGAAAATTATTCGCCTTGGGATTTCCCCGGCCGTCCAGGGGTTTAGACTCTGCGCTTCCAATGCAGGGGGCATGGGTTCAATCCCTGGTCGGGGAACTAAGATCCCACATGCCGGGCAGCACAGCCAAAAAAAAAAAAAAAAATTATTCACCTTATTACGATACATCCTTAGTAAATCATGCAGTTTTTTTCATTACCTTGGTTCAGATAAGATCTGAGCAAACTTCGGGCTTCCCTTTTCATCTCCTTCTTGCTTTTCTCATGCACTGAGTAATGAACTGCATTGATAGTCAGGCGAGAGTGGGTATAGGTAGAGAAGACATTTTGGGCAGGTTGGCCTTGGCTGATGGTAAAACCAAACACCTGCACCTGGCCATAGAGGCAGGTCACACGACAGATCCCGCTAAAAGTAAAGCCCTAGAGGGAAAGAAAAAATAAAGGAAGAAATAAGGTTACAGATTCTGTTACCAATGACTGAAAACTTCTAAGATCTTAACTGGCTACTCAGACATCAAAAGGAGGCTGATTTCCAAGTAACAGAATACCTTGTAGATGACTATCTAGTATTTTAAACTAATAGATTAAAATATTAATATTTTTAACCTAAGATCATATCCTACGGCAGCTACAGGGACAGAGAGTCTGGTGAACACTGACCCAGGGGGCGCCCCCTGAACTCAGCTCTGCTGTACTCCTGGCTCCCTGTTCTTACAAATGTCCAGCGCCTGCCGAGTCTCTCCCGTTCTTGGGTTTTCACCTCCCTCCTGTATTGCGGGGGACGTCCCAGACCAACGTTCAGGTGAACGTCAGGGGCCCTGCAATCAGGCTGCCAGGGTTTGACTGCTGGCTCTACCTACCTCTGCTGTATAACTTTCTGGCAAGTTACCTAAGCTATATTCTTTCTTTCTGTAAACATTCCTAGCGGTAATGACTCCGTAGAGCATGCATGGGTACTAAATGGGTTCATATGCCCCAGATACTTAGAACACTTAGAGCCTGACATTTCTAAGCACTCGGTAAATGCCACCTATTATTATCATTACTATTAAAGTCCCTCCAGCCCCGAAGACTTAGAATTCCCTCGGGAGGGTCCCTGTTACGCTCTGCCCAGCACCACCGCCCGAGGAAGGCGTCCAAAGAACCCGCAGGGGGACACGGGCCTCTCTCAGCCTGCAGCTCCCGGGGCTGCGTCCCTACCCCTCCCGCTCTGCCCTGCCGGCTCCCCGAGCGCGACCTACCTGCCCCAGCGGCAGCAGCAACACGGCGCGGCCCGAGCCGGCCGACCGCACAGGCGGGATGGGGAGGATCGCGGAACAACTCGGGGCCGGATCCTTGGCCAGGCGGGGACTGGGGGCCGCGGTCTTGGGCCTCCGGGGCGCCACCGCACGCGACACCAGGCAGCCGCCCTCCCGCCAGTCCACGCCGGCCGCCTGGGCCTGCAGCAGTCGCCGCCGAAAGCGCCTTCGGCTGCGCCAGCGCAGCCTCCCGAGCCGGCGGCGGGGCCGGTAGCTGAGGATGAGGTGCGGCCGGGCCTTGCGGGCCCGCAGCCACGTGGAGCGAGAAGGACCCCTCTTAAACAGCAGCAACGAGTCGGCCATGCTGCCCACCGGCGCCTGCTCCTCGACAATCTCGCGAGATCCCGTCGCTCCGCCCCGCGGCCCATCCAACGGCCTGGGAGCCGCTGGCGCCCTCTGCCGGCGGCCTCGGCAGCGCCCCCGGGCCTCACCCGGCCCCTTGGAGGCTCTGGCCCTCTCGCGGTGGGAGGGTAGCGGGGGCCGGATCTGGGGGCCGCCTGGGGCGACACCCGGGCCGGGTGTCCCAGCGAAGGTTCTATTTACATTATGCAAAAGCCCCACCCCGGCAGCCTGGAGAGGGAAAGTCAGATACCCTGAGTCCAAGGCCACCTCTCCGGAAATCCACCTAGGATTTTTTTTTTCATGCAGAGAAAGCTCCAGGATTGACGTTTTAAACAAAACCAGTCTATTTGCAAGCATTTGTCTTTGAGCTGAAGGGAGCAACCCTGTTTATAACAAGGCGAAATCGGGATGATTTACTCAGAATTTCAATTTCAGGATACTGAGGACTGGGGTGGGTGTGTGGAGTTGCAAGTTTAACTCAAAGCCTTGCCTCACTGGGTCAACTGAGGCCCAGGTAAAAGGTTTTAAAATCCTCAGCTCCCAGAGAGCAACCTTCCACACCCTGTTCCCCCAGAGAAGATGTGTTCCAGCCTTCCTCTGCCCGCCCCCAAATACCAGGGCTCTCTTTCTGAGCCAGGTGAAGCCACAGGCAGCAGTGCAAGGACAGAACCCACAACTGTCCAGAGGAAGGGCCAGTGGGTGCCACCTGGTTCGCACCTGTGCCTTTACCCTGCCCGGTTCCTGAGGAGGACTGCAGGCCCAGACGCTGGAGGCAAACAGCCCGCTTCCTATAACTGGGTTCCAGTCCCACCCCTTTCAAAGGCATGAAACTGGGAAGCATGAAGGCATGAAACATGGGCAGCTGCCGACTCTTCTAGTTAAACGGCCCGGTCTGGTCCCAGGGCGCGGCGCGGCCATGCCAGGTGCAGGGAGGTCTGGCCAGCATGTTACTCTGGGGGGCGAGCTTCATCTGCCTGCAGCTTTCCCTCTCCTGCTGCTGGGCTTTCAGCTGCCACAGCACCGCGTCCTCTGACTTCAGCCTCCCTGGGGATTACCTGCTTGCGGACCAGTTTCCTCTCCACGGTGACTATCTAGGGGTGAGATGCAGACCCACAGTGACCTTCTGTGACAGGTGAGTGAGGGGTCAGCAGAACTGTCACCTAGGGGGGGCCATGCCTACGGGGCCCTCTGCCAGCCCCCCTCAGCAAGACCCTGCCAGTTCTGCCTCTGGGGTGACCGTCTGAGCTGCCTCCAGTCCCTACCCAACCTGCAGGCGCCACCTTCAAGTGCTAGCTAGCCCCTTCCCTGGCACCTTGTAATACAGTTTCCACTTTGTAATATGTCCTTTTGCCCTGGCTGTTAGAGTCCTTTGTCTTTTAATTCCATGCCAGTTGTTTCCTGGCTTTGTGATGTAACTAGATGGCAAGGATTAAGCAAGCATGGCCTCTCCCCTCCTCCGTCTCCTCCCCCACCCCGTTCCTCCCCAAGTTCACACTCCTTAGTCTCCCAGATGGCGAGTACAGTCCTCCAGGGGAAGCTTCCCCCCATGTGGGAACACATAGCAGTAGATGCTTCAGGAGCTTAGCAAAGATAAATTAGGTTGGTGTCTTCGTGAAGTCAACAGTCTAGGTAGAAAAAACAACGGCTTTTCTTATAAAGAAGATAGTTTCTTGCCATCCATCCAAGTGTTAGGTTTGGGCAGCTTGAAGATGTATCATAGCTCAAAAGTAGGATGCCCGAAACATGAAGCACACCTGACAGCCGGCCCCGGAGGAAGGTTCTGGAAAGCCTGGCGCAGGAGGACTGGCCCAAAGAGCTACAGATGGGAGCCTGGGAAGAAAAGACTCGAGGAGGAGACATAGGAAAACTGGCTTCAGGTAACTGATGGGCTGTCACGAGCAGGAGGTACTGCATTTCCTTCCAGTGACTCAAGGACAGAAGCGATAGGAACGATGGGAGAGCCTAGCAACAAGCAGAGAGGCTGGGAAATGGAACAGGCTGGCACACTCTCCAAGGAGGGCTGAATCGTGTCCCCAGTGCGCCCTTGTCGGTGTTTCCCAGAGAGGCCATGAGGAACACAGGCCCTCATCACAGGCATGAGTGTCCCAGTGAAAAGTACTAGTTAAACAAGGTTAAGCATGGACCGTGGTTGATTCCATGTGTCAACTTGGCTAGGGCCTGGTGCCCAGTTGTTTGGTTAAACACCAGTCTAGATGTTGCTGTGAAGGTATTTTTAGACGTGGTTAATATTTGTCTATTTTTAGGATTTTGTGACGTGGACCATTTTTAAGGTCTTTACTGAATTTGTTACAATATTGCTTCTGTTTTACGTTTTGGTTTTTTTGGCCGTGAGGCTTGTGGCATATTAGCTCCCAGCCAGGGATCGAACCCACACCCACTGCACTGGAAGGTGAAGTCTTAACCACTGGACCACCAGAGAATTCCCATAGATGTGGTTAACGTTTAAATCAATAGACTGAGTAAAGCAGATTGCCCTCCATCATGTAGGTGGGCCTCATCCAAACAGTTGAAGATCTTAAGAGAAAAGATGGAGGTTCCCGGAAAAAGAAAGAACTTCACCTTCAGCCTCAGCCTCGACTGCAAAATAAAGTGTCGTGGGAATTTCTAGCCTGCCCTGCAAATCTCAGACTAGCCAGCCCCCATAATCCCATGAGCTAATTCCTTAAAATAAACCTCTCTTCTTTGCTCTCTCTCTCACTCTGTCTCCCTCTCCCTCTCTCTCTCTCTATGTATATATGTATGTATCTCATCTTGGTTCTGTTTCTCTGGAGAACCCTAATATAGCAGGTTTCTCTCCTACAGGACTTGGGAGCCTTTCGGTGCTAACATGCTTATTTGGGGGGAGGTGGGCATGGTATGTGTATTTCTCCAATTTGCCCCCTACCTCTCCGAAGGCCTGTCAACAGAACCATGTGTGCCACAGGGTCCACACTGAGGTCATGGTTGTAGGGGGCTGAACAGATGACCTCAGAGGTTCTTTTCTACCCCCTAAGCCTGGGGTTCCAGGAGACCAGAGGGTCTCAGCAGGGCCTTTTGCCCTTTTCAGCTCTCAGCCTGGCTTTCCCTACAGGCCTAGCACCTTCAATGGCCACGGCTGCCACCTCTTCCAGGCCATGCAGTTTGGCATCGAGGAGATAAACAACTCCACCGCCCTGCTGCCCAACGTCACCCTGGGGTACAAGCCGTACGACGGGTGCTCGGAGTCAGCCAACGTGTTTGCTACGCTGAGCCCGCCAGGGCCGCGCTACGTGGAGAGCCAAGGAGACCCTGCCCACTACTCCCCCGCGATTGTGGCAGTGATTGGGCCCGACACCAGCAACTATGTTGCCACCACTGCAGCCCTGCTGAGCCCCTTCCTGATGCCCCTGATAAGCTGGCGCCCTGGCAGTTCGCTCACCTCCCCTCCTGCCAAGTCCAGTGTGGGCTGGGGTGGGTGGGCAGGAGCTGCCGTGCCTGAGGCCTGCCTGGACTCCTGGACCTCCTGGGTGGTCACTGCTCGTTAGTCACCTGCCTGGCATTCCTTCCTGTCCAAGCGTCGCTTCCAGGTCTCCCTGCCTCAGTGCTCACTGGAAAATCCATTCTCCTCGGAAACTTCTGCCCTTCTTTCTCCTCCTGCTGTCCTATCACCTTTGTGCAGAACTGAAAACCCTTTGTTTCCCAGCCCCCCAGACTCAGGCTCAGAGGTGTGGCATCTGTCCCTGTGCGGGCCAGCCCCCTCCTTCCCCTACTCTGCTCATCGACCTCTCCCTGGGCCTCCTCCCCCACCCACACGCTTGCCCGTCTGTCTGTCCTCCTCTTCCCTCCAGGCGCTTCTCCTCTCAGACCTGGCTAACCCTGCCCTGCTTCCATGCAGGCTTCTCCGCAGAGTCCTCTGTTCCTGTTTGCTTCTCCCTCTTTGCCTTGACTCCTCCCTCCGCTGCCCTGCACTCTGCCCTTCTAGCCGGTGCTGGAAGGTGCAGCTGGGTAGGGACTGGACGTGGTTCAGGTGGCCAGCCCGGAGGTGGAACCCAGCACCGTCTTACTCAGGTGGGCTGGTGCAGGGCCCAGTAGGTGGCCTTTAATCCATTTGATCTTTTTTTTTTTTTTTTGGCCCCATGCTACTCAGCATGCGGGATCTTAGCTCCCCGGCCAGGGATCGAACCCATGCCCCCTGCATTGAGAGCGTGCAGTCTTAACCACTGGACAGCCAGGGAAGTCCCTCCATTTGACCATTTTGACACTTTCCCTCAGCATTTACGACCCTTTCACTTGGGGCACTTCTTTCTTGGTCTCCTTTAGAGAATTCTGCCCCCACCACCGGCCCCCATCTCCTCTGAGAAGGCGGTGACTCCCTACGGCAGACCCCTCCCCTTCCCAGGCAGGCCGAGGACGGGGCTGAAATTCCTGTCTCCACCTCCCTTCTGACCCCTGAGCACCAACCTGATTTCCAGACGCTCGCCCAGCGCCCAGCGTCTCCACTTCATGGACCCATTAGGCCCCCAGATGAACTTCCCTCCCCACGTAACACAAGCCTCTTGTCTTCCTGCATCCCCTGCCTGGCCCGTGTGGCAGAGTGACTGTCTCTAGGGAAGCCAGAAACCCTGCAGTCCCACCTTCACTCCCTTCCCTGCCCCTACATTTAGCTCATCTCCACGGCCTCTGCCGGGGGTCGGTCGGGGAGGGGGCCCTCACCGCTGCCAGCTGTCCCTTCTTCTCTATGGCCACTGCCGCAGCTTTAACTGACTGCCCTCCCCTCTCATCTAGATGATTCCTTCAGGTCCTAGGAGTTCTCTGTGACTCTGGCCTTGAGCCTTTTTGTTGTCGTTGTTAGTTCCCTGACCAGGGATTGAACTTGCGCCCTTAGCAGTGAAAGCTTGGAGTTCTAACCACTGGATAGCCAGGGAATTCGCCTGGCCTTGAGCCTTTTTAAACACGTTCCTCACTGATCAGAGATACACTCCTAAAACACAAGTCTGATGTCACTTCCCTGCCTAAACCCTGAGGCCTTAGGATAAAGCCCCAGCCCCGCAGCAGGGGGCTAAGGCTTCCCACCCTGACCAGACACACCTGCTCAGGCTCTCTTTCTTCCTGGATCTGACCTCCAGCCAAGTGGAAGTCCCTGAAGGGACACACACACACACACACACACACACACACACACACATACACACACACACACATATACCATTTCACTCCCTGCAAGCGGCTGTGGTCCCTTTGTCCACAGGACAGATTCCCATTCTTCTCCCAGAAGTCTCCCTGGGGACCTGCTCCCTACCTGACATGTAACCTGTTAGCCTCGTGTGTCAAGTGGTGCTCTGCTTGAGACCCTGGGCCAGGACCTTGTCTCCATCCTCCCCGTGTCCCCGCGCCCAGCACAGGGCTGGCACTGGGGGGGCCCTCATTCGAGGCTGATGCCACAGAACTTGAACTGAACCCCACAGGTCAGCTCTGATGCCAGCAGCGTGACGCTCAGCGTGAAGCGGCTTTGCCCCTCTTTTCTGCGCACCATCCCAAGTGATGAGCGCCAGGTGGAGATCTTGACGCTGCCGTCGCGGAGGTTCGGGTGGGTCTGGATCTCCATGGTGGGCAGCGAAGGTGACTACGGGCAGCTAGGGGTGCAGGCGCTGGAGGACCAGGCCACCCAGCAGGGCATCTGCGTTGCCTTCAAGGACACTGTGCCTTTCTCTACCCAGCCGGGCCATGAGAGGATGCAGAGCGTGATACGCTGCCTGGCCCAAGCGAGGACCGCGGTCGTGGGTGTTTGCTCCAGCAGGCAGCTGGCCAGGGTGTTCTTTGAGTCCGTGGTGCTGGCCAAGCCGACTGCCGAGGTGTGGATCGCCTCAGAAGACTGGGCCATCTCCAGACACATCAGCAATGTGCCTGGGATCTGGGGCATCAGCACAGAGGCGTGTCCCTGGCCTGAAGGAGTTTGAAGAGGCCTATGTCTGGGCAGACAAAGGAGCCCTTGGGCCTTGCCTCAGGGGCTCCTGGTGCAGCAGCAACCAGCTCTGTAGAGAGTGCTGGGCTTTCGAGGCACAGAAGATGCTCACACTTGGAGCATTCTCCATGAGCTCCGCCTACAACATCTACCAGGCTGTCTATGCCGTGGCTCACAGCCTCCACCAGCTCCTGGGCTGTGCCTCTGGAGTCTGTTCCAGAGGCTGGGTCTACCCCTGGCAGGTAAGGCACTTAACCTGCCGCTGGCACCCTATATCAGGGTGCTTTCCTGGGGCAAGCAGAGCGGTTCCTCTTCGGCTACCCTAAATGGAAGGGGTCGGGGACAAAGGCCCCGCCTGGAGGCTGATTCCTTCTCTGAGGCTCGTGTTCGTCTTCTGTTCTCTGAACTGTGGCCCCTCCCACCCACCATGCCTCAGATCCAGGGCTTGAAACCTCTGCAAAGGGCTCTTTTGTTAGAGACTTCCTCTCAGGAGGCTGGATAGGAGGGTGAAGGGGCCTCCTAGGAGGGGAGAGAGCCTGAGAAAAGGACCAGAACTTCCAGATGGGCTGAAACCACCCAGATGGAAGCTCAGCAAGGCCCCACGCACTTGCTTCCTGGGCCGTCTGGGTCCCAGTGGGTCCTGGAGGAGCAGCCTGTGCCAGCTATGGCAGCGCCGTTATCCCTGTTTGTTTAAGCTTCTGGAGCAGATACTCAAGGTGAATTTCCTTTTACACAAGGACATTGTGACATTTAATGACAATGGCGACCCCCTCAGCAGTTATAATTGCCTGGGACTGGAGTGGCCCCAACTGGACCTTCAGGGTCGTCGGCTCCTCCTTTTGGTCTCCAGTTTGGCTAGACATAAATACAATCAAAAGCCGGTGGCAAAAAAAAAAAAAAAAAAGCCGGTGGCATGGAAAGGACAACTGGGTAACGGGGACATGGTCACTCACCAGGTGATTGCCTGACAGGCAGCCTGGAGCACAGGGACAATGTCGACACAGAGCAGGAGAGGGGATCCCAGGTATCAGGCCACTATGACTCTCCCCAGCCCTGCCAGGGAAGCTCCACAGGCTCACAGACAGACGCCCGGTCGTCACTGGTTCACACAACCAGGGGCTCTGCCCTGGGAGTAATCTGCAAAGGCGGATGCCCAGAGATCCAGTTTTCCATCCTAAGAACGAGTGTCCCTTGAGCTGGGCCCCTCCGCATGGTTGCAGAACACCTGTGGCTTCTTTTTTTTTGCGGTACGTGGGCCTCTCACTGTTGTGGCCTCTCCCATTGCGGAGCACAGGCTCTGGACGCACAGGCTCAGCGGCCATGGCTCACGGGCCCAGCTGCTCATGTGGGATAAGGGATCCCATGTGGGCATGTGGGATCTTCCCGGACCGGGGCACGAACCCATGTCCCCTGCATCGGCAGGCGGACTCTCAACCACTGCGCCACCAGGGAAGCCCCTAGCCTGTGGCTTCTTGCAGGTACCTCAGTCTGTGTGTTCCAGCGACTGTCCTGAAGGGGACCAGAGAGTGATCATGGGCTTCCACCACTGCTGCTTCGAGTGTGTGCTCTGTGAGGCCGGGACCTTCCTCAACAAGAGTGGTGAGTGACCCAGTGATGAGTGGGCGAAACGCCCAGCACCCCTAGGGTCTGTAGAGCAGATGAAAGGACCCCCCTTGGGCCACACATGTGCAGAACCAGGGCCCTGGTCACTTTGCTGCCAGTTAGGGACAGGTTGGGGGACACCTTCTATCAGACTGAATTCTGATCAAGCAGAAAGAAACAAGCAGTTGAAGCCCTCATATGTAGCTGAGTTTCTTTCTTTCTTTTTCTTTCTTTCCTTCTTCCTTTCTTCCTTCCTTCCTTCCTTTCTTTCTTCCTTCCTTCCTTTCTTTCTTTCTTTTTCTTTCATTTTTGCCTGCATTGGGTCTTAGTTGTGGCATGCTGGATCTTTCGTTGTGGCCCATGGGCTTCTCTCTAGTTGTGGCATGTGGGCTCAGTGGTTGCAGCATGTGAGCTTAGTTGCCCCGCAGCATGTGGGATCGTAGTTCCCTGACCAGGGATCAAACCCGTGTTTCCGGCATTGGAAGGCAGATTCTTAACCACTGGACCACCAGGGAAGTCCCCCTAAGTTCAACCTCTTTATCCAAACAGATGTGGCTATCATTCCCTTTGTGCCCTCCCATGTTATCTGTATGAAGTCCCTTCTGTTGTCCATGCCAGTGACAGCTGACACCTTGAAGAGCTTGGCCTGAATGCAGCTACTAGCACGTCTGCAGCAGGACAAAAAGCATACTCTACCCAGTGATGCAAGGTCAAGACCAGAGAGCAAACAGAGGTAGCTAAGGGCTCAGCCCAGAGCTGGACTCCAGGGGCCACGTGCCTTCCTTTTACTGTCTCTGTGGGTGTGAGAATGTATCTCTTCTTTCCTGAGAGAGTCAACTCAGAGAAACCACAGAGCGGCAGCTCAGGCAGGTGGATTTGGCTAGTGGGAGTGCTGGGGAGAGACGAAAAGACCCTTCCTTTGGGGCTGGCTGCTCGCATTGGATCATAGCCTCAAGGTTATGTGGGTTAAGGCCCTCTCTACGAGCTCTTGGTTTGCAAACCCCTTCTGGGTTTCACGGGATCATGAGCCACACAGAACCGATCCAGGTGTCTCCACAATCTGTAATTAACACAGGCATGTTGAGGAAACACTTGGCCTGGGGGCCCTCACCCAGGGCTACCCCCTGGTAGAGCTGTGCCTGGCAGAGCCCAGCTCCTGTGCTACAGCCCTCCCAGAACCTTGCGGGCTTGCACGGCCTCCCTTCCCTTCCCCATTCCTGCTATGCTCACCCGGCTCTCAGGAACCCTCTCTGCCTTCCCTTCCAGACCCCTACAGCTGCCAACCTTGTGGGAAAGAAGAGTGGGCACCTGAGAGAAGCCAGGCCTGCTTCCCATGCACCGTGGTGTTTCTGACTTGGCATGAGCCCATCTCTTGGGTGCTCCTGGCAGCTAATACGCTGCTGCTGCTGCTGGCGGCTGGGACTGCTGGCCTGTTTGCCTGGTACCTAGACACGCCTGTGGTGAGGTCGGCTGGAGGCCGGCTGTGCTTCCTCATGCTGGGCTCCCTGGCGGGGGGCAGCTGCGGCCACTATGGTTTCTTTGGGGAGCCCACTCTGCCCACATGCCTGCTGCGCGAAGGCCTCTGCCCTTGGTTTTGCCATCTTCCTGTCCTGCCTGACGATCCGCTCCTTCCAACTTGTGTTCATCTTCAAGTTTTCTGCCAAGGTACCCACCTTCTTCCGTGCGTGGGTCCAAAACCACAGTGCTGGCCCGTTGGTGGTGATCAGCTCAACAACCCACCTGCTTATCTGTCTAACGTGGCTTGCGGTGTGGACCCCACTGCCCCCTAGGGAATACCAGCCCTTCCCTCAGCTGGCGGTGCTTGACTCACAGAGGCTAACCCACCGGGCTTCATGCTGGCTTTCGCCTACAATGGCCTCCTCTAGGTCAGCGCCTTTGCCTGCAGCTTCCTGGGCAAGGACCTGCCAGAGAACTACAGCGAGGTCAAATGTGTCACCTTCAGCCTGCTCCTCAACTTCATGTCCTGGATCGCCTTCTTCACCATGGCCAGTGTCTACCAGGGCAAGCACCTGCCCATGGTCAGCGTGCTGGCCAAGCCGAGCAGCCTGAGTGGCGGCTTCAGCGGTTATTTCCTCCCCAAGTGCTATGTGATCCTGTGCTTGCCCGGATCTCAACAGCACCGAGCACTTCCAGGCCTCCACCCAGGACTACACCAGGCGCTGTGGCTCCACCTGACCAGTGGATCCGGCAGGGTCAAGCCGGGGCAGGGTGGACTGGAAGTCTCTACTGCTCTCAGGGTTGAAGGTGGAATGGGGCACCCAGGACCTGGGGTGTCTGGGAGGCCTCTGGGCTCCTCAGCCTTGGCTTGGGAAGTGTAAGCCCACGGGAGAGCTCAGTCCGGGCTGCGCTGGCTGCCAATAAAGAGGTGAAAGGTGCGTCTTGGCTGTGCTTCCTTTCTAGGGCGAGGGTAGGGCGCTGTCTCTTCAAGCCTGAGGGCGCTGCGCGGCCGGGCTAACCGCAGCCGGAACCTCGGGACTCCGAGCGGGGAGTAGACTCAACCTGCAGCTTGGCGTTGCTAGGCAACCCCAGGAGGCGGGCCCAGCGCCGAGGGAACGGAGCTGGCCCCGCCTTTCCCTGCACCCCATTGGCTGTTATCTACGTGGTACCGCCTCCAGGGGCCGGAGGTAAAGGCTAGCGCCTCCGAGGCATCCAGCCCCGACCGGCGCGCTCTGACGTCACGTCCGGCGGCGGCGGCGGCGGCGGCGGAGTCGTTGTCTCTGTACGGTCGGTCCGGCGCTTAACGCCGGGGCAGTTGGTCAGTTGGGCTGTTAGGGCGACCTGGCTTGGGGCCGGAGGGGTTGGCTTAGGGAGGACCGGCCCGGGTGAGGAGGTCGGGAGGAACGGGTCGAGGGAGGAGCGCTGTGGGCCGCGGTGGCTGTTGACGGAGTGTGACCGCGGCCGCCTTCCGCCCGGCCGTTCCGGACGTGTGGGCGCGGCGTGGGCCCCGTTCACCTGTCATTCGCCGCCACCCTCCCCTGCGTCGGGCCCTCTCGCTGTGCCAGGCTGATGAGTTCGCGCTGGTCCCCCGCCTCTTTTCTCAAACTTTTGATTTCCTCCCACCAGCACCCTTCCCGACTCTGTCCCCACCTAGTCCGCCTGCGCCTCCGCCACCACACTCTCTGGCCACCCCCGATATGTGCTGCTTACTTGGCCCCGGCCCCCAGGGAGGCTTTCAGTCCGTTCCTGTGTCTGCTTGCACCTTCTAACCTTGAACTAAGCCCTGGTTGTAATAAATGTGACTGAATAGAGTCTGCCTCCCCTTACCCTCTTCTCAGATCCAGGGGCTTTCTCTTACTACTCCTCGGTTGGACTGGGCAGGGGATCACTGTTGCTTTCTCCCTTTCAGACGGACCATGGACGGCTCCTTCGTCCAGCACAGTGTAAGGGTTCTGCAGGAGCTCAACAAGCAGCGGGAGCGGGGCCAGTACTGCGACGCCACCCTGGACGTGGGGGGTCTGGTGTTCAAGGCGCACTGGAGTGTCCTCGCCTGCTGCAGCCACTTCTTCCAGAGCCTCTATGGGGATGGCTCAGGGGGCAGTGTCGTCCTCCCTGCCGGCTTCGCGGAGATCTTTGGCCTCCTGCTGGACTTTTTCTACACTGGCCACCTCGCCCTCACCTCGGGGAACCGGGATCAGGTGCTCCTGGCAGCCAGGGAGTTGCGGGTGCCAGAGGCTGTAGAGCTGTGCCAGAGCTTCAAGCCCAAAGCCTCAGTGGGAGAGGCACCAAGTGGCCAGAGCGGGCTGGGGAAACCCGCCCCTCGGGATGTGAACAGCCACCTCAAGGAGCCAGCAAGCTTGGAGGAAGAGGAAGTTTCGAGGACGCTGGGTCAAACCCCAAGGGATCAGGAGCTCAGCGGTAGTCCCAGCCTCCAGAGGCCCCAGCTCGGTCTCCCTCCTCAGAGTGAGAACCCCTCCTTCCTCCGTGGGAAACTCAAGCAGGCTCTGAAGCTTAGTCCCCCTGAGAACAAGGAGCCTGAGGATTGCAGAGTGCCCCCAAGGCCCTTTGAGGCTGAAGGTGTCCAGCTGCAGGGCGGGAGTAACGAGGTACTGTGCCCAGGATGCTGGAGCAGGGGAGGCAGGAGTGGGGAGGAGAGACTGACGCTTTTCCGGGATAATCTGGACCCTAAGGTAGAATCAGTTTTGTGGGTTTAGAACAGATTTCCTCCAAATGTAGGAAGCCAGCTCCATCCTGCATCCTCAGGCCGACCTTTCTGCAAGTCGTGTTCGTGGCTGCCAGCTTCTTGGGGTCGAGCGGGCGGCATCAGGTGTCTCCCAGGGTAGTGAAATCCAGGCAGACTTCCAAGTTACCCACAAATAGAGCTCCTGCTCTCCAAACCCGAGATTCGGATGCTGCCTGCCGTGGGACCCTGAAGGGAACAGTCACTGGTGAAGGGACTTGTCTGGGGAGGTGCCTGGGTTGGGACTTGGGATGGAACTGGATGGAGCTGGCTGCCCCATAGATCTGTCCCCAGCACCCCTGCTGATTAATTTGGTGACCTCGCTCCCTCCTGCTGCCTCTTCTGCTCTAGTGGGAAGTGGTGGTTCAAGTTGAGGATGATGGGGATGGCGATTATGTTTCTGAGACTGAGACTGTGCCGACCAGGAGGAAATCAAACGTAATCAGAAAGCCCTGTGCTGCCGAGCCAGCCCTGAGTGCAGGTTCCCGGGCAGCCGAGCCTGCTGAGAACAGAAAAGGTACAGCGGTGCCGGTTGAATGCCCCACATGTCATAAAAAGTTCCTCAGCAAATATTATCTAAAAGTTCACAACAGGTAAACGTTCTGTTTTTCTATTTTCTTTTCCCATCTGCTGTTCCCGTGTTGGG
Source organism: Neophocaena asiaeorientalis asiaeorientalis (assembly GCF_003031525.2). NCBI lineage: Eukaryota > Metazoa > Chordata > Mammalia > Artiodactyla > Phocoenidae > Neophocaena > Neophocaena asiaeorientalis. The sequence goes on along the minus strand of NW_020174329.1, from coordinate 95,795 downwards.
GGAGGGGGCCCGTATCCCCACTTCTGGGCCGCGTAGGGGCCAGGGGCTCCACCTCAGACCCACAGAGCGCCTGGCATTGGCGTCCTCTGGCCTTCGGGGAGTGAGCACCTGACCTTGGTTGGCTTCCTTCTTCCTCGCCCTCCTGCGAGCCCTCTGCTTGGAGTGGGTCTGTGGACACCTTAGTAACAGGTTCCACATGCTGTGAACATTGACCTCCAGCTGGCTTTTCTCAAGGGGGTGAGAGAAGCCTGTGGCCCCGTGCTGTGGCTGTGGCCTGACTGTCGGTGTTTCTAAAGCCTGGCAGTGTGGGCTTTGGGCCAAAATGTCGATCTTTAGGGTTGGTGCCACCCACATTTCTGGGGACAGGTTAGCTCTGAGGTGTGAGCAGAGCGTGAGAGACCATTCGTCTAAAACTGCCGTGTCCCATAAGGTAATCAGATGCCACACGAAGCTATTTTAATTTAAAATCAAAGTAATTAAGTAAGTTCATTTCCTCAGTCACACTAGCTGCATTTCAAGGGCTCAGTAGCCACACGTGGTCCCAGCTGCCGAATCGACAGGACGGACATAGAACATTTCCATCATCCCAGAGCGTCCTCTTGGAAGGCGCTGCTCCAGGGGCCTTGCTCTCTGCGGGGCCTGCAGGGACGGCAACTAGGTGACACGCTTTCTAGTCTTGCCCCTCCTTAGCCCAAAACATCACTTGGTGCGATTTCTTGCCAAGCCAGGCTGGGCCATACATGTTTTCTCAGTATGACACTCTCAGAAGCCACTAGCGACCGAATGGAGTTGGAACTGGGGCTGAAGCCCATTTGCTGTCCCTGCTCTGGGGGCAGCTGCTGCCAGTGGAGCATTTGGGGAAGTCACCCTGGGGTGATCTGTGTCTGCCTGGACGCTCTCCCAGTGTAAGACTTGGGTACAGGCACCGACCCCATCCTTACCTTGGGCTGCAGGCTGCTAGACCGGCCCTGAGAACTGGGAAGGGGTGATGGCCTCCTGAGGTCTTTGGGGCGGGGGACAAGGACAGTCAGTATCGCAGCAGAGGATGAGAGGAGTGTATGGCCTCTGGCAGGTTGTCGGAGCTCTCTCCACACCACTCCCGGGCTCTGAAGTCAGGGTTCATTTAGCTCATTCAGTGAGCTGTCTGCCTGGTGGCTGGGCGCACCGGATACCTTAGTGGGCAGAACAAAGAGGCCTTGTGGAGCTTGCCTTCCAGCAGGGCGATGAGACCCTGAACTACCAGATAAGAGACTGCAGTGCGATGAAGGCCATGGGAAAAAAGAAAAGGACAGCAGTGCCAGGGGGCTGGGGAGTTCAGGGTGGGGTCAGGTTGCGATTGTAAAGAAAGGAGATAATCCAGCAGACTCGAAGTGAAGAAGTTTGCCTAACGGATGGCTGGGGAGAGCGCTCTGGGCCAGAGAGGGGCCAGAGCAGAGGCTCTGGAGTGGGAGGGGGCCAGCAAGGTAAGGGGCAGGCCAGCAGTGCCCTCACAGGCCCCCAGGCCTTTCTCAGGGTGAGATGCCAAACGTTAGAGGGTTGTGAGCAAAGAGGCGGTGCGATCTGGTTGTACTTGAGGGCCCGTCTGGCTCCTGAAGTGGAAACCCCACGGGAGGTAGGCGTGGAGCACGGGATGGGTAGGAGGCCCAGGCAGCGGCCCAGGGATGGCGTGGCCGCACTAGATGGTAGCATGGAGGCCAGGTGAGGTGGTCAGATTCTGGCTGTGGTTTTGAAGGCTGAGCCCATGGAAGCTCCAGGCAGACTACGTGGTTTCTCCAGGGAGTCAGGGCCCCGGGATCATTTCTGTCTTCGGAGAGATGCTGGCGGCTGGGCCTCCCCATCTGCCTGTGGCTCTGGGACGGCCCCTCCAGCATGGAGCTGTGCCGTGCCCTCCCTTGCAGAGTCTCCAGGAGGGAGGAGGGTTTCTGGGCTCAGCCCTGCAGCTTCACCAGCTGTGTCTGGCCGAGCCTCGTGGAGAGCCTCAGGCGTTGGCCCAAGTCCAGTCTTCCTCTGCCGCGGAGCACAGCACTGTCAGCAGAGGTGCTGGAGGGGGCCTGGGTGAGGGAGGGCGGCAGGTCCGCTCAGCCCTGACGCCCCCGTGGCTTCTCCCAGCAGGAAACACACTGGGGAGAAACCCTTCGAGTGTCCCAAATGTGGGAAATGTTACTTTCGGAAGGAGAACCTCCTGGAGCACGAAGCCCGGAACTGCATGAACCGCTCGGAACAGGTACTTGGGGGCCGGCCCGGGTCCTGGCGGGCAGGGCATGCTGGCCTCTGTCTCTCTGCCACCTGGGAGGGGCCCCCAGGAGACTGGCCTAGACGGGACTGTAAACTCAAGTGCTGCAGGGTCCTTGGATATCATCGGGTCCACTTCCTGGCACAGGTGGCAGGGACACAGGTCCCAAGGGCGGGCGGCACAAGCCCAGGAGGGACTTTGTAGGAGGCATTTTGGGTTTGCCTGCCTGGGTCCCTGGGCTTTGGAGAAGGGGTAGTTCGGTGGGGGGTGGCTGCTGAGAAAGGCCACCTGGCCACCTCCCCCCACGCCCCTGGCTGGCCCGTGTGACTCGGCGGCTAAACCCCACCCCCACCTCTTCCTAGAGGCCTGTCGCCTGCAGGCTGCGGCCCCGTCCCCGGCCTGGCCCCCAGCCTGGCGTGGTGGGCTTGCAGCGTTCAGCGAGGGTCAGCGTCAGGGCAAGCAGGTTACGTGTTGCCCTCTCCCACCCTAGCGCCCCCCCGCCCCCCCTCCACCCCGGGCAGACTCTTCCCAGCAGCGAGTGGAAGCCCTGGCGGAGGCTGTCGTCGAGGCAGAGGCCCCCACTGACGCCGGTCCCGCTTGCCCCTCACACTGCCAGGTCTTCACGTGCTCCGTGTGCCAGGAGACATTCCGCCGGAGGATGGAGCTGCGGCTGCACATGGTGTCTCACACGGGGGAGATGCCCTACAAGGTCAGGTTCGGCTTGTCCCCAGGGCTGGGGGCCTCCCGCCTAGCCCTTTACCTGGGATGGTGTTGGGGGGCCTCCCCCTCACCAGCCGTCGAGGAGCCCTGCCCTCCCTTCCCGTGTCCCCGTGTCCCGTGTCCGGTGCTCCCGCATCTTTGGGCGGGGCTGCTGTTTCTTTCTGCGGAGGGCAGCCTCAGCCTCGGCATGGGCGTAGCACCAGAGGCCCTCCCCAGTGTGGCCTTCACGCCCGGTCGGGAGCATCTCGGGCTGTGCCCTGCCTTGGGGTTCCCGTCCTGGCAACCTGGGGGCCTCAGGCGACCGCGGCCTGTCTTCCAGTGCGCCTCCTGCTCGCAGCAGTTCATGCAGAAGAAGGACCTGCAGAGCCACATGATCAAGCTGCACGGAGCGCCCAAGCCCCACGCGGTAAGTGCCAGGCCATCCTGAGGGCCCTGAGGACTGGGGCCGGGCGCTCCGACGCCAGGCCGCGTCCAGAGTGGGCGGGCAGTGCGGTTTCCGCCACGAGAGGTCCAGGGGGTTCCGTGGAGCTCCCGGGCGGCCCTCCCTCCTGACCCTCACCCTGCTCACCCTGTCCCTTAGTGTCCTACCTGTGCCAAGTGCTTCTTGTCCCGGACGGAACTGCAGCTGCACGAGGCTTTCAAGCACCGTGGGGAGAAGCTCTTTGTGTGTGAGGAGTGCGGCCACCGGGCGTCGAGCCGGAACGGCCTGCAGATGCACATCAAGGCCAAGCACAGGTGGCGTGGGCCGCCTTCCCCAGGGCCCGGCCCCGCTGCTGCCTCCAGGCCCGCGGGCCGCTCCCCAGAGGGCCCCCCACCCTGAGTCTGGCGCCTGCAGCCTTTCTGGGTGACGCCTGCGGGATGAGCAAGCCTGCTGGGCCATGGAGGCTGGGGGGAGGGGATTCCAGGCAAGACCAGGCGCCCCTACCCCCGCCCCGGGCAGCTTCGCAGTTTCCCGTGGCTCCTGGGATGGGGCTCGTGCTCCTCTCCCAGCCCTGCCCAAGCCCTTTCTCCACCAGGCAGCTCGCAGCAGCCCGGCCCGTTCCCAAGGCTCAGGCCGGCCGGCTTCAGCCTTGCCTGTTTCTGTGGCTCGGGCCGGGCCCGTGTTCCCAGCTGCAGTGGCGCCAAGGGGGCCGCTTCCCTCGGTGACACCTCTGCCCGTGTCCCCACCTGGACAGGAACGAGAGGCCATACGTCTGTGAGTTCTGCAGCCACGCTTTCACCCAGAAGGCCAATCTCAACATGCACCTGCGCACGCACACAGGCGAGAAGCCCTTCCAGTGCCACCTCTGCGGCAAGACCTTCCGCACCCAAGGTGAGGCAGGCCGTCCCCTCCCTGTCCTGGGGCTAAGGCCCGGTGGCTGAGCCCTCACCTTGTCCCCGCAGCCAGCCTCGACAAGCACAACCGCACCCACACCGGCGAGAGGCCCTTCAGCTGTGAGTTCTGCGAGCAGCGCTTCACGGAGAAGGGGCCCCTGCTGAGGCACGTGGCCAGCCGCCACCAGGAGGGCCGGCCCCACTTCTGCCAGATCTGCGGGAAGACCTTCAAAGGTGCCTTGGCCCTGCCCCGGGCGAGCCCCGGGTTGGGGAGAGAGGGCCAGAGGGGCTGTCACAGGCTCCTCCGCTGTGGAAGCTCTGGCCCGCAGGCAGGGGCGGAGGCTCCCCAGGGCCCTGGGCAGTAGTGGCCTCAGGGTGGCGCCGGAGAGCCTGGCAGGGCCCAGAACGACCGCCGCAGGCTGTGTCTCCTCCCCCGCCCCGACTCTGGGCCCTTCCCTCCTGCAGCCGTGGAGCAGCTGCGCGTGCATGTGAGGAGGCACAAGGGGGTCAGGAAGTTCGAGTGCACCGAATGCGGCTACAAGTTCACCCGGCAGGTAGGCCTGGTCGCCTGTCCCGCTAGGCCCACCTGCGGAGGCACATGGAGATCCACGACCGGGTGGAGAACTACAACCCCCGGCAGCGCAAGCTCCGGAACCTGGTCATCGAGGACGAGAAGATGGTGGTGGTGGCGCTCCAGCCGCCCACCGAGCTGGAGGTAGGCTCAGCTGAGGTCATCGTGGAGTCGCTGGCCCAGGGTGGCCTGGCCTCCCAGCTCCCCGGCCAGAGACTGTGTGCGGAGGAGACCTTCCCGGGCCCGGGTTTTTTCCCCATCCCCCAATAAACCACATGGCTTTGGACTCGATTGTTCTGGCCCATCCAGCGGCCTGTTCCCCGGGAACCTGGGCTCCAGGGAGGTGCCGCTTTCCCACCGTGTCGTCCAGAAGAAACGGTGTCCTGCCTGACCCTCCGTGCACCCCAGAGCTCGGCCAGCAGCTTCCCCACATTGTCGGGAGACCGCAGCCAAATGAAACTTGGGCAGGTAGCTTTGGGGGACAAGCCTCTGGCCAAGGGCGCTCTCATCTTTCTCCATCTGGCTTTTAGAACCGGGACCAGTGGCCAGGGCCCTGGCAATGGTGGCTGGCCCAAGACAGGGGCCCCATTACTCTGCAGCCGAGTGGATCTGGGAGCCTGAGGACAGTCAGGCTTGTGGCTAAGCGTGCTCTGGACCCTGGCTGGCGGCATGACCACGGACAGGACCTTTCCCTGGGGGAGAAGCTTGGTTTGCTTGTCCAGGAGGCTGGCTTGGCACACAGGCAGGGCCAGGCCTAGAACAGCAGGAGGCCCTGGTGGTACCCAGGTTCTGCAGCCTTGGGAAGAATAGCGTGTGGGCTCGGGAGGCCGCTGCCTGCATCCAGATTCCTTCCCAGCTCTGTTTTAGAGCTGTGACCCGGGGCAAGCAACTAAATGCTTCACTTGCTTACTTTTTAATGGAATTAGTAACAGCGCTTGAGGAGTAAATGAGAAAGCCTGCTGTTCCAGTCCACTGCCGGGTAACAGACGACCCCAGAGTTGCCCTCGGGGCCGGGGGGCAGATCTGCTCTCAAGATGGCTCACTTGTGTGCCTGGCAAGTTGGTACTGGCCGTGGGCCGGGGTGCCTCCCCATGGGCTGCCTGGGCTCCCTCACAGCATGGTGGCTGGGTGCCGGGAGGAACGTCGCAGCAGGCCGAAGCTGCAAGGCCTTTCTGTGACATGGCCCTGGAGGTCAACAGTGCCACCCCTGCCGCGTTGTGTTGGTCCAGGCAGTCACCAAAACGTCATTCCTTAGGTTCAAGGGGAGGCGTGCTAAAAGAATCTGCACACGTTTACGGCTGGCCCCCGCCCGCCCCAGACAGTAAGTGCTTCTGCTTCTGCTCAGCGCTTGGCACGGGGTGAGCGCAGAATCGGGTGGTGACGGTTGTGACCCCAAGAGCTCGCATCAGCCATCACTTAACACCTCATCGCTGGAGGATTCCAGAGGCACCGGCCCCACGCTATGCTAAATACCTCCCAGGGTTTGAGGAGGAAAACTCCACTTTAGACCCAGAAGCCCTCCAACCATCTTTCCTTTCACTCCTTGCCCACTAGGGAGCTCAGACGTAAAGACAGTTAAGTATCCTAGTGTGGTAACTGCCAGCCAGGTCATGAGCCACCTCAGATCTGGAAAGGCGACCGAGGTAAACCATGGCCTCCCGATGCCCACTTCCCGGCACTGGCCGCTTCCTCGGGTTCTGTGGGCTCGCAGATGTGAGGTATGTTCTGCACTTCCCGACCTCTTCCGGGAGGGACGCTGCTCTATTTTAAGGGTTCAGCCCCTCCTGCCAGGTCCAAGAGACGGGGATCTCATCACCTTTTAGCACCACACCTTCAGGAGGTGGGGTGGGGGGAAGCAAGGTATTGGGCACAGTGCCCAGGGGTGGAGTCAGGAGGTTGAAGCAGCTTTTGGGCAGGTGAGCCATGGCCTCAGCCACCCACGTTTCTCCCACCTCCGGCCTCCTCTTTCCACTACCTCATGCCTTGTAATGACTGAGACAAGAAAGGGCCTCAAAGGGTTTGCCCCCAAAGCCATTTAGCGTGAGCCCTGGACGCTCCGAACTCCGCCCCTTTCCCCCATTAGTTAAGGGACATCAAGTACGCTCCTCAATGCTACTTTGCCTCCCTTGCCCCACGTGCTTGGCCTCAGCCCAAGGATTCCAAGACCCGGCAGCAGCAGGATAGAGGCAATGACACCAAATATATAGGAAATATTTTTATTTCAAAAAGTTAGTGTACTGAAGGCATCCTAAAACCTTAAAGAGGATCCTGGACATGTAAGCCTACCGAACGGACAAATAAATACACAAATCTGCCCCACGCTCTAGGGCTGGCACTGGATATCGGACGCTGGAGGGAGACTGTCCTAGTCCAGAAGAGTCTCTGAGGTCATATAAATATAGAATACTTTATAGCAGTAGGTCAGCATTAAATCCAAGTCACTGAACTTTCATAACTTGTCTCATAGGCTGAAAAAGTTGTGTACGTCTGACGTGTAGAGACAGTCCCTCCCAGGCTGGCCCAGGCCGTCAGTGCACAGACCTGTGTGCGTGACGGGAACCCGTGCCTACAGGAGCAGGCAGGGCAGAGAAGGGAGGAGACGCTTCTCAAGGGTCATCCCCAATCCCGGACCCCCAGAAGGAGCCTGCTGTTGCCCAGGCTGCTGCGTCCCCTTCCCGTCTTTGGTCTTTTAACCCAAAGACCGGGTCTGGGGCGTGGGGACCTGGGTAGTTCTAGAGTGAACATCACTGGCCCCCTGCCCCGCCAAACCATCATCTGAGCAGCCGCCAGAGAGTGGGGTGGTCGGTCACACAGTGAAGTACCAAAAATGCAGGAAAGACCAGACAAAGGCCCGGGCCCAGGCACCGGCCCTCAGTGCTGACCAGAAGTGCCGCGGCGGGTGACAGAGGCTGGTTTCTATGAGAACATGAGCGTCTGCAGCCCCCCGGTCCCAGCAAAAGCCTGCCCCCCACTGCCTGCCCTGCCTTCTGGGGCTGCCAAGGCCCTTCACAGAGCCAGCCCCAGGAAAGGCACCAGGAGGGAGTCTCCTGTGAGATGGAGCTCCCCCCACCCCTGCCCATGACCTGCCACAGAAGTTATCACCACATCTCTCTGCGTGGCCTGTCACAGCCACTGGGCAGGGCACAGTCTGACACCGAGCTTGGTGACCGGCATATAATCGGGGCTCCATCAGTCCCGTGCAGCCCTGCCTTGTCGTCCCCCTACCACAGACAGGAGACAAGCCATCACGCCTGGACAGCATCTGGCTGCAGGGAACCCGAGTTGGCCACCCCATGGAGCCTGGCGCCTCTGGGTGGGCTCCGCTCGCCAGGCAGGCACCTGGGCTAGAAAAAAGGTCTCAGTAACCCCTGGGAAGTGAAGTGAGGGCTGTGGAGAGGGAGCAACTAGGGCTGCGACCACCCTGGGGGGAGGGGCAGGCGAGCCCCAACTCACCAAGGGAGGACACTCAGACCAGGATGGGTGACCTGGGGGAGGGTCCCCAAGGGAGCAGAGGACCGAGCATCCACCCTGGCTAAGGCCTGAGGCAGGAAGTACCAACCCCACATCCCCTGCCTTCCCACTGTGCCTGCCACACCGGGGGCTCGGAGCGGCCAGCTGAGCCACAGCACAAGGCGAATGGAAGGGCTGGCTGTGAGCCGTGGCCGCTCCAGCAGGGGTTCCAGAGCAAGACAGCTGACCTGACAGCGGTGGCCCCCCACCAGGGCTCCTCGAGGGGACGAGGGACGCAGGAGGGAAGGCAGGGTCCCGCCCGACAGCCCCAAAGCTTCTGGCCAACAAAAGGGCTTTAAGTGCCACTTGTGAAGCGATGGTGAGAAAACCTTTTTTTCTTGTTAAGAACACACTGTTGAACATTTACCTAACGAGGAAAATGTAACCGCCCTCCCCTCTGGAAGGGAAGGAGGACAAATTCAAGCAAAGGCTACTTTGGAAACCATGAGAGGACAAGACCACCAATCCACCGTTCACACTCCTCAGAGAAAACCAGGGACGTGACACCAGCTACAGGGGTTCCCAGGAGCTGCTTCTGCCACCCTCCCACCCTGCAGAAAGCTTCGGCAATAGGACGGGGAGAGGTTAAAGATCAAACCAACCGGACCCTGTTTCTAGCTGCCTGCCCCCCCTTCTAAGGAAGGGCCAACTGTGTTTGAAACTTGTGACCACCTGCTGAGGCTGCCCCACCCCGGGCTTCCTTGAGAAGCAACAGCATCCCCCACGCACAGGCCCAAGGGCAAGGGCGCCTGCAGCTGTCCGCCTGGCTGGGCTTCAGCGACAAAGTCCCAGGGCCTCCCAGTGAGGAGCTGTGACCTTGCACTTTCGTCCTCTGCTGAACTGGCCTGGGACGAAGGGCCCGGAGGCCCCCAAGCCAGGTGGGGCTATACCAACTGGTGGGTGTGTGGACAGGGACCCCCAGCACCTGCGTCGGCCCAGGTCCACTGGAGACAGAAACTCAGCAGGTCTCTCCGGGCCCGCTTCAAGGCCACACGCCAGTCCATTCCCACTGCCCTGTGCCCCCAGGTCTGAGCTCACCTCCAGGAGGCCCGCCCACGAGGGGTGTTTTGGTGCGAGACCCCAGCAGGGCTGAGGAGCTGGTCAGGCAGACCCCCTGCAACTGGGGAGCTGGCTCGCTGGGTGTCCAGCACTGGCCATGGAGGGTGGGACCCCACTGCAGCCATCGTCTGCCCGATTCTCGATGCTCTGGGACAGCAGGGGCTGCAGGGAGGCCACTCTCACACTCTCCTGGCAGGACCCCTGCCCCTCCACTCACACCCAGAAGTGGCCCTCCTCTCCCAAGGGGGGAGCAAGTAGGCACAGGTGGTGGCTGCAGGAGGGGCACGTGCCTTCATTGGTGAGGTGGGCCTGCAGCGGGGGTGACTTACTGGAACCAGAGACGTGGTGGCGGAGGCAGCTCTTCTTGGACCAAGGTAGCGGCATTCACAACTGGCCTTGGCCCCAGCAGCTGTGACTCACACGCACAGAAACGCTCCAGCTGTCAGATCCTGAGGCTCGCTCGCTCGCTCGCTCGGCAGCCCCTGAGCCCACGCTCCAGCCAACCTGTCCCGGTGCACGAAGGATGGGGGTGGTACCCCCTGAGGTGCTGGGTTACCTGCACCAAGGCCCTCCCCGGGCCGGGCCAGGGCTAGTGCAGCTCGGCGGGGTTCTGTGGCGGCCGCGGCCGGCCCACACCCATGTCACTGCTGCCACTGTCCAGCTCAAAGCCACGCCCCCCCAAGGGCGTCTGGGGCATGAACTGTCGGAAGATGCTGACGCTGCCGTGCCAGAAAGTGGGCTCTGGGAGCCGTCCCACCACGCTCCATGCCCGGGTCTCTGGGTCGTAGGCCTCCACCACGTCGGAGAGTTCAAAGGTATTGTCGTAGCCCCCAGAGACGTAGAGCTTCCCTCCAAGGACGGCCAGGCTGCCCCCTACATGCACCTGTGGGCCAAGGGGGGCGGTGAGTGGAGGCTGGCAGTCAGGGCAGGGGCGAGCCCCAGAGCGCCTCTCCATGGGGAAGGTGCCTGGGGCCCTTGGGAGGGGCAGCCTTGGCACTTCCTTCACCCCAGCTAGGACACAGGGGCTCCATGCCCAGGGGTCACATGCCACAGCAGGTCCCTATGGTGGTCAAGGGGCCATGCAGGCACTCTCCCCGTGAGCAGCATCAGCCCTGCAAAGCAGGCATGACTGTTCTCCCCATCTCCCCCCACCGCAATTATTTATTTGTTTATTTATGGCTGCGATGGGTCTTTGTTGCTGCACATGGGCATTCTTTAGTTGCGAAGAGCGGGGGCTACTCTTCCTTGCGGTGCTCCGGCTTCTCATTGCGGTGGCTTCTCTCGTTGCGGAGCACGGGCTCTAGGCCTGCGGGCTTCAGTAGTTGTGGCACGCGGGCTCAATAGTTGTGGCTCATGGGCTCTAGAGCACAGGCTCAGTAGTTGTGGTGCACGGGCTTAGTTGTTCCACTGCATGTGGGATCTTCCCGGACCAGGGATCGAACCTGTTTCCCCTGCCAATGCAGGCGGATTCTTAACCACTGCGCCAGCAGGGAAGCCCTGTTCTCCCCCATCTTACAGATGGGAAAACTGAGCCTCATACAGCCGACAGCAGCAGAGCTGGGACTTGATCCAAAGTCTGAGCTTTGAACCACGAGGCTGGACTATCCCATCTTGCCCAAGACCTGCTATAATGAGTACGTGTAGCTCACTATGGGGAAAACCAAAGTTATATTTCCTAACTGTAAAGATGTTATTTATTTATTTAAAAAAAATATATATATTTTTTGGCGGCTGTGCTGCGTGGCTTGTGGGATCTTAGTCCCCTGACTAGGAATTGAACCTGGGCCCTCGGCAGTGAAAGTGAGGAGTCCTAACCACTGGACTGCCAGGGAATTCCCCTAAAGATGTTAAATAAGCTGTAGAGGTATCAGGAGAGCAGGTTTGGAAATTTTTATTTTTTATGGTCACGCTGCACAGCTTGCTTGCAGGATCTTAGTTCCCCGACCAGAGATCAAACCCATGACCCCTGCGGTGGACATGCTAACCACTGGACCGCCAGAGAACTCCCAGGTTTGGAAATTTTAAGGAAGATGGAAAATAAAGATATAGGCGGGGGCTTCCCTGGTGGCGCAGTGGTTGAGGGTCTGCCTGCCGATGCAGAGGACATGGGTTCGTGCCCCGGTCCGGGAAGATCCCACATGCCGCAGAGCGGCTGGGCCCGTGAGCCATAACTCCCAGGTTTGGAAATTTTTATTTTTTTTGGTCACGCTGCACAGCTTGCTTGCAGGATCTTAGTTCCACGACCAGAGATCAAACCCATGACCCCTGCGGTGGACATGCTAGCCACTGGACCGCCAGAGAACTCCCAGGTTTGGAAATTTTTATTTTTTTTGGTCACGCTGCACAGCTTGCTTGCAGGATCTTAGTTCCACGACCAGAGATCAAACCCATGACCCCTGCGGTGGACATGCTAGCCACTGGACCGCCAGAGAACTCCCAGGTTTGGAAATTTTAAGGAAGATGGAAAATAAAGATATAGGCGGGTGTAGATGTGTATCTGAGACTAAGGAGATTGCTCGTGTAGCCAAAAGCCACCCAGCCTTCCTGGCTCTATCACATTGTGAAACTCAGCACCCTCTTCTCAATAAGCAAAGAGAGGTGAGACCCCATTAGGCAGCAAAAGTGTGGGTACACAGCAGGTGCTCAATAAGTGCACTCCCAAGGTCAATCCCCAAAGACCTCCTTGTCTGACCTCACCCCTCTGTTGCCCCCTTGTTCACTCTTCTCCAGCCACATCAGGCTGAGGGCTTGTTCCATGGACACACCAGGCATGCTCTACCCCAGGGCCTTTGCACTTGCTGTCCCTCTGTGGAACACTTCCCCAGCGTGCTCTCTGGCTCATGGCAGGTACTCAATGAACACTGGTCTGAATGGCTGAACTCACTAAGCTGTGTGACCATGGCATCTTATTTAAGGTCTCTGTTTCAGTGACCCTCGAGTACAAGTCGAGGACAACGGCAGCCCTCTGTTCATGAAGGTAACACCAGGAAAGGGCCCGACACAGGGCCCTGCCCACCAGGACTGCATCCCAAACTTCCGCTGACACTTTGGTTGGAAACCAGAACCAGCTTGTGCTCCCACTGCTGGCGTGTCTGCAAACTTACCTGATTCATCGATGGGATCTTATCCCATTCGTTCTTGGTGGGGTTATATACGTCCACCTCAGCAGAGTCGTCCCTGGGGAGTGGAGGGGGGAAGGAGGAGGAAGAATGGGTCAGAGTGACTAGGCTGCACCTGAGCGTGAAGGGCTGGAGAGGAGGGTCCTCCGGGCCCATCTCCTCTGGGGACCCCTGTGATGCTATCTGGCAGCCCACCGGCCAGTGGGACCCCCTATCCCTGGTTCGCAGGGGCTGACTTCACGTATCTGGCCTGGGCTCTGAGGCCGGAACCCAGCCACGCTCCACAAACCCAAAGATCGTGCTCTCGGGTGCTACAATGCTTCCCCGCAGCCCAGCACCAACACGGCTGCCCCTCCCCTTCGCTGTGGTCACCCAGCCTGGCCTCAGATCTTCAACTGGTAGTGGCCCTTCCCACCAGTCTCAACGCACCCTTCCTCAGCTCACTTGTGCCGCCTCTCAGGACAGCCTTCCATGGCTGACCAGTCTAGGCCAGGCCTCCCGGCCCACTGCACAGCCCCCGTGCTCTGGACCACTGCTTGGCCACTGCCCTCCCACCGCTGTCAGTCCCTCGATCCCACCCCATTCACTGCTGCATCCTAAGTGCCCGGCAGGGTGACCAGAGTCCCAGGAATAAGGACACCAGCACTGCCCTCCCCTTTGGGCTCAGGCTCCTTCAGTCCTGTCTGACAGGCTCCTGATACCTGCAACACAAGGCTCAAAGGCACAGCCTCGAAAAACAGACACTACCCCCCAAATAGGAGTATGGACGGTAACGATGGTCACAGGTCAGGGATCAGCAGAAAGGCCAGAGAGTAAATATTTCAGGGCTTGCCAAGCAGACAGTCTCTGTAGCAGGTCCCCAGTGCTGCAGCTGAGAACAGATGCAGCCACAGTCGTATAAACAAAGGGGCTGGCTGCGTTCCCATAAAACCTTATTTATGGACACAAATTTGAATTTCACATAACTTTTCACACGTCACGAAGTATTACTCACAAAGTATTACTCACTTTGATTTTTTCCTCCAGCCACAGAACGTAAAAACCACCCTTAGTTTGTGGCACGTAAGATGATGATAATTGATATGGGAACCCGCCGGGCTGCCCCCCGACCCCTGCAGACACAGGAGCTGCAGCCAGAAGGTGCCAGGCTGGACAAGGCTCTCGGCTTCTGCCTCTGCGGGCGCTGGGACAGCCCAGCCCGGGAGCCACGTTAAGCGGGGACTGAGGCAGAGCACTGCTGGAGGCACGGGCGGGGGCCACCGGTCACTGCTCAGAGCCCAGGGCAGCAGCAGCCCACAGGCTGCGGCCTCCACGCAGCGTGGACCCTTCCTGTGGACGGAGCTACCCCGACAGGTGGCATTCTGGGCAGTGTGATGCGGCTGAGGCACCGAAGTGCGTGGCCAGAGCGCAGGAACGCTCGAGCACACGAGACCCGGGCCCCTGGCCTCGCCCACACTCTCAGGTGAGGCCAGGCCCCCGCTACTCAGCAGGCTGCCCTTCTAGACCACTCACCCTCTTGGCCGGTTTGGTGGTGGCAGTGTGCAGTGAGCAGAGTTGAGCCCACCTCCCGGGCCCCCCATGGCTCAGGCGACCCTGTACAAGGGCTAACAGAGGACCTGGGGGGCAGTTTAGCAGCTGACCAGTGACCCCGACCAGGAGGAGGCAGGCACAGGGGCCTTCCCTCCAAAGACCGGTCCTTGGGCACCTCTCGTTCTAGGACCACGGCGGAGGGGGTGGGGGGTGAGGGGAGGACATTCTCAAAGTTGCGCAGCCTGGAACTGCCACGAGGGGCTGAAGCAAAGGTTCTGGCACCCTCATGAGTTGTATTTATAGCCATCTCCACCCCCATCTTTGAAGACATGACTTGGGGGAGGGAAAGCTCGGCGAAGGGTCAGATGATGTTCTGTAACAGGACCGGGAGCTGGCTGGGATTCTGGGGCTTTCTCAGAGCAGATCTTCACTTCCTAGGACACGGGGAGGCCTGGCCCCTTGGCCACCTGCGTGACAAGCAACACCACCTCAGTTCCAGATGTGTTCTCCCCGAAAGCCTGGGAAGGTGCCTCGAGTCTGGGGGAGGGGCAGCTCAGACAGTGAGGGGGTGTGGGCCGAGAAGCACAGTGTCCCTGTCCTCAGAGGCTCCCAATTCAAAGTCGCAGGCAGAAAGGGGACAGAGGGGATGGCCGTTCACACCTTACCCTTTCCTTCTGATCTCGTACCTTCAGGCAGGCTCTAGGCCAGGGAGGGGAGCGGCACACCTGCAGCACGTACGTACGTGCACATGTACGCAGAAGCTGTGAGCAGTGGCTGGGAGCTCCTAGTTCCATGGACGCCTACTGGCCCATCAGGAGGGGGCATTTCGCCGTGACAAGTCATCAAGACTCACAGATGCATGGTGACCCATCGGCTGCCCAGCTCCGCTGCCATGCTGCCGAGGCCATAGCCTGGCCCAGGGAGGCTGTGATGTGGTGACAGTACACGGGACCTGCGCTGGATGTCCTCGGTTCTAACCCTGTGCCACCACTTAAAGCCTGTGGTTGTGAGCAAGTCCCTTACCCCCCTAAGTCTCTGTTCTGCCACCTGTGAGACGGGGATGATAGTGGTGCCCATCTCAGCAGACAGTCATGGGGATCAGCTGTGAAAATGCCCATGAAACAGGCAACCAGAGCTCGGTCCACTGGGGACCCCAGCACGCTAACTACTGTCATCGTTCCCACAGGCAACTCTGGGCCTGCTCAGTACCAGGCTCCTCCCTGGTCCTGGGTGGCTGCGAGATCTTTGGAGAACAGCATTCTTTCAGCAAGACTCACCAGCCCTCCCTGTGCCAGGCCAGGCGGGAAGGGATAGACAGAATGTGCGGAAACGCACTGAACACACAAGTGCTGCTTTCCGCAGAGGAGGCAGGGCTGATCCCTCCACCTGGCACCAGCCCGCTGGTGAGCAAAGGGTCCCTCTATCAAGGCCACCCCACCCCAAAGACTCAAGTGTCCAGAAAGCTCTCCTCTGGTCTTTTTAAGATTCAAAGTCCCTCTCGGGTAGGACAGGTGGTTCCTTTTAGTAAAGCCCACATGAGACCAACAAGGGCTTTTAGTGGGACCCACCAGGCGAAGTCCAGCCAAAGAGACACAACTGATTTAGCTTCTATGAATCTCAAAAAGTTCTCTGCAAGGACCTAGCTCCATCCCACTTGGGATCCTCAGAGGCCACAGAAACCGTTCTAAAGAATGGGGGCAGAATAAAGGCGCCAGGTCAGAAAGCCCCAGCCCCAGAGCCCAGTGTGGCCTCAGTTTCCTCATCCGTGAAATGGGGAGAACAGTAAAGCTGAGCTTAGCATAGGACCTGGTAAAAAAGATCACGCAGTGGCCTTGGCCCCTAGGGACTCACCTGATGAAGTACATGAGTCCATTCAGAGTCACTGTCTTGGGGGCAAAGGACCAGGGCGGGAGCTGGCCACAGTCCACCAGCGACCATAGGTCCATGTCTGGGTTGTAGCACTGCATCACCATGGTCTCTTTGCCGGCCAGGGAGCCGATGGCGTAGAGCCGGCCTCGGCAGGCCGTGGTGGAACAATTGTCCATGGGGTAGGTCATGGGCTGCAAGGCCTCCCAGGAGTCAGTGGTGTGGTCGTAGCGCTCCGTGCTGTCTGCGGCCACCACGTACAGCAGCCCATCCAGCACGGAGGAGCTATGGTACTCCCGGGCCTTCAGCATGGGCGCCACCTCCGTCCACTCGTTCACGCTTGAATTGTACCTCCACACGCAGTCGTAGAGCCGGGAGCCATCGGACCCGCCTGCCGGGGCAGACAACGTGCAGATGGTCAGCCCACACTTACTCAGGGTGATTCACCCACCCGTGACTCCCTGAATTTCTGAGAGGGGGAAAGATAACCCTCTCATCTTGGGGGAGGAATAACCCTCACCTGGCTTCATGTAAACACACATCCTCTCTCACCAAGGCCGGGCCAGGGGCCCCGGCAATGCGTAGGCTGACCACTGCCCAGGACGATGGCCATAAAAACACCACCAGGGCTTCCCTGGTGGCGCAGTGGTTGAGAGTCCGCCTGCCGATGCAGGGGACACGGGTTCGTGCCCTGGTCCGGGAGGATCCCACATGCTGCGGAGCGGCTGGGCCCGTGAGCCATGGCCGCTGAGCCTGCGTGTCCGGAGCCTGGGCTCCGCAACGGGAGAGGCCACAACAGTGAGAAGCCCGCATACCGCCAAAAAAAAAAAAAACACCACCAAATCTCTGCGGGCCAAGCCAAGGCCCAGGGGCCGCAATTCTAAGTAAACAGCAACCTCAGTCTGGACCTCCCGCACAAGCGGTCAAACACCTCAGCTGGACTGGGGCATCAGGTCGTAGAGTCCATGCTCCTGGGGAGCCACAAAGCATGTGGGTGGGGTGCCCAGGGTCTTGTTCACCAAATTCTAGGCTTCCCAGGTGGCCCCTAACCAAGGCTGTGCCAGGATGAGTTGAGAGGAAATCTACAGCACCCTGCAAGCAAGAAACCTAACACAGAAAGTGATGCTACGGGGACTTCCCTGGTGGTCCAGTGGTTAAGACTCCGCACTTCCACTGCAGGGGGCCCAGGTTCAATCCCTGGTTGGGAACTAAGACCCTGCATGGTGAGGCCAAGAAAAAAAAGAAAGTGATGCTATGAGTGGACTTCTGGGGTTGTATTTCTTGATTTATATGCAAGTTACTGACATGTTTTGTTTGGAAAAAACTCATCGAGCTGTACAAGTATGATGTATACTTTTCCGTCTATATTTCAAAAAAAAGGCTTAAAACCAACCAACCAACCAAAGCCAGTGGTACTGGCTATAGCCACAAATTAAACCAGGTTCACCTAAGACATTAGAATTCCCACAGTATGAAGGGACCCCAAGAAGCCTGGGGGTTGCATTCCTCTATTGCCCCAAGGTTGGGGCCACAGGGCAGAGCAGAGCCTGCCTGACAGTCTATCCAGCTCATAGCCCTGAGCTTTTAGAGGGAGAAGGCAGGGTCCTTGTAAAGTCCTCTCTGCCTCCTTCCTTCTAAAGGAGAACTGTGTCAAAGGCAGCTGAAGCCTTTTTCCTTCCAAAGGAGAACCATGTCAAAGGCAGCTGAAGTTGCTTTCTCATCCCCCCGCCCCGTGAAATTCCCTAGAGGCAGCTGTAGGGACCCACTCAGCCACCTGTCTAAGCCCAAAGGATTAGCTGCTCAGCTGAGACATTTATGGAAAGGTGTGCAAAGCTGGGGCGAGTCTGACCAGTTCTGGGAATTCACCGGCCAGACTTCTGTGGTGGGGGAGTGGGAATGGTGGTCCCCAAACAACACAGGGCCAACCTCAGGTTGGAAAGGGACGGATTCTGGCAGATTCCCACAGAGGCTGGACCTGGAGCTGCAGGCCAAGGAAGCTGTGGCCACAGAGCCGAGCCAGTCCTTAGGCCGGGATGTGCCCCACTTGTCAGCTCAGAGCCGGCTTTCTCCGGACCGTGCCAGGCTGGACACAGCGCTGTGATGGCACAGCCGGGGCCTCCCAGCCTGATCCAGCCCTCTGCTGGCCCCAAGTGCAGGCCTGGTCGGTTCTTTCCTTATATAGCCGTCACACAGACCGCCCCTCCTCACCCCACTCAAGGAGGTAGACTCATGTTTGAACTGGGATTTATCTTTAACGAAAAATGTGGGAGATGCCCAGGACGAGGGCGGGCTGGGACACGCCCAGCATGACTCGGCAGTGTTTTGGGGTTTGAGCCAAGTAACTGGAAGAAAACCTCTTAGCATGTGACTCTGTTTACAGTCGCTGGGCAGGGAGCAGCCTAAACACCACGTGACCCAAGCGCAGGGCCTAGGTCCAAGCCCTGTCACTGGTGACCAAGTGTGCTGCTCAGCCATGAGGGAGAAATCCCCCGTGGGGGGGGTGGGGGGGGAGAATGGATGTATCACAGGGCGTCAGTCCCTGGCCCGTCCCCAGATTCCTTAGGGAGAAAAAGAAAGCACTCATTGTGCAGGGTGACTGCCCCAGTATCTTGCAACCTAATGGGGGCATCACCCGGGCAAGGAGGAGGCTGCCCAGGCAGGTCCTGCGTGCTGGGAAGAGACCCACAAACAGCTACTTGTCCCACTCACACAAGGCGTTCTTCTTCTAGATCTTAAGTATCAACCCTAGAAACATACATGCGTGCCAGCCTGGGGGAGAAGGAGGGGGAAGGGAAGTGGCCACTTGCACCCAGGGGCGGTCCCGACATTCCAGGTATTGTGGGTTCTCCTGCAGGTGGATGTATTCCCCCAGGGGGGCGGGGGTCCGGGCGGCCCAAGGTCCTCCCGACCAGCCCCCAGCCCACTCACCCGTCACGTAGATGTCGTTGCCCAGCGCCACGATGCTGTAGCCCCCGCCCAGGTGGTCGGGGAACTCGGCCAAGTAGCGCCACTGGCCCGTCTGCGGATTGTAGCAGTCGACGGTGACCAGCTCGTCGCAGTCCTGGTCGCAGCCGCCCACCAGCACGAGGATCTCCGCGAGGCCGGTGGAGGGGCGCGGGCGCATCCGGGGGCAGGGCCCGCGGTCGTGGCGGTCGTAACGCGCCGCCTGGAAGTCGCGCGCCTCGCGCAGTAGGCGCAGGCAGGGAGGGCAGCGGGCCACCAGCGGCTCGGCCTCGACGTGCGCCAGCAGGTAGAAGCGGCGCACGAAAGGCAGGCGCACGGCCTCGAGCAGCTGCGGCCAGTGCGCGGCGCGCCGCGGCGGGTCGGCGCGCACCCAGCGCAGCGCCAGCTGGTAGGCGGCCTCCTCCTTGGGCACGCACAGCCCGTCGTCGCGCAGGTAGCGCAGCAGCCGCGCCAGGGGCAGCCGCTCCAGCTGCTCGGCGCCCAGCTCGCCCACGTGGCGCAGGATGAAGCGCTGCGCCGCGCTCGCCAGCCCCGCGCAGCTGAAGGCCTCGGCGAAGTCCTGCATGTCCAGGCAGTTGGTCAGGTCGAGCTGCTGCTGTAGGAAGGCGCCGCACGCCTCCTTCACGGCCGGGAACTGCAGCAGGTCGGCGGCGCGCAGCAGCGGCTCGGCGTTGTCGCCGCTCACCGCCACGCGGCCCGTGTAGCTGAAGTCTAGCAGCAGCTGCAGCATGTCGGGCGGCACGCCGTGCAGGCGCACCCGCTCGGCGCGGCTCTCGCGCAGCTGCCCGGCGAACATGGCGCGGAAGTAGGGGCTGGCGGCCGCCAGCACGGCGCGGTGCGCCGGGAAGTCGCGCCCTCCCGCTGCCTCCAGGGTCACGTCCAGGAACTTGCGCTCGGCGCGGAGCTGGCTCAGGCCGCGCAGCAGGCTCAGCGCGTGCGCAGGGTCCGAGAAGGGCAGCACGGCTAGGGGCGCCGGCCGCTCCATGGCGCCTTGGCTGGGGGCGCGGGGCCGCTGCGCGCGCGCGCTGCTCGGAAAATCCGCCGCCAGGGCCAGCGGGAGAAACGCTAAGAGTCGGTCGCCCCGGCTATAAATAGGGCCGGGCGCCTCGGCTTCCGAGGGGGCGGGGGCCGGGCGGGGGCGGGGCGTCACCGGCACCGCCCACTTAACCCCTCCGGGCCCGGCGCCGCCGCCCGCCCTGCCACCCGGCTGAGCTCGCTGCCTCGCCACCCCTCGCGTGCTCCCGCCCCCGCGCTCCAGGCTGAGTCACCGCCGCCCGCGCCCGTTCCCTCTCTCCGCCCTTCCGGGGCTTCCTGCGGCCTCCCGCCGACGCCCGAGACGGGGACACCGGGTGACAAGAGTCCTCTCCGAGGGGCGGCCCTGCCGTGCGCTGGGATCGGGGGCCTCCAGGGCCTGCCCACCACCCACTCGGGCCCGGCTGCTGAACAAAACCCGGTGGTGGCGGAGGAAGCCACCCCTTTCGCGCCAGACTTCCCAACTGCTCCCGGGCGACTCGGTACAATGTTTTTTTTTTTTTTTTTGAATTCCACTAGTTCCAAGGGTTGCTAGTTAACCCTATCTCGGGACAGGTTTCAAACGACAGAATTTCTTTCTTTTCTTTTTTCTTTTTTCTTTTTTTTTACAATTCAGGAACAGAGCAGGAACAATTATAAGTTTTTTAGGTGACTTTTTTTCTTGGCGCATCCGTAAGGGACACGGGGCCAGATGCCAGGAATCTGCTCCACTGTGTTCCTGCAGGAGTTTCAAACTTGACTAACGCGGTCGTTAACTTTCGTCAGCTCAGAAGGCGCAATTTTAGTTTCCGAGTCATAGAGACTCTTTCAGGCTCCTGAGCTACCCTCTGAAGGGGTCATCCTGGCCTCCTCGCCCTTCCTCTCCTGGAAATGGAAGTGGGAAAGGCAGAAATCAGGGTAGGAAAAATCCATGAGAATTCGTAAGAATATACTATTAAGCTGAACAAAAAGCTGAAGCATCAGAAAATAATTCCAGGGAAAAAATAGTTTTTCCTATTCCGTGAGAGGGGCACTAGGTACCTGGGGGTCAGGGCCCTCAGCTCAAGGTCAGACAGGGGACTGCCTTAAAAACCAGGGGATGTGGCTGTTCAGAGATGTCACAGTCACGTGTGGGGTGACCGTGAAGAAAGAAATCTTACTTACTTTGGTTCCAATAGATACAATGCCAGGACTGTGTTTTCACTGAAACCATATGAAAAAGTTCCCTCACTTGAAAGCCATTTTTTCCTTTAGTGTAATGTATGCTTTCCTCAGTTTTAGAAAAGACCCTTAAATGTATTGTTTTGTAATGATAAAAATAAAGTTATATTCTAACTCTCTAAAAAAAATAAAGAAAGAAAGAAAAGACCTTTATTCCACTTCTTGTGTTGCAGATGAAACCTGAGTTTCTGTTATTGGATAGCAACCCCCATGCCCCGTGGGCTTGGCAAAGACATTCCAGACGGCAGCCTCATTCCGCCCACGTGTGTCCCAGGGCAGGCCAGGCACACCAGGAGTTGCTGTCATTTCTTGGTTCCAGCTCAGTCGGCACAGCCTTTGGAGAAGACATCTTGGTTTTATTCCATCTCTGACATGCAAACTGCAGGCTTTCTCTTCTACTTGTGAATCTCTCATCATCTTGCCGTGAGAAGGTATCTAGTCTGAATGTCAGTATGGGAAGCACAGGCCTAAGTCAGAAAGCATTCAGGTACCCAGGCGGGCTGCCTGTTGCCCATAGATGGACTGTTCACACAGCTATTAACGGCAGCAGCAGCATTCCTGGGCCCAGGAGCCCGGCCAATAAGCTTACTTGCTCAGGCTTTGTGACAAGAAAGTCTAAGTAGCCAGGAAGTGGGATGTTTGTAGGGAAAAGTACTACAGTCCCTCTGGGTCAGAACCCATCCACCTGGTATAAATCAAATCTTTTTTAAATGTTTCTATAGTTAAGAACCGAGTCCAGTTTTATGTATTCCTAACAACAGGGGGTTATTTAACTCATGTTTCAGCCTTACTCTGAAGAATAATGATGCAATATTGATTGAAATGGAAAGATGTTCATGTTGTAACGTCCCACAAACAATCTGATTACCCATAGTATGACCCCATCTGTTAATTAATTAATTTATTTTTATTTTGGCCACGCGGTGCATGCAGGATCTTAGCATGCGGGATCTTAGTTTCCTGACCAGGGATCAAACCCGTGCCCCACTTGTTATATGTGTTCGTATGCCTACCAAAAAACTGTGAAGGTAACATTTTCTCTAGGTGGCTAGGTTTGTTTTGTTGTTTTTTCTTGCCTGCATTTTCTGTCTTTCTGTACTAAACATATATACCCTGGGTACTAAAGAAATATTAAAGTTCAAAATAAAATTAAAAGTTCAGTTCTTGAGGAAAAAGAGTATATTATTAATAGCCCAGACCTAACAGATTATTTGAAGCCATGTGTATATATCTAAGTCAATAAAGGAATGTGGTTAGAAAAGAAAGGAACAGATTTAGACTTACCAGCTGTGTTTGGAATTTTGAATAACCTGCTAACCCAAGCATGCTATTTAGTTCCCTTTTTTTTTTGCTCATTAATCTCATGTGTTCAAAATGGGAATATGCGAAATTCATTCACTGCGGTATGACAATGTCATGGATACAGTCAGCAAACTGTATTAACTAAGGAGATTTAAACTTCTCAAATATCATCCAACACCCTGGCATGGTGGAAACACCATTGTTTGGTGAGGAAGGTGTTAACTCTGGCCAACAAGCAATAGTTTGTGAGAAAATGGATTTAAAGACTAAACTTGAGCCATGAGAGTTTTAGAAGTGTACCTCTTCTAAAATCATGAAAATGCTCTTTGTCTAAGTAACTTTATGATAATGTAATACAACGTGAATTAACAAATAATGGTACTGTTTCATTAAAAAAATGAAAACTACTTAATTTTGATATTTGAATTCTGATTTTAGGCAGACAGGACAAGAGGTAACTGAGATAATTTTAAAAGCTGCTGTTACATCCTTTTTCCTTTCTTTGAGAGCATATAGGAACACATACCATAGCATTTACAGAGTCAAAAAGAGATTGCATCTTTTTCATATCACACACTGATTTCTTCTGATTCTGGGCTGCCTAAGGTGTGGTTTGTAATGTGCTTACTACATATAAACTTCTTCCTTTAAGGAATGTTACAGTATTCTCTATTAAGTGCATTATTATATGTAAATGATATACTGCAAGTAAACACATTTAAATAGTTTGGCGCATAGGTTTAGCTATTAATCTTTATATCTTACCTGTATAAACCATAACACGAGAAATTCGTTTGACTCTTCTATGCACAGGTAATTTTCCTCACTATATGAAAAGTTGACAGTACTTAGTTTAGAAATTTATTAATGATTTAAAATTATTCACACATATATTCTTTTTTTTGTTGTTTTCTATTAAAAAATTTTTTTTATTTACACATATGTATATTCATACAGCAGTCAAGGTACTAAAAATTGAAAACAATACAGTTTTGAGGAATTTTCACTTATTTTCCTCTCCTGGAAATGGGAGTGAGGAAGGCAGAAAACTGAAGATAGGAAAAATCCAGAAGAATATCCTATTAAGCCGAACAAAAAGCTGAAGCACCAAAAAATAATTCCAGGAGAAGTAAACCTTCGGTTACGTTTATAACTACACTCAAGCACAGAGAGTTAAAACGGAGGCAGAAGGCATTCCTGAATTTTCCCCAAGTGACTGCAGTGTAGCTGGTGAGATTTAGGAAGGTGAAACTGTATTTGGTAACCCAATTAAAAGAACTACATTCTCCAGCTACTTACTGGAAAACCATTCTTAGTATTTTGAAACTTGTCATAACCTGTGCTAATGTTGGCTTTTGTCTTCCTCTTTCCTGAGTAACTATAATCATCTGACAGTTAGCATTCAGCAGCAGGTGTTTTTTTTTTTTTTTTTTGCGGTACGCGGGCCTCTCACTGTTGTGGCCTCTCCCATTGCGGGGCACAGGCTCCAGACGCACAGACTCAGCGGCCATGGCTCACGGGCCCAGCCGCTCCGCGGCATGTGGGATCTTCCCGGACCGGGGCACGAACCTGCGTCCCCTGCATTGGCAGGTAGACGCTCAACCACTGCGCCACCAGGGAAGCCCAGCAGGTGTTTTTTGTTTTTTGCTTTTTAAAGCAGGAAACAAGGATCTGGCTACTGTGGCTAATGCTCTTGCATCGGTCTTGGGATTCTAGATTTGCCCCCTGGAGCCCAGGAGTGGTACAGTATACCTGAGAAATAAACTAAATATGTTGAAGAAACCTAAGCCTGTCATACAGAGAGAACCAGCTTTATTATCCCCACAGCTACATATTATGCCATTGAATTTGGGTCAATTATTGGTGTTACAGTCCTTTCTCAGGCTAGGGAAGGGATGATAGATATTAACATCTAAACCAAAGGGCCAAATTTCTAAGGGAAGTCAAAGGAAGGAGAGACAAAGGGCTTCCTCCGTGAAGTTTTCTATTTCACCTGAGTGGCAGGCAGGGAGACAAGCAGAGTACACCGGGTGTACTGGTCGCCTCTGTATACTAAGAACTTATTCAAGAAGTAACTATTGGATACCTATTCTGAGCAAGAGTTATCACTGTCACATGACAGAATCCAAGTCTGGTATTTTCTTAGTGTGACTGAGTGGTCCAATATAGGTCCCTGAATTCTAGGCTCTTTTGTCATCAAGCCCATTATGACCATG
>NW_020174329.1:69042-71128 GCF_003031525.2 Neophocaena asiaeorientalis asiaeorientalis | reverse complement strand
ACATTTACTACGTGCAAAATTATACCAGAGGGAATAATGATCAATTAAAAAAAACTCCTCTTTATTCATTTGGACTTTGCCTCCAATAATTATTGTTTTTTTGGTATTTACACCTTTAAACTACAAATAGGATAAGGTCCTTCTTGGCCCTTTCGGTATTCAGGCAAAACAAGTTGCCCTGGGTGAGTCTGACCCTGGGCAGCATTGGCTTACCTCAGGACATTTGCTCTGGCTTCACCGATCAGATAACATTCCAAATCTGGCTAAAGCATCTGAATGTGACAAGTCTGCAAGAAGATGTTAATGATGTTTCCACAGGCTAAATCCAATGTCTGTTTTTATCTTACCAGCTTTGTAAAGCACCTCAATTTGCTGTCACCTCTGGGGAGCCCTCCAATCTTTGAAGATCTTGCTAAAATAATATTTTGAAAAAAGTGGCAACAGTCATAAAAGTAAACTACTACTTATTGAGGCAAGTTACACATTTTATAGCTAAGGTAATTGAGGCTTAGAGAAGTATTTCTAAGATAAGTCAGTCTCTTAACCACTAAGTGTTTCCATCAGAATTATCTTAACCGCCGAAATAGCAAGAGCCAACCAATGTCGCACTCACTACCTCGGAAAGAATCTCATCTTTTAGGGGTTCTTCCGGTCATCGCTCCGATGTATATGCAGAGGAGTCACTTTTCTGATTTGAATTTAAAATTTTATGTCACTCCTCTTTAACAGTTTGTCTTCGAAGCTACCAAATATGTGATTGAATCATCTGCATTTCGTATACAGAATTTTTTTTCCTTTCAAATGGTTATTAAAAATAATTTAAGTACGTGAGGCCTCCTCATGGGAAGTTTATCAGAGCAGTTAATTTTCAACTAAGTGTTCAGAGTCAATCAACCTTAAACATATAAAGTTGTAAAATACTCTGCGGCGCAGCATTTAAACACTGACAACTCCTCAATTAAATATCAGTAAACAAAGTCAATGTCAACACCAAATATCTCTATCAGGTTTTCGCCTCACCCACTGTTGTAATCCTGTGGGGAATATATTCAGGAAATAATTCAAGGCAAAGTGAGAAAACAGGAGTGGTCTCAAGGTCAGGCGAAGAGGGGAAAAACGTATTTAAAGCAAACATCTTCTCAAACACCAGCAACACTGGTGTAGTTTTTAAAAATGCGGTGGTAACCCGACACCTCGCAGTGTTTCCTACTGGGGACACTAGGGCGGTCCCACCCCGCCTGGTCTCGGACCGCCGTCCCGGACCCCCAGGGCAAGGAGGAGCCGGCCAGAAAAGCCACAGCCGCGAAAACAAGTTCGCTCCGCCCGGTCCAGGGCGCGGGGATTCAGCCGTGGGGCGGCTGCGACGTCAGCGCCCAGCGCCCCGGCATGGGCCGTGGGGACCCCAGCCCCACAAAGGGGCACAGACCTCAAATCCCGAAGGCGAAAGAGGAGGCGCCAGCCGCCGCCGCCCGTCGCTACCAAGGCCGTCAGCCCCTCCTCCATTCGCCGGGGCGACCCCTGACCTCCCCCGCCCCCGCGGAGACCGAGGCGCTACCGCTCGCGCCGCCCCTCCCCCATCGCCGAGCCAGCCCGAGCCCCCGCACCTCCCCCGCTCCGGAGGTCTCAGGTCCCGGAGCCACCGCCTCCGTAGACCGGGCAGCCGCCGCGGGGCTCTCTGGGGGTTGGAGTCCTCGAGGGGACCTTTGTGCGCCTCAGCCGCGGAACGGGGGACTACGACTCCCACAATGCCCTGCTCCCGCTCCCGCGCCACGCCCCCTCACCGTCGGTTTCACGTCACCCCCAGACTACATTTCCCGAAGGCCCTCGCGGCTCCGCCCTCCCTCCGGAGACACGAGCCGAACTGGGCGTCAGGTCGGGGAGCCGGTCGGGTTCCCGCTCGCCGCCGCCGCCGCCGCCGCCGCCCCCTCCGCATCGACTCTCCCGCCTCTCCAGTCGCGCTGGTCGCGGGAGCTGCATCGACAACTCTGCTCGGCTGTGGAGCCGCCGGCCCGAGAGTACAGTGCCCGGGACGCGACACACCGAGTCCCTCATCATCTCCAGTCGGGGCGACCCCTCCCGAGTCCTC
>NW_020174329.1:61612-68952 GCF_003031525.2 Neophocaena asiaeorientalis asiaeorientalis | reverse complement strand
GGGCGGCGCGGCTTCCCCGCCCCGGGCCCGAGGCCCCCGCCGCCTCCCACTCTGCGTCCGTCCCGGCTGCTGACCCACTTCTGCACGTTCCCCGCCGAAATAAAACTTCTCCCCGAGAGTTTGAGGGCCGCGGCCCTCCCACCCGGCCGGAGGGAGGGCGGTCAATTCTTCCCGGGGAGGGGGCAGGCTCTCCCCCTCGCAGGAAGGGCTGGGCACCGCGCGGACTTCGGCGCTCCGCTGACCTGCGCGGCCCTCAGGGTACGGGCGGCCGAGGGGTGGGGTCAGAAGTGGTTTGCTAGCACCGAGTTGAGAAAATCAAAAGAAGTGTAGCCCTTGGAAGGAGACCTGCGGGTGGCAGGCCTGGGCCGCGCAGTTTTCCGGGCGCGCTGGGCTGGGGCGGGTCCAGGAGCCCACCGCCTCATTTCCTCCCCCACTTTCACTCTACCGTGGAGCGGGCCCTTAGGCTCTGGAGGTGTTAGCCGAGCTCCTAGGGATGGGCTTGGGGTGGGTGATGAAATGCTTGCAGAAAACCTAAGTGCGCTAGTCGAATGAACCTAAGTGAAACACAGTTGCTTTGCTTAGGAGCAAATAAGAGCTTTTTCTTCTGGAGCTCCTCTCTTCCTCTGGAGGAAATCTGTTCTTGTCGAGGGCGTTTCTTGATTGAATGGGGATGGGACACACAAGCCAAAACTTCTAGTATTTCATCTTTAGCGTGCAAATGGTAGTAGCAGGATTGTTTCTGGATTATTCTCTGAGTTGGGAAATATTTATTTGGGTGCCTGGCCCCCGGATGTTGAAGCAGTGGAGGGACCATCCGGGGAAGTGTCGTCAGGAGGAGAGAGCGTGGTAGGAGGAAGGGGTCCTCCCGCAGCCCTGGCTGGGGAGGGGTCAGGCGAGATTCAGGTCCAGGGTCCCAGGTCTGAGTTCTGAATGTTACGGAATAGTTGACTTTTGAAGTCACTTAAAAGACTTTAGTTACAGCTGCAGCAGGAGCTTATTTTCAAAGTGGAAAATTTGTGGCAAAAAAGGCTCTTGATAGGCCTGTAGAAACTAACAGATAATGTCAAAAAAAAGCTCCACATGACTGCTAAGAAATAGACTTTTGTGCACGTTTTTATCTCCTAACCCGTTTCCCAGTATTCTTGGCATAACATCATAATACCCCCTCTTTCAGCTTCTGAAAACAGTGTTATTTCTTGACCCAAACTTCCCTTATCTTGTTCTAGAGTGTCTGTAAATCTAGAGTGTGTTTGTGACTGGCAGCTCCTAAAAGCCCCAGCTTGCCTAGCTTTGTTTCTGCGACCCCACCTGTACGTGTCCGCTTTCAAACGCCCTCTCTTTCCTCGCTTGTTAACAGGAGTACTCCCCCAGTTCCAAGAGGCGCAGGACCGTGGAGGATTTCAACAAGTTCTGCACCTTTGTCTTGGCCTATGCAGGCTACATCCCTTATCCAAAGGAGGTAATTTTCAGCACTTTTGATTTCTTGCCGGCAGCAAAACCAGAGCGTTTGACAAGGTGGTGGCTCTGGAAGGGGTTCCCTGGGACGACTTGAGTCAATAGTCGGGCAGAAATCTATCTTACAAAGTTGGACCAGCCTGGGAAGTGGTGCAGGCTTGTCTTGAAACAGTTTGATAAACTTTCAAAGTTTGCTTACAAATAATGTTTTTGATATCTGCCTGCTGTTAACGGCCCATACTTATCAGGGGCTTACTACGGCCAGGTGCTCGTTTTTGGCCGTTGCAGTGATACGCGGTAGGAGCTATTATTTATCTCCGTTTTATTTTATTTGTTGTTTGTTTATTTTGGCTGCACTGCGCTGTGTGGCTTGCGGGATCATAGTTCCCCCGACCCAGGATTGAACCCGGGCCCCGGCAATGAAAGAGCCGAGTGCTAACCACTGGACCGCCAGGGAATTCCCTATGTATCTCCATTTTAAAGATGAGGACACTGGGGCACAGAGAGGGAACTCCTTATCCTGGGTCACAGGCTAATCGGTGGTGGAGCCTGGGGTTCAAGCTGATCAGATGGTAAGGCCCAGTCCACCCTGCCCTGCCTGGTGGGGGGCTTCCCGGTTGCTATGCACACCACATTGCAGAATCTTCAGGAACTCGTGGCCAAAATCCCATGTGAATGAAGGCATTTTTCTTTTCTTGATGAGAAATGGGCAGAACTGTGGACCAGCGCTGCCATGGTACGCAAACTTCAGGGGCTTCGTTCATATTATGTAAGGCTAAAGAGAAAGGAATCCAGTATTTCTGGGAGGCCAAACCCAGCACTGGCTTATTGTTTCTGCCACCAGCTAGGTAGATAATGCTTGCATCGTGCCATGCAGAACGTCGCCACTATTTGCAAATAAAAGTGCTTGACTGATCTGAAGGAACCATAGAGTTGAACTCACTGCTTTGGGGCAGTAATTACCTACTTTGACTTTGCAATATTTTGAGATGTCTGAAAATCCTCACAATTATTTTACATTCACTTAATTTAAAAAGTACATCCTTTGGGAGGACAAATTGAGGGGAGATTGTACAATCAGGAAAGATAATGTGAGGGCGTCTTCAGCACTCCTTTCACAGATACGTATTGAGTATCAACTAAGTTCCTGACTTGGGCAGGGGGGAGGGTTGAGCAAGGGCTGGAGGGTCCTCCTTGTGGGTTCATGTTCTAGCTGGAAGGTCACACTAAAGAACTAATGATACTGTTCCTAAAGAATAATGCTGGTGAGAGCTGGGAAGCTCCAGCTTGTGCATCTCCCACGTTTGCAGCCCGACCTGGCCGGGGGCCCTGGGGAGCTCTGCTCTGGGCCAGCTCTTGGTGCTGGGGGCTGTTTGGGATAATCAGAACCCACCACCTTTGTCTCTGTCCTTTCAGGAACTCCCTTTGAGGAGCAGCCCCAGCCCTGCTAATAGCACTGCTGGTACCATTGACAGTGATGGCTGGGAGGCTGGTTTCAGCGACATCTCGTCCACCGTGCCCTTGCCAGTCTCTGACCGCTGCTTTGGCCACCTGCAGCCCACCCTCCTGCAGCGAGCCAAGCCCAGTAATTTCCTGCTGGACAGAAAGAAGACCGACAAGCTGAAGAAGAAGAAGAAGAGGAAGCGAAGGGACAGTGACGTGCCCGGGAAGGAGGGCTACATGGGGGGTTTGCTGCAGCTGGAAGCTGCCGACCCATATGCAGAGACCCCCACGAGCCCTACCCTGCAGGATATCCCCCAGGCCCCCGGCGACCCTTGTTCGGGCTGGGACTCCGACACTCCTTCCAGTGGATCTTGTGCCACGGTCTCACCGGATCAGGTCAAAGAGATAAAGACTGAAGGCAAACGGACTATCGTCCGGCAGGGCAAGCAGGTGGTGTTCCGGGATGAGGACAGCACCGGCAACGATGAGGACATCATGGTGGATTCAGGTGAGTGGCCCCTGAAGGACGGCGTGCCACGGGCGGGTGGTCAGACGAGGGGATGGTAAGAGGGGTCTCAGCGCGGTCCCTTCCTTGGAGTGTGACAGTGGAGCGTGCCCTACCACCTTCAGGGGAAAAGGTGCAAGAAAGTGGATGCCGAGTTGTTTAGGAAGGGGTGATCGCAGCTGAGGACAGCTGAGATTCCAGAACAGACCTCGAAATGTAAAAATAACGCAGCTCGTAAGTAAACACCTCGCAGGTAATTCCTGGTGCCACGTGTTTCAGTGCGCTTTTTGTGCATTTGTTGCATTTTAAGAGGGAAGTATCGCCTTTAAGTGAAACTTGAAATCGGTTTCACCGCAGCTCAGCTGCTCTGTCCTATTGGAGAGCGGCTTTCCTGACGGAGAGGGGTTGTGAGAAGTTTTTTCCCTCTTTCTTATGTGGTTCTCTCCTTTCAGACGACGACTCCTGGGACCTCGTCACCTGCTTCTGCATGAAGCCATTTGCTGGCCGCCCCATGATAGAGTGTAATGAGTGCCATACCTGGATTCACCTGTCCTGTGCGAAAATCCGGAAGTCCAACGTTCCGGAAGTGTTTGTCTGCCAAAAGTGCCGGGACTCCAAGTTTGACATCCGCCGTTCCAACCGGTCCCGAATGGGCTCCCGGAAGCTGTTTCTGGACTGACTGCTGGAGAGCAAGCAGACTGTGGGCGAGGAATCGGAAGGGACGATGGGCCTGCTGGCCCTGGTCTTAGTTGAGCACAGAACTCTCAGCTCTGGTGCGGGCAGACCCCTGCCATTCAGGTGCCTAAGCGAAAGGACCAGCTGTCCAAGGTATAAACTGTACATAGCCAGTGACTGAATAAAATCCTCGTTGGCCAAAGCTGCTGCTAGAGCTGTGTTCTCTGCAGTGGAGGTGGACTACACACCCAAGCGCAGTGGGTTTGGTCCAGCTGAAGATGAGGGTACGTGGTAGTTGTGAATTCTTACTCTCATTGTTAACAAACTCCCGCCAATTGGAACAAGTGCTAGCTGTTACTCCTGCTTCCGCCGTGTTGGCGAGAGGAGATGTTCAGTTTCCCTGGCCTGTTTATGAACAGCCATACCTGTAAGCTTCTTCTCGAGTGTAAGTCTTTTATCATAGGCGTCTGTACAGCAACCATCAAAGCTGCCCCTCCCTTAGTGGTCCGCCCTCTCCCCTGCCTTGGGGGCTGCCCGCTGGAGTCCTCTGGTCTCACCCTGAGAGGAGCCTGGGGGTGGGCTAGATAGTGACCCCCAGGTTTCCTTCTGTTTGTTAAAAGGGACAGTATGCAGCTGCTTCTCTGTGGAAAGGGGGTTCGGTTCGGGGAGCGGTCAAGGTGGCCCGTGTTCATAACTCAGTTTCCTGTTTTGCACGATGTAAAAAAAAAATCTGTCTTTTTGCACGAAATAGCCAAAAGTATTGGTATGCTTCTGCCTGGGTTCCCTTTCTCTCCAGTTGGCTTCTGAGGGCCTTGGGGGTGCCCAGCAAGCTGTTTTCAAGCGAGGGGGCACTCGGATTCTCTCCTTGTCTCTCTCCCTCACTTTTTTCTAGTAGCAGCATTAAAGGTTAGGCAGTCACTGGGGAACCATGTTCCTCTACGTAGTGGGGTAAGGGAAAATTGGGAGGAAGGCCTCTCCCATGGGTTTTTCTTAGTATGCCCCTCATACAGGCTGGCCTGTTGGTTGCATGGGGCAAGGTTAGGACTTCTGAAGCCTTTCTTTTGGTTTGAAGTGGTGAGTGAGTGATATGGTAACATCGGTCTCCAGGAATGTACCACTGAACTGTGCAGAGTTCCTTAGGTCTAAACTAGGACCCTGGACTGGGGAGACCCCTGTGCAGGCCAGCTCTGGAGAAGCCTGGGAGTTTGGAGCCCCTGCAGGCCTTTGCTTGAGGGCAGTGTGGTCCGGGACACTGGTGGTTCTGGGGCTCGAGGGAGAGGGAGGGCTTCAGCTTTCTCTGAAGTTGACATTGCTCTTTAGCAGTTCAAATACTTGTTCTCAAAAATGTTTTTTTTTGTTAAAAAAAAAAAGTTTTTTTATAAATCGATGGGTATGTTTTCATAAACATTGTTTCTTATAAAGCGTGAAAAGGGAAGGATGCCCGAGTCAGTCATATTTATTTACATCTAGATGGACTCTCAAAAAAAGGAAGTAGGAAAAAAAAAAAAAAAGATGGACCCTCAGCCTCTCTGCTGGGGGCTTCTCCACGTGGTCCCCTTGTGCAGGGCCACCAGGTGAACTTGGTCCACATTCTCACACTGAAGCACCAGGGGGGTTGAACTGTAACTGGCTAATCAGAGCCTATATTTTGTCCTAGTATCTTTCATGGTTGACCAGCCAACTGCCTTTTTGTTTTATTTTTAATTCTGTTGCTTCTATTAACACAAAAATAGAGAGAGATAGTTTCTGAAACCCATTTTATTGTGTAGATCCCCAAGGGAGAAGTTCTGCTGTAGAGAAAAATAGTAAGAAGGTGGCTTAGAAACAACCTTCTCCTCAGACAACTGTCTGGCTCTGACTAGGGCAAAAACGTCCAGGAAAAGCTGGAGAGGAATTTGCCAAAGATCTGCCCCATGACATTGCCTGTCCCGTGTCTTCACCATGAGAGTAGCCAAAGTTTCAAAGTGTTTCTCTCTTTAAAGAAAAAAACAAAACTCTACAAAGTTTTGAAAATGTGTTTAAGAATAGGTGTGATTTTAGAGTGGAACTGCCAACCCTGGCAACTGCCGTATTGCTCGTAGAAGATTCAATTCCTGGTGACGCCTCTGGAAGGCATTTGATATTCATCTCCATTTCTGTTTCCTTCATTTCCTTTCTGTTCTTTTGACAGGTTTACCCCTGTGGCTGGTGTCTAAGAAGTCAAGACACCTTGGTTTTTCTGTTAGAGTGAGCTGGGCAGCTGCAATCAGCATTATGCAAATTAGATACGGCCCATCTAGGGGGCTCCTGGTTGGAGGCTAATGGAGTAGGGGGAGGGAAAGTTGTCACCCCAAAAGTAGGCCCCTCCCGTTGGCTTTGGCCAGGCCAGACACTTAACATCGTTTACATGGTTCTGCGTAATTATAAAGCTTATGTGTATAAAGCGAAGCTGTTTCTGTGAAACTGTATATTTTGTAAATAAATATATTGCTACTTTGAGGTTCATGTCTAGCTTCAGGTGTTTCTGTTGAAAGACTGTTCATCACCACCCCCAAACCATGATTAGGGAAGTGAAGACTTGGGAAGTCAGAGTCTGAGTTTGGTTTAACAGGATGGAAAATGCTCACAGCCCTTAATATACTTTTCTAGTAAATTCTCCAGAAACAAACGGCAGTAGGAATGACAGGAATAGCTTTCACAGTTTCTTCATCCCATTGTGCATTAGCTTAAATCCCAGTGAGTGGTTACCTCTGCATTGTAAAAGCTGCCGCCTCCTCAGGTTCTGCAAGCGGGATTAGCATATCCCCCGCCCCCCGCCCCGGGTGCTCCTTCTGCCCTTTACATTTGGGGGTCCCAAGTGGCTGAGCCTGTTCTGTCAATCAGCTGTGTCTGCCTAACTAATCTGGTACCAGCTAGTGGTCAGCTAGTACTTCCTCCTGTGACGTTGGAGCTGCCAAAATGTGTGAATCAACAGCTCTTAAAATCTTGAAAATAGTGGCCCAAGTGGGTGGTGAGCCTTGTCCAAGACTGTGGGTGGGTGTGAGGCTCCAAAGCAAGGAGGTGAAGGTGACGGGCTTCAGCGAACCGGGGTGAAACCTGCACCGGCCAGCCCAGTTGGGGGTGTTGGGCCTGAGTTGGGCCCAGAAGCACCCCTTGACGCGGTGTCGCGGGCACTGCGCGAGATGCTGGCCGCGGAGCAGAGCCCGGCTCGCCTTCACTTGCCAGCCTCCTTGCTGGCCCCGCCCCTCCCGCAGGCCCCTCCTCTCCTGCTGGCCCCGCCCCC
>NW_020174329.1:31694-61573 GCF_003031525.2 Neophocaena asiaeorientalis asiaeorientalis | reverse complement strand
CGCGCGGGGAGAGGTTGGGGAAGCTGAGTAACCTGCCCTCCGGCGCACAGCCTCCCGCAGGTCCGGGGAGCCGCGCGCGGGGGAGGCCGTGGCGGGCCTGGGGCGCGCTCAGCGCTGCGCCCTTGCGGTTACTTGGTGTGCGTCCCCTCCGCGGCCCGGGGACTGTATCTCGTTCTCAGATGCTGCCCGGAACGTAGTAGGTGTTCAGTATTTGCTGCGTGATGAGCGATGCTGACGTCTCTCAGGTGTGCGGTGCTCACATCTCCGGGCCTCAGGCCGGGAAGGAAGGGTGGGGAGGAGGAATGAGTACGTTCCAGCGGGGGGGGCGCGCGGGGCCGGGACCTAGGGCTCTGCGGGAGCCCCGGGAGGACGGCGGAGCTTTTGGAGTCAGTCCCTGCGCGCCCCGCATGCCGGACCGGCCGAGTGAACGGCCGCCTGCCCATCGGTCGAGTGTCGCACGCTTTCTTTTAGGTTCCAGCCACGGCGCCTTCCTCTGCCCTGTTCAGAGCGGGACTCCAAAGGGCTGCCGCTCTCCAGTCTCCACTTCCTCTCCTCCTATTAAGGGTTTTCTTTTTCGAAGTGAATGTGTCTCTTGAGATGTAACACACAGACGGAAAAGTGCACAAATCATGAGCACACAGCCCAGCCAGTTTAACAAAGCGGACAGCCCGTGTGACTGCCGTGAATTTAGAACATCACAGCCCCCAGGAGACCCCGACCGCTCCCCCTTCCAGCCCCTCTTCCTCCCAGTGCCCAAGGGTAAGGCGGACTGCTTTGGCCTGTCTGGAACCTCACTGAATGGAATCACAGGCGGTACTTTTTCCTGTGCTTTGCTTACATTGTGCCTGTGAGCCCTCCACGTTGCTGGCAGCAGCAGCTCATCCTTTTCATTGCTGCATAGTGTTTTAGGAAGGTGTTTACCAGAATTGACTTGTTCTGTAGTTGAAGGGCATTTGGGTGCCTCCCTTCTTTGGCCGTTAACGGGCACATGGCTCTGCGCATTGTTGCTGGGTCTTGCCTTCCAGCACCTGTATCCATAGGTGTCAGTCGGGTATGTACCTGGGGGTGGCGTTGCCTCTGGTTTTCTCCCGTTCCAGTCACTCTCACCCCCACCATTCCCACAAATGAGCTCTGTCGTGTCCCCAGTGACCCTTACGATGCCACGTGTAGTGGCGTATCCTCATCTGACTTGATCTCTCTGCAGCCTGTGACACAACTGACTGCTGACGCCTTGAGACGCCCTCCCACCTGGCTTCTAGGACACCTCTCGGCCTCTTTCTTTGTCACAGTGTGCCTTCTGAGTCCCCTTGGCTGGATCCTGCTCATTTCCAACACCAGACAGACGCTGGAGCACTTCAGGGCTCGGGCCATGCCCCTGCCTTGTCCCTGTCCATGCTCGCTCCCCAGGGTGCCCATCTCAGTCAGGCTCATGGCTCTGCCACCCTTACCTGGGCACGGGCCCACAGTGACATCTCCA
Organism: Neophocaena asiaeorientalis asiaeorientalis; assembly: GCF_003031525.2. Lineage (NCBI taxonomy): Eukaryota > Metazoa > Chordata > Mammalia > Artiodactyla > Phocoenidae > Neophocaena > Neophocaena asiaeorientalis. The sequence goes on along the minus strand of NW_020174329.1, from coordinate 60,096 downwards.
GACACGCATGCCCACCTGCCACTCGTTCAGCATTCAGACATGTAAAATGCACCTCAAATTTAACATCTGACATAGAAAACCAAGCTGCTGACCCCCCAGAGCTGCCCCTCGCACTCCCCCGCAGTCTTAGTACATGAAACTCCCTCCTCTGCTGCACGGCCCACAGGCAAACCTTACTGCCTGGTTTTCACAGTACATCCCAGGTCTGCCTGCTCATCACCCCCTCCTGCTGACACCCTGATCCCAGCCACCTGGGGCCCTCCTACAACAGCCAAGGCGGACTCACCTGCCACCCTCTGCCAGAGCCTCTGGGAAAGCCCTCCTGCCCGAGGCGAGGCCCGCAGCCCCCTCGCGCCTGCGGGGCCTTCGTGCTTGCTCCTCCCCCGATACCTCACGGCTCTCTGTCCCACTTCCTGCAGCCTCTGCTCCGATGTCACCTCTCAGGTGGCCTGCCCCACGTCCTACTCTTTCTTCCTGCACGGTCCGTGTCTGTCTGGTGGACCGGCTGTCTCCCTGTTCTAGAATGTAGGCTCCGTGAGGGGTCCGTGAGGGGGGGGCTGTCTCTCCCACTCCTGCTTCCCCAGCACCGGAGCCGGAATGGAGGCCCACCTGGTGGCCTGCCTGGCAGATGTGGCTCGGGGAGCAGGTTGCTTGGGCTCTTTGGCCACGTTCACGGTCTCAGGATGCCGCCTACAGCCACGACGGCAGAGTAGATGTGGTTTAACAGAACGAGGCTACTGACGTTTGCAGGCTGTCCAGTAAAGTGCCGTGTGGGGATGTGAAAGGCCCCTGGGACCCTGAAGTGCCACTGCGTTCAGTGCCGCGAATCCCTCGCGCCTCCTTGCTGTGCCCCCAGGTTCCCGTTCAGCCGCCCGGAGCTGCTGAAGGAATGGGTGCTGAACATCGGCCGGGGCGACTTCGAGCCCAAGCAGCACACGGTCATCTGCTCCGAGCACTTCCGGCCCGAGTGCTTCAGCGCCTTTGGGAACCGCAAGAACCTGAAGCACAACGCGGTGCCCACGGTGTTCGCCTTCCAGGGCCCCCCACAGGTGCGCGCGGCCGCGGGGCCCCGGCGGTGGGTTGGGCGCAGGGCACAGGTGGCGTTTGCGGGGACAGCAGAGGCCGAGGACTGCAGCCAGGGCAGCGCTGGCAGGCCTCGGCGTCTGGAGCCCAGCAGGCCCTGCCCTGCGCTTTAGGGAATTCGCAATTTAGGTGTCAGTCGGGTATGTACCTGGGGGTGGCGTTGCCTCTGGTTTTCTCCCGTTCCAGTCACTCTCACCCCCACCATTCCCACAAATGAGCTCTGTCGTGTCCCCAGTGACCCTTACGATGCCACGTGTAGTGGCGTATCCTCATCTGACTTGATCTCTCTGCAGCCTGTGACACAACTGACTGCTGACGCCTTGAGACGCCCTCCCACCTGGCTTCTAGGACACCTCTCGGCCTCTTTCTTTGTCACAGTGTGCCTTCTGAGTCCCCTTGGCTGGATCCTGCTCATTTCCAACACCAGACAGACGCTGGAGCACTTCAGGGCTCGGGCCATGCCCCTGCCTTGTCCCTGTCCATGCTCGCTCCCCAGGGTGCCCATCTCAGTCAGGCTCATGGCTCTGCCACCCTTACCTGGGCACGGGCCCACAGTGACATCTCCAGACACGCATGCCCACCTGCCACTCGTTCAGCATTCAGACATGTAAAATGCACCTCAAATTTAACATCTGACATAGAAAACCAAGCTGCTGACCCCCCAGAGCTGCCCCTCGCACTCCCCCGCAGTCTTAGTACATGAAACTCCCTCCTCTGCTGCACGGCCCACAGGCAAACCTTACTGCCTGGTTTTCACAGTACATCCCAGGTCTGCCTGCTCATCACCCCCTCCTGCTGACACCCTGATCCCAGCCACCTGGGGCCCTCCTACAACAGCCAAGGCGGACTCACCTGCCACCCTCTGCCAGAGCCTCTGGGAAAGCCCTCCTGCCCGAGGCGAGGCCCGCAGCCCCCTCGCGCCTGCGGGGCCTTCGTGCTTGCTCCTCCCCCTGATACCTCACGGCTCTCTGTCCCACTTCCTGCAGCCTCTGCTCCGATGTCACCTCTCAGGTGGCCTGCCCCACGTCCTACTCTTTCTTCCTGCACGGTCCGTGTCTGTCTGGTGGACTGGCTGTCTCCCTGTTCTAGAATGTAGGCTCCGTGAGGGGGGGGCTGTCTCTCCCACTCCTGCTTCCCCAGCACCGGAGCCGGAATGGAGGCCCACCTGGTGGCCTGCCTGGCAGATGTGGCTCGGGGAGCAGGTTGCTTGGGCTCTTTGGCCACGTTCACGGTCTCAGGATGCCGCCTACAGCCACGACGGCAGAGTAGATGTGGTTTAACAGAACGAGGCTACTGACGTTTGCAGGCTGTCCAGTAAAGTGCCGTGTGGGGATGTGAAAGGCCCCTGGGACCCTGAAGTGCCACTGCGTTCAGTGCCGCGAATCCCTCGCGCCTCCTTGCTGTGCCCCCAGGTTCCCGTTCAGCCGCCCGGAGCTGCTGAAGGAATGGGTGCTGAACATCGGCCGGGGCGACTTCGAGCCCAAGCAGCACACGGTCATCTGCTCCGAGCACTTCCGGCCCGAGTGCTTCAGCGCCTTTGGGAACCGCAAGAACCTGAAGCACAACGCGGTGCCCACGGTGTTCGCCTTCCAGGGCCCCCCACAGGTGCGCGCGGCCGCGGGGCCCCGGCGGTGGGTTGGGCGCAGGGCACAGGTGGCGTTTGCGGGGACAGCAGAGGCCGAGGACTGCAGCCAGGGCAGCGCTGGCAGGCCTCGGCGTCTGGAGCCCAGCAGGCCCTGCCCTGCGCTTTAGGGAATTCGCAATTTAAAGCTGCTTTGAAAATAAGTCACGCTTCACGACAGATGCCATGGAAGCAGCTGATGGGCGAGGGTGCCGAGAGCTCCGTCCTTCCGTGGGCTCGAGGGCGGCGGAGACCTTCCTGGCCGCGCCGCACTCAGACCTCGTCCGCCTCTTGCTCGTTGCCAGCCCGGGCTCGGGGGCCTGTGGCCGAGGACCTGCCACCCGCCAGGTCCCCGTTAAGGTCCTCCTGTGGCTGCTCCGCGCCGGCTCGGAGCCCTGTCCGGAGCGCTGGTGGGGACGGGCACAGCGGGGCAGAGGCTTGGCGGTGGCGGGGATTTGGGTGCACTCAGCGGCAGCAGCAGCGGCTCAGGCTGGTTGGAGGGCGCCGGGGCCAGTGGGTGACGGGCGTGGACAGGTGGTAGGTTTTTGGGCGAGGCCCGTGGGCAGGGACATGGCTTTGGAAGGTCCCTCTGGCTGGCAGCTGGTTCGGAGTTCACTGTGGCCTCGCAGGTGAGGGCAGTCACAGTGGCCTGAGCCAAAGGTGGGTGCTGCGATGAGAGGGGGATGGAGCGGGCCGACTCTGCAGCCCTGGTGGGCTGAGAGGGAGGTGGTCCGGGAGAGCAGGGCTCTGGGCCCCCGGGGACCGGGGGTCCCAGATTCCCTGAGGAAACGGTCCTGTGCACGTTGAGTTTGGCTTCCCGATGGGACGCTGAGGAGGACGTGCCTGGTGGGGCAGGATGTGCGGGTTTGGCTCAGGAGGGCTCACGGCAGGACAGTTGGAGCTCGAAGCTGTGAGGGGATCATAGCGAATCATAGTACACCCTTGCTGTACACCCAGTCTCGGGGGGAGGGCTCGAGCCGGGCGCCCACTGGAGCCGGGGAGGTAGAGTAGCAGTAGAACACACACGAGGCCCGAAGGTACCCCTGCTGGTTTGTTTTTATTGGGAATGAGAGGGAGGGAGCTGATGGGAACCCTGAGTTCTAGGGTGCAGGGAAGGGCAGGCGCGGCCGTCTGCCACTTGCCAGCAAACGCGCCCGGAGCACCCTGCCCTCCATCTTCCCTTTGCCCGGTCTCTCGGCCTCCCCGTCCCCAAGTCCAGGCTCCCAGTGCCTGGCCCCCGCCGCCGTCCTTCCTGTCCTGCCCCTCGCTCTCTCTGGCACCTGTGAGCACCTGCCCCAGTGGAGGCTTCGTGCGGGCTCCGCTGCTTTTATTGCCAATGTCCAGAACGTTGCCCGGCACCGAGTAGGTGCTTAATGCACGAGTCTTTGGTTTTTTCTTTTAAACATGGAAGGCCTTTCATTTTATATGCACATTGCCTTGTGGTAAGAACGCTTGACATGAGATCTGTTCTCTTAACACACTTTGAAGTCCACAACAGTATCGTTGACTGTAGGCACAGGCGTCACACCACGGGGCTCTAGGACTTACTCATTTTGCTGACCTGAAACTTATGTCCGCTGTTTAGGAACCCCACACCCCGTCCCATTCAATCAGTGTGCTTACTGTCATGCATCTGTGGTAAACTGCTCGCCCTGAAGTCAGCGATTACAGGTTAACAGCTGGCGGGGGGGTGGGGGGCGTCGGTGGCCCTGCTCCTTGGCGCCTCCGGTGCCTAGGGGTGGGGAGAGTTGTTTCTGGCGCCCGCGGCCCCAGCTCAGCTCTGATGAGGTCTGGGGGCTGCAGGCTCTGAGCTGGATGTTTCCCACTGTGAGGCTGCCACTCTGAGTCACCTACTGTGCAGCCTGAAGGGTGCCAGGCCCTGGGGCAACACGTACAAATCAGACAGGTCCCTGGCTTCACCGGGCCTCTGACCCGAGATTAGGAACACCTTCGGAGAAGGAAGGGAGCCGGGGATGGTGAGAGGAGAGCTGGGCTGGGTTCAGGGCACAGTTTACTTGAGCCTCAGCCGGCGGAGCGTGAGGACAAAGACGCACGAGGCCTGGCGCGGGCTCTCGGGGCGCGGACCTCCTGCCTGTACCCCGGGGCCCGTCTGCAGCAGCTCCGTGTCTTTTGCAGCTGGTGAGGGAGAACACAGACCCTGCCGGCCCGAGTGGAGATGCTGCCTCTGAGAAGGGAAAGGTGAGTCTGCCCTGCTGGTCACCGAGCGCTCGGACTGAGCCGCTGCACGTGCCCTCCAGGCTGGCCTGCTGGGTTTGGATTCTCTCGTTTCCTAGAAAAGGGAAAGCCAAAGCCTTCCGTGCCGCCTTCTTCCTGTTCAATATCAAGCAGTGGCAGCTGGTCACGTCTGGCTTCTGCTCCGTGTCTAAGGGTCTGACCCCAGGCCGTGGAGGAGGCTGGCTGTTCTGCAGGCGCCCCGGCTGCCCCCGGGTGGTGTGCGGGGACCACTGGCGGGACAGACAAGTAACAGCTGGGGCGGATCCGCTTCTGTGTCAGTCAGTGGCCTCCTCTGCCCTGTCTTTCCCAGGTCCTCCCTGAGACGGGGGCCGGGGAGGGTGGCCCAGGGAGGAAGGTGGACACGACGCTCGAAGCGCCGCAGCTGCCCCTGGACGCTGGAGGCCCCGGAGCAGAGGTGAGGCCGGGCCAGGTGCGAAGGCAGCGCGTGGCTGGTCTCAGCTCGAGGGGATTTGCTTCAAACAGAAGGAAGAAAACGTGCCTGAACCAGAGCACCACGACGTGTAGCCTGGATTCAGACCTCACCCGTGAACTTAGCTGCGACTGGGCAGCTCTGGGCTTCGGGAGGGCTTGGGAAGTGCGTCCTGCCGCCCTGGCCGCTGCTTGTCTCTCACTGACCTCTGTCCTCAGGTCCCGCTACACAGACCGGAAGCCACTGGGGTCCCTGGTCAGCCGGCCAGCCCCACGCAGCCGTCCGATCACAGCTACGCCCTTTTGGACTTAGACACTCTGAAAAAAAAACTCTTCCTGACGCTAAAGGAAAATGAAAAGCTCCGCAGGCGCCTGAAGGCCCAGAGGCTGGTGATGAGGAAGATGTCCAGTCGCCTGCGTGCCTGCGGCGTGGGGCAGCCCGGACTCCAGGCCAGGCTGTGGCCGGGGCAGCAGAGCTGAGCCCGCCAGATGGGCCTTCTCCGCGGAGCCGCCGGGAGGAGGGGCAGTGGTCTCGGGGCTCTGGCCGTGGGCGGACCTTTCAGTCGTGCCCTGACATTCGCTGGGTTCCACCTATTGTGAACTGTAGTGGCCTCAGGCTGGGAGGGGCGGGGCCGTGAGCGCAAGCTGGGCGAGCATCCTTGGAACCCACAGCCCGAGGAGCCATCCTGGGCCAGTGTGGCTGACCCTCCCCAACGGGGAGGAAACGCGTTTCCTTGAGGGGCAGCTGGGCCCAGGGGGGCCGTAGGGCGCTGGCACTCTCCAAGGCAGCGAGTGGCCCCGTCGCCTGGACGGCCGGCTCTCTAAGTGGCTGAGGCTGGCTTCTGTCCTGGGAGCGCCTCCCTGCCCGGCCAGGTGTGAGTGAGCAACGTAATAAAGTGTCTTCCTACAAGCGCTGCGCGTTTCCTCCTTCAGTTAAGAACAAGGGAGCGCTGGCTTGAGGTTCCCTCTCCTGCCGTGCCTGCCTGCTTCTGACACTGCCTGCCTGCTTCCTGTTGAAGAGCCAGCAGGGCGTGACCAGCTCTGACTACCAAAAAAAAGGTGCCTTTAAAGAAAACAGGAATCCTGGCCTATGTGATCTCCTAACTTGGACTCTTGTTTCTCAGGCAAATGTGTGACACAGAAAACTGGTCCCCGTGGTTCAGACCATGGTTTGAACGTAGGCATAAAGGGCGGCACGAGGCTTGTGAGAGGGGGCACATCCCTCATTTTGCTCACTCCTGACGCGAACAGACGCACCGAAACACTGCCCCTGGCTTTCAGGAAAGGTTTATTGTGGTAAGAGAGTGTCCCCTGTACAGTGACCCGCCCGCCGGGCAGGGACACAGGCTGCGGCCGAGGTCGCACTCCGCTAACGCGACAGTTTATTGCATGATGTGCATTCAGAGCGGCAGCTCGCAGGAAACCTTTTAAAAGTGGAGATAGATAAATAGTACAGAACTGGACAACCTGAACTGAGTTTTAAAAGTGGAGGAAGGGGGTTATGAGTGATTTCTCCGGTACCAACGTCAGGAGTGAAGCCTGATTTTGACAGTAGCTGCGGAGAGGCTGTCAGAACCACCACCAGCCAGGGCTCTGCTCCTCCGGTAACTGTTCACAGGCCGGGCTGTGCAGGAGGCTCCTGGTCCTGAAATGCTATGCATCCACAGAAGAGGCAAGTGAAGGAGGGGGTCCTGGGAGCAGACACCCCAAAAGGGGTCCCGGCGAGGAAGAGCTGGACTGGCCAGGCGTGGGAGCAGCTGCGCCTCCTCCTGGCGGCGAGCAGGAGCGGCGCCCGCCGGAGCCCTGCGTCCCCCTCTCCTCCTGAACCCCGCGCTCTAGTGGGGCTGAGCTGTGTGGGGCGGGGCGGGAGGCATCGCGTTTTCCGGCGAGGACACGGGTGGCTCCTGGGACCCGGAGTTCCACCCTCTGTCCCAAGCCAGGTGCCAGTGGAATGGCTTGAGTTCTGGGAGGGGAAAAAAAGAGACTAATTTCCAAAACCATTTGTTCTCAGATAAAAAGCAGATTTATAAACCCACACAATCCTCTCCAGATTCACTTAGTGATATTTCAGCAGGAAAAGGTGGTTTTCAGGAAGCTGACCGAACAGATGCTCACTTGATTTGGAGATTCTGCTCGTGGGGACTCCTTCCTTCCATTTCGTTTTCCACGTTCAGTGTGGATTTCAGGAAAAGTAGTTCACAGTCCTATGCGTGAGGGCAAGGTGTTCATAAGTACCTCACGGCAGACCAAGAGCTACTGGGGGGTTGCAGCCGGCACACGTGCTGAGGAACCCGGGGAGGGACCTGGAGGCTCCAGGGGCCCAGGGCCCTTCCTGGCAGGACATGATCCTTGGGAACAGACACGGGCGTGCTGTGGTTCCGGTCCAGGTGGGGCTGCCTCAGCCCTACCGACAGCACCCGGAAAGCGGGGTGCCTGCGGGTGCCTTCACATAATCGATAGAGTGCCGCCTTCTGCAGAAATACAAAATAAACACATCTGACGTCTGAAGTTTTTTCCTGTTTCCAAATTTGTAGACTCCCAGGGAAAGGTTTTTTTGTAGCCTCGTTTAAATCTGGTTTCTCAAGCAGTTTATCCATCGGTATCAATTCTGTGAGCTGTAAAAGAAAAGACAAACTCAGGGCGTCCGAAGGCAACTGCTTCCACGCCTTCTTTCCACTTCGGGGGTTTGGCCATCACCAGACCAGAGGCTGCCGGCCCGCAGCTGAGCGGAGTACAAGCCGCTGACAATCGCCTGGTTCAGCACACAAACGAGCAGCGGTGTCTGCTTCCCACGCAGCCGCCCGAGCTGCAGTTTCCAAGCACAGAGCTCACTCTAATTCCACCTGGGAGAGGGCTGACCCCTCCCTCGGGGCGCCGCTTCCCGGCTCCGAGCAGGTCGCGAGGCCCAAGCCTGCTGCTCTCCGGCAGGGGACAGGGGGAAGGCGCTTGTCGCCCCTCGCTCGGAGCTCCCCGAGGGCCTCCCGGGGCCCGGGCACAGGGCGGGTGGCGGCCAGGGGCAGCTTACTCACACTGCTTTGGTATCCGGAGCGTCTCGCTGTCGAGCGCCATCACCTGATGCAGGACGCCTCGGAACTGGTAAAGCACTTTCAGGTTCTTCTCTTCACCCACACACGGGTCATAGAACCCAGGCAGCCCGGCCTGTAACGAGCAGACAGAGCAGACAGATTCTCACTCGAGGCGGTGGTTTAAAGCCCAGCAGCGCTGCCGTCTGCCGCCACCTGGAGGAGCAGCGTGGAAGGGCCTGGACTTGCCCTCGGGAGCGGCCCACAGCAGATGCAAACTTGGGAGCTTGAGGAAAAGAAACGAGAATTTCAAAAAGCTGCCTGTTGCGTCCCAGACGTCGCCCTCCCAATAGGCCCCTTCTGCCACACTAACGGCACCTCTGTCTTCACAGAAGCCCCGCCGAGGTGGGGGGGCTAGCAGCCTGTTCAGGGAACGAGGGCTCTTTGGCCTGAGCTCCTCTGCGCTGTAACTCGCCTCCATCACCCACGCCCCGGGCCCCACCGCGAGCCTCAAACGTGCTACGGGCGACCTCACGCTCCTTCTGGAACGAGGCAAGGCATAAGCAGAGTGTGTGCTCCTGGGGGCAGGAGGTATGCTTTGCTTGCTGCTGTACCTGGCGCACGGTAGGGGCTCAATGATACCTGGCAGCGAACAGATGAAGTCAAAGGCTCCAGTGTGGCTGTAGCTGGGGCGCTGGGCAGCAGCCGGCAGTGAGTGTGGCAGCACGCGAGGTTCTGCTGCAGTGAGACGGCCCCTTTGAGGGGCTGCCGTCCGTCCCTCTTCCCCAGACGCCCTTCCTGCCTGAACCCCGGGGCCCCCGAGCGCCCACCTTGGAGGCCTCCGTGAGGATGAGCTTGGAGTCCTTCACCAGGCACTGCAGGGGCACAGTCACGTCAATCACCTTCACCTTCTCGCTCTTCTTGCTCTTGTCGTTGACAAATTTCCCGTACCAGGCGTTGACGATGATGAGCCCTGAGGACGGGCCCGGTCAGGGTGGGGCGGCCGTGGCGGGCGGCCCCCTGTGCAGCCGGGCTGCAGGGACCACACGCTCCTGTGAGACCCCAGCGCCCACCCCGTCCCCAAAGAGGCCAGGCCTCCTTACCCATTCTGGACTCTTCGGCCTCGATTATTCTTCGGACAGATTCCTGCATCAGCTGAACCTGCAAAGAACAAGGATGCCACCCTCAGGGCCTCCCTGGGCTCCACCTCTGTTGAGAGCCACGGCTGCGTGCCCAGTGCCTGTCAGCCCTGCCCCATCCACTGTCCGTTTCTCCTGGACATCACTGCTATCATAGGTCATGGAAAAACAATTCACTCAAAGGGAAGGAAGAGGACAATCCCCACCACTTAAAAAAACCCTCTTATGGGACTTCCCTGGTGGGGCAGTGGTGAAGAACCCGCCTGCCAATGCAGGCGACACGGGTTCCAGCCCTGGTCCGGGAAGATCCCACACGCCACGGAGCAACTAAGCCCGTGCACCACAACTACTGAGCCCGCAAGCCACAACTACTGAGCCCGTGAGCCACAACTACTGAAGCCTGCGTGCCCAGAGCCTGTGCTCTGCAACAAGAGAAGCCACGGCAATGAGAAGCTCGTGCACCACAACGAAGAGCAGCCCTCGCTCTCTGCAACTAGAGAAAGCCGGCGCGCAGCAACCAAGACCCAATGCGGCCAAAAAAAAAGACTAAATGACCAAGGAAGTTGTTGGGGAAGAAAAGCCTGAGACCTGAGGCCCCTGAGACCAGCATACAGGGTGTGAAGCGCTTCCCCCCACAGCTCTGGCTTAAGAAGCATGGGCTCGAAGAGAGCAGCCTGTGCCCTGCACGACAGGCAGAACAGTCCCAGAAGCCACGGAGCAAAGGACCTGCAGGGTGACGGTGATGCAGCACTTACAGCAGCTTCTGCCTCTTGTTTCTTCTGCAGGATGTCGGTGGCTGTGCTTTCCCTTTGCTTCTCCAGCTCCCTAATGCGAGAAAAAGAAGCCGCACGCGAGGAGCGCGGCGTTAGCGGCAGGGAGACAACAGGGCCCCTGGCTGGGCCTGCGCCTGCAAACAGCCTGTGATCTTACTGAGCTCCCCGTTCTAGAACTTTAAACAGTATTTCCAAGATGAGCTCAAGTAAATCTGTTTATCCCAGACCTGTGTGGCTTCCCTGTTGTCCCCAGACGGCTCTCCCCGACCTCTTCCGCAGAGCACATGGGAAACCCAGCACTGTGGGAGGAGGGCTCCACACGGCAAGAATCGCAGGAAAGGGGTCAGCGGAGAAGGTGAGAATCACAGGAGATGCCACCAGCCTGGCATCATCACATGACCCTTCTGACAGGGACACTGCATACTACCTTAGACACATCCATGTACTTTGCCAGGGCAGCACACGCCTGTCCCATCAGACTTGACCCGGCACATTCTCTGCTCCAAGCCTGAAGTCTCCTGAGGCATTAGAACCCTGAGCTCTAATGAGTCAAAGGCTAGAGCGGCCCCAAGAGGAGAGTCCTGCCCTTCTCCCAGACTCTCTAAGCTCAACGAGTTATTAAATTAGATCATTGTAAAGTAACAAATCTAAACCACCTCTCAGATTTAATGTTATGCTAATGGCTTATCTATAAGAAACTGCAAAATAAATTACATCTCGATGACTTCTAAGACTATAGTTAACACACGCCTTGTATGTAAGAACTCAGAACCCAGTCCTCCCGAATTCAGTGCCAGGAAAAGAAATGGTTAGAATGAGAAGAAGGAAAACTTGTCATTTCTGTGGTCATGGTTTATAGTCCCAACAGTTTTGTAAACTAATTCTTTCTGAAAGTAGGAAATGTGGGTTTAACATTCGCACTACTAAGAACTCGCGACAAGAACTAGTTAACATTTACTGAGGACGTGCTGCGGACCAGACACCGCGGTAATAAGCACCGCAGGCGGACCAGCGCGTGTAGCCCCCCCGCCAGCCCTGCGGGGTAGCTTCTGCCCCCCCGCCCCCGCGCCACGGACGAGGAAGCTGAGCACACTGCGGCTCAGTGGTGTCCCCGCCACGCGCCGTGAACTCACTTCTCCTTCTGAGCCCGGAGGTAGGGTCCGATGACCAGGCGGTGCAGAGCGAAGTAGAGCACGAGGGGCCCCACGGTGGCATAGAACACGGCGCTGGGGAGCAGCTGGTCCGTCAGGTGAATGGGGAAGAAGTAGGTCTGACTGGCCCTGTTTAACCTGAAAACAGAACAAAGCCGAACGCCCACATGAGCCAGGTTCCCAGGGAAGGGAATGGGGTCTCAGCCCCAGGAAGAGAACCTCTCAATACACGGGACTCCAGGAGGAGGAGGAGAGCCTGATGCTTCAAAGTCCACTCCCGGGTGGTCCCCTGTCCCAAGGTTTAGCCGCTGGATCTGATGTAAGTGACGGAAGAAAGGTCTCACTACTTGCTGACCACAAGCAACAGACTAACGCCCGACCAAAGTACCCGTGGCCGGAGGAGACAGGAGTGGCTGCTCCTCCAGGGGTCCTTTCTGCTTTCAGCGATGGCTGAGTAGTTCCTATTGGACCAATCATCCCACAGACATCAACTGTAAACTCTGGATCACACATAACAAACACCTTCAGGGACTGGATAGCAACCAAGGGCAGAAGAACAGAAGGGCACTGGTGAATTTCCTGATATTTTTTTAAAAACAGCTTTTAGCCTGAAGGCAATTCTCAGTCTGTACCATATGGATGATTAAAACTGGAAAGAAATCTGCAGTCCTATTGGACTGAAGAACCAGACCTCAGAGTTTGGGGCAACCATTGCAGCTGGGAAGAGGGGGTCCCCCAAAAGGAAAGTCCCAGGTGGGGAGTCCCGGGTTCTGTGTATAAATGTGCCACAGGTCTCCAGCTGACCCCTGGTCTACCAGTGGCCGCCACACAGGTGAGTCCGAGTTTGCAGTCTGACTTCAGTCAAGTTAACGACCTTCTAAAAGGAAAAAAAGACAATGCTTTTTGGAAAGACATAACAGAAAATAGAATTTCTACAATATATTGTTTGCAATACCCAGAATACAATACCGACTACTCTACGTAACCAAATACCACGAGAGAAAAAGAAAACGAACAGAGACCGACCCCAGATGACCCAGATGTTGGAACCAGCAGATAGGATTTTAAAGCAACTATTTTAACTCTGCTCGAAGACATACAGTATTCACTGATGATTTAACAGCAGACTGGATATGAGAGAAGAGTCAGTGAATTTATAGATTAATATAAACGATCCAATATGAAGAACAAAGAGAAAAAGGACTGACAGCAAATGGGCAGAGCCTCGGAAACGTGTGAGACGACATCCAGAGGTTTAGCACACGAGTAATTAGGGCCCCAGAGAGGAGAGGATGGGGCAGATATTTAATATTAAATATTTAAAGAATTAAATGGCCTAAAAGGTGCAAATTTGATAATTTTACAAAAATACATACATAGATTTACAGATGCAAGAAATTTAGCAAACCCCAAGCAGCATAAATACAACAAAACCACATGTAGGTCAGCAGTCAAAGTGCTGAGAAACAAAAGTGAAAAAGTTGAGTAGCCAGGAAAAAACCAAAAAAACCACACACGTTACATGCAGGGTATGTTTCAAATGACCAACAACTTGCCAGGAACAAAGGGAGCCAGAAGACAGCAGAACACCTTGAGAGTACTGAGAGAGAACTCTGTTAACCCTGAATTCTATACCCAGGGATGGGACACTTCAATAATAATGAAAGCAACTCCAGAACTGATAGACACTCAAAACTAAAACAAGAAATCAAACAACCCAATAATAAAACAGACAAAAGATGTGAACAGAGATGTCACTAAAAAAAAGATATGGGTGTCAAATAAGCACATGAAAAGATGCTCAGTACCTTAGATATGAGGGAAATGCAAATCAAGACCACAACGATCTGCTAAAACAGCCGACACTAAAAAACACGACCCTACCAAGGGCTGGGGAGGATGTGAAGCAACGAATTCTCGGAGCCGCTGGTGGGAAAGTGAGATGAAGCCGCGACCCTGGAACACAGCTTGGTGCTTCTTATAAAGATCATGAATCAATGAAATAGAAAACAGATGAACAGGGGCTTCCCTGGCAGCACGGTGGTGGAGAATCCACATGCCAATGCAGGTGACACGGGTTAGAGCCCTGGTCTGGGAAGATCCCACACGCCACGGAGCAACTAAGCCCGTATGCCACAGCTACGGAGCCTGCGCGCCACAACTACTGAGCCCACGTGCCACAACTACTGAAGCCTACGAACCTAGAGCCCGTGCTCTGCAACAAGAGAAGCCACCGCAATGAGAAGCCCGCACACTGCAATGAAGAGGAGCCCCCGCTCGCCGTGACTAGGGAAAGCCTGCGCGCAGCAACGAAGACCCAAATAAATAAATCATTTATTTATTTTAAAAAAGGAAACAGATAAACAGAGAAAATGAAAGAAACCAAAAGCTGGTTCTTTGACATGTGAAGCGCCTTAGCTAGACTGATAAAGAAAAACGTAGAAAGAACACAAATTAGCAACATTAGGAATGAAGAGACATCATCTATAAATAACTACTGACATCAAAAGGGTAAGGGGGTATTAAGAGCATGCTAACAAATTTGACACAGATGAAATGGACAAATCCCTTGAAAAACACGAATTAACAACACTGGCGTAGGATGAAACAGAGAGTAAATCCTAAGAGCTCTCATCACAGGGAAAAAAACTGTTTTTTCTATTTAATTCTGTATCTATATGAGATGGTAGATGTTCACTAAATGTGCCGTGGTCATCATTTCACGATGTATGTACGTCAAATCATTATACCATGCACCTTAAACTTATATAGTGCTGTATGTCAGTGATATCTCAATAAACTGGAAGAAAAAAGATGAAACAGAAAATTAGAAGAGCCCTGTATTTATAAAATAAATTGAATTCGTTATCAAAAATACTCCTACAAAGAAAATTCAGGCTCAGTTGATTTCATGGGTAAATTCTATGAAACATAGGGAAAAAAAATACCATTCTTACACAAATTCTTTCAGAAAATAGAGGAGGGAACAATTCCTAACTCATTTTATCAGGCTGGCATAACTCAGTCCAAAACCTGACAAATATATGATAAAAAGAAAATTATAATCAGCATCCCTTAAAAATATAGATTCAAAAATTCTTAGTAAGAGAACAGCAAATCAAATCAAGCAATATATAAAAAGTATTATATGTCATGATCCAGTGGAATTTTCCTCCACAATTTTCCTGTAAGGTTGGTTGAACGTTCAGCAATTACCGTGATTCATCAAATAAACAGAACATAAAAGTTAGCAATTGCTGACCTGAGGTGCCTTCTAGTAAAACTTTGGTTTATTTACCAATACAATTTGGACAATTCAGCCTGTTGGTAACAGGAAACCTGGCTGAAGTGAAAATGTTTCTTTCCAAAGAGGCAGGGTGGCATCCTTGGGATAAGAATTCAATTCAGATCATGTCACGTAACGTCGGCAGTGGAGGAGTGTTTAAGGCAGATACAGAGTCGCAGAGAACTGTGCCTCGTCGGTGGTCCCGACGTGGGGGTGGGGAGGAGAAGGGACTGGGACGCAGGGGACCAGACGGCTCCCTGCGCCCTTCATTAAATCTCGGGCGTCCTCAAATCTCATCTGAGAGGAGAGGTGCCTGATGCCAGCTCTGGCTTCGGCTCCGCGGCCGAGACGTGGTCTGCTTCCTCTCGCTCACCGAGTCCCTCTTCAGTGCCAGGCTGTGTTCCAGGTGGCAGGAGTACAGAGAATAACTAAACGGACTAAGTTAAAGTGCTTCTGATGAGGGGCAGAGGGGGATGGATGGCCTGTCTGGGGTGAGGTGAGGGCCGCTAAGTTTTCACAGGGCGATGACGGCAATCGGGTGACACGTGCAGAGACCGGAGGGCACCGAAGGAACCAGCCACGTGGTTACCGGGGACTGAGGAACGGCAGATGCTAAGCCCAGAAGCAGAAGCAGGCTCGGCGTGGTCCCGGGGCAGCCAGTGTGGCTGGAGTGGGGCGACCAGGGGGCAGAGAGGACAGTGAGAGGCCAGATCGCAGAGGGTCCTGAGGACTCCGGCTTTTGCCCTGAGTCGAGGGAGTCGCTGAGGGCTTTAAGCAGAAGGCTGACATACACTGGCTTAGATTTTAAAAGACTGTCTGTGTGGAGAAAAGTGTCCCAAGGGTGAAGGAGATCGGTCAGGAGGACACTAGCAATTCCACGAGACGGTGGCCGCAGAGGTTGTGAGAAATGGTCAGACTGAGGATGTGCTTTCAGACGAGAGCCAAGAGGATTCCGAGATACACTCAGTTTGGAGTGTGGGGAAAGGGTGGTGAAGGTGAGCGCCAGGGTTCTGGACAGAACCCATGGAAAGATGGAGCACTGAGATGGGGAGACTCCAGACACGGCAGGCTTTGAAGGGCACATGTGACCGAGGGCAGGGGGAGGACCGGGGCTGCAGATGTGACATGGGGATGCTGTGAGGTATCTGAGGAGAGATTTGGGAAAGGACGAGGGATCTATGAGCTGGAGGCCTGTGGGGAGCGCCAAGCTGGAGCTAGAACTGTGAGCGTCCCCGGAGCCCGATGCTACTGAAGCCAGGATGCCAGATCAGACCGCCGGGGGTAAGTCTAGGCCGACCAGGGCCCGACAGTGGGGCCTCCGCTTAGAGGCAACCAGCCAGTCAGGTGAAGCCAGAGGCAGCTCGGCGAGGCCGGCAGGCGGGGGAGACGGGGTCCGTGTGCAGGCGGGAAGGATCTGGTAGAGAGAACCCGAAGCTGCTGCGCCGGGGACCACGCAGTACACGTCACACTGTGAGGGCCGCAGCCGGGTGGGAGAGCGGGCGTGCGGGGCCTGCACCTGGGCCATCGGGGAGGCAGAGGGTGGTAAGAGACAGGCGGGGCGGGAGACGGGCCGGGGGGCACAGGGAGGTTCTCTGAGGCAGAGACTCAGACCTCACTGAGCGAACGTTGGGCTTCTGGACTCCTTGACATTTGCTTACACACCCAGACAGAAGCAACCGCATCTCTAAGAACAGAATCACAAAGCAAAGTCTCCTCCTTCCTTAAAGTAGGTAAAGCCCAGGTGAGTTACAGGGTGCCAGATAATCCCTGGCCAGAAAGACGAGTTCAACATACTTGACTTTGAGAGAAACTCCCTGCGGGACTCCAACGCTGACAGCTGCACCTAAAACGCTGTGCCTGGAGATCTTCCTCTCTGCTCCGTACTCCACGACCGTCCCGAAGAAGCCTGCCCTGCAGGAGTAGACCGCAGTGAGCGAGCAAGGGCCCCTCCGCTTCTGATCCCTCCTGGGTCCCTCCCAGTCACCACGGGCAACTGCCACTCGGGCCAGAGGCCGGGGCCCCTACCCCCAATTCTCTCTTGCCCTGCCAACCACCCACAGGGAGGACGTTCACCACTGACCCCTGGTCAATGAACAGAAGAGTCAGGACACCGGACCCTGGGCGCGACCGCAGGCAGCTTACGGTAACCAGCGCCACTGCCAGAAACCCCTACACAGATCAAGCGTGCTCCCGCGTCAGCCCGGCCAGGACTCACTTAAGGGATCCTTTCACGCGAGTCTGATCGTCATCCTGGAATTTGTGCTGATAGCTGATCAGCGCGAAGGAGTGAGGGATTCCAAGCTGGGGAGACACAGAGGGAAGCAAGAAGGCAGCTGAGACTGAAGTAAGCCCTGTCCCACAAAGTGTGTGAAAATTTGCCAGTAGCCAATGTTTAAAAACTGGGAGATTTCAAATAAAAACCATTTTCTGACTTCCCATGAAAAATAGAAACTCCTGCACACCGAGCCTGCGCTCTCACAAGGGTAGCGGCTGCCCGCCAAAGGGCGGCTGCTGACTCCCCGCGCTCCTGCCCGGCCACCGTGGCCCCGGCGCGCACGACTCTGCTGGGGCGCCACTTACTGACCACGGCTCTCTCCCACCCCGAGTCTGTGGGCTTCTCTCACCAGAAAGGTGAAAAGGGCCTTTTGCTTTAGGGCAGTTGGAACACAGCTCCCGTGGGGGCCTGAGAACAACAGTGTTCAACTCCTGAGTGTGGGTGGACAGAACTCGCCCTTCGGCCATGTGGGCACTGGATTTGGGGGTGAGCAGGGGGAGGGCGGTCAGGGGCCCACAGAGGGGCTGGAGGAGGGTCCCCCTGGAGCTGTCCTCACCTGCAGGGCCACGGTGAAGTGGCTGGTTTTGGTGTCCCGGACGATGCTGGTGTTCATGGCCGACTGGATGCCCCAGCGCCACTGCAGGTAGCCCACCGTGTTCTTGTCCAGGTTCCGGGCCAGGACAGTGGTGAGGCCAGGCCGGATGCCACGGGATGAAAACTGCAGGGCACAGTTTGTCGTCACAAAGCTGGGGGGACACACAGAGAAAGGGTCCTGGATGACAGTGGCCACAGCCGTGCTAGGCCCCGTCCTCTCCGCCAGCCCACACCCTGCTCGCCATCACTCCCACGGCTCCCCGCCCGCGATCCAGGGAATCTCTCCAGTTACCCACCCGCCAAATGGCACTCCCCACCCCCACCCCATTCCAACTTCAGCTACAGCCAAAGAGGCACCTGCATGTCTGCGCTCCTAAACCAGCAGATCCAATCCTGTCGCAAGTCAGAGCCACCTGCGGAGGTTCCCAAGCTTGGCTGCACGCTGGACTCACCTGGTGAATCTGAAAACACCGATGGTCGGCTCCTGCCCCCAGGTGTGCTGATTTATAGACCTGGTGTGGGAAAAGCTAGCCAGGTGACGCAAACGTGCAGCCAGTCTTGAGAAGCCCTTCTCCAGGGCCCATCCCAGACCAACGAAGTCATTCTTTTTGGGTGGGGGCCCAGGCATCAGTGCAGTTTTCAAAGCTGCCCTTCCATCCTGATGTGCACCCAGGGCTGCAAAGTATTGACCGAAAGCTACTTGAGAAGCTAGCAAACCATCCCCCGAAAGGTCTCTGAAGTTGATTTCCGAGGGAGTCAGCCCCATCTTCTGGATAAAAAGGGGTATTTCACTTCAACAGCAAAGGAACTCACAGCACTTCACTCAAGCCGCTCAAAGACGAGCAAGCAGCTTGCCTCCAGCGAACAGCCGTCATACACTAGATGCCTGTTTCCTTCCTATGCTCTGGAGGCCTCGCTTGTGCCCCTAAAATAATAATACACTTGGTAACTCTGATGACATTTTCTCCTGTGCTCACAGACCTCTTCCCGAGGCCACGCGAATGAGGAATCAACTCCTTGCTCTGCAGAGACCCCCAACCCCACTTTGCCCCTTCGTCTGACACTCCAGCCGCACCGGCCAGCAGCCACACTCTCCCCTCGAGCCACACTCGGGTCCTTCGGGGGAGGCAAGCAGGGAGAGGAGAGAGAAAGTCACCCTGTGGCTTTTAAAGCAATCAAAACATAAACAATGAGATCTCTGTTTAATCAACGTAATACGATTTCGTATATTTCTGGAGCGTGTCCTAGAGAGAGAGAGAGAGAGGGAGAGACAGAGAGAAAGAGACAGAGAGACAGAGACAGACAGAGACAGAGACAGACTCTGGGGCCAGAGCAGCAAGTCAGGCACTGCCCTGGGAGATGGAGAACTTCCCACCGGCCGCCTGCCTTTCTCCAGGCTCACGCACACCCACCAACTAATAACCTTCTCGTCACCAGTCTGGACTTGAAAGTAACTTGACCCAGGGACTAGGGCACCTGGAGGAGGAGACACTGTACATTAACAAGCTGGCACCCTTTTTTTTTATAAATCTGCATTCTCAAGTCTGATAAGCCGGGTACTACAATGAAATTCAATCTCCAGACCTGCAAAAGCTGATGACCAGCCACACCTAGACTCGGGTGACCACTTAATGGATAGACACTTTGAGGCTCAACCAGAACGAAACAGCCCACAGATTTTCCTCAGTGAGCGCCTCCTAAATGTGTCTAGTCTTCAGAATGACCTGGGGTGCTTGATAAAACTATGGATTCCAGGCCCCCATCTCAGGGGACCTGAGAGAGGTCTGGGGGTGGGGGCAGGAACCTGTGCTTTCCATCAGCAGCATCGGAGGGGACGACCCCAAGCAGACAAGCTTAGGACAATGCTGACACGTACATACACTGCCCACTTCGAGTTCTGGTTAAAAGCCTTACCCCTTGCCCCTCTCCCAGACCTGCCAGGTCCGAGTCCCAGAACAGAGGCCCGAGAAGCCGTGTTCTAACCAGCATGTGGGTGACCCCCGTGCTGGGGTGTCTAGTGTACCCCTCTCTGCCTGGAAGCCCCGCTCTCGGAGCTCTGCTCGGGCTGTGCTCATGTGCACCCGTCGAGAAGCCACAGCTTCTCTCTCACGACACTTCTTACTCTGCGTGGGACGGCCCTGCACACTGGCCTTTACCAGTCTTGCCCTGCAGGCATGCAGACGCACATGGAGCTGGAGGCGAAACACCTTTCTTTGCAAACGTGTGCTCTGTTCCAGAATTCCTTTAGCTGTATTTTATCCCCCAGAGGAAAGAGTTGTTTACCTTCCACCCAATTCTTTTATCTGAGCTCAGTGGGGAATAAGGACACCTCTGTTTTCTATATATATATATATTTTTTTTGCGGTACGCGGGCCTCTCACTGTTGTGGCCTCTCCCGTTGCGGAGCACAGGCTCCGGACGCGCAGGCTCAGCGGCCATGGCTCACGGGCCCAGCCGCTCCGCGGCATGTGGGATCTTCCCGGACCGGGGCATGAACCCGCGTCCCCTGCATCGGCAGGCAGACTCCCAACCACTGCGCCACCAGGGAAGCCCTCACCTCTGTTTTCTAGAAGGGACAGTCCTTCAGCACTGCCAAAGCAAAGACGAAGGAGAGCAGAGGTGGTGGGGTCTACAGCTCTGGCATAACACGAATGGGCCTAATAATCAGGCTGCCTCGCTGCTGACGAAAGCCCCTCTCGAACCTAACACGCATTCTCTGTGACAAAGGAATGAGCCGCAACCCGGAAGTATTTCAGACCCTGACCCACTTCCCTATGAAGTGCTTCCCCTCCAGTGTATCATGGTCTTCACAGCCCACGGTGACCAGGCAGGGCAGGAGCCTGGCCCTGGGCTGGGACGAGAAGCAGACCTCCCTCACCCCCGACCCAGTGCTCTCTGCAACGAGCACGGGGCCTAGGCCCCACGCCAGCTGCAGGGTCTGCCCTCAGTGACCTTGCAGGACAGACGACGTAACTGCAGATGACTCTGACAAAAAGAATACACAGGTTCTGGTCTCCTAAATCCACAAGGACCACCAAAGGGCATTTATCTCTTCATATTTACCATCTTGGTGTGAGATTACGGAACAACTTTAGGCCAAATAAAGGCCCCTGCAGGTCCCCAGCTCCAAATTCTAACTGTTCAAAAAAGAAAAAGAAAAAGAATTAATGGTGTTTTATCTCACAGCACAGTAAGCTCCTCTGGTTATAATTCCCTCATTTAATTCAATGCCATCGGCCCTCAGGGCTCTAAAAGTAGGGGTGGAAGAGTCTTAGTATCTCATCTTAACCTTTGCCAAAGGGAGATTACTGTCTCCACAGACGCAAGGAGGCCTGAGCCCCTCCAAAGAGAGCGCTGCTGGCCCCGGGTCCCTGTCTCCCTAGCTCAGGCCATCCACACGGTGCCCGCTGCAGTCAGGGGTGGCCGCCCTCGTGCTGCACAGGCGCACTTCCACCTGCTCCGCTGCACCGCCTGCAGGTCCCACAGGTGAGCGGCGATGGCTCTCAGGGGGCTGACGCTAAACCCACCAGCAGTTCTGCACTCGCAGTCGTGAAGTCCAGCCGCTTTGGCTGCCTCATTACTATTTTGGGTGACTTTCAGGGCAACTCTTCAATGTTAATTTGATGCAGTTCAATTTGCTCGGCAGAACTGGCTGCTTAATGACTGCCAAGCAGTGGACCAGAGCTCTGAGATGGAGGCACCGGCCTTCTGCACTGTGCAGGAGAAGGGAACAGCCTACAGGTTTTTGCTTAAGGGAACAGAGATGCTGAGTTTCTAGACGTGGGATTTCTGGAGGTTGGCATCAGGGGGATATCTTCTTGTTCTATCCTAACTTTGAGCTGCCTGGCAGACTGAGAGCAATCCTCAGGTATGAGACACAGTTTTCTCTTGGGGACAGCCAACTTATGCAAGTGTGACAGCTGGCACTCTTACACAGTGATGTGGCCAACTGAGGTCGTTCTGTTGCAGTGGACAACACGCTCTCCCCCGCTGGCATTCTTACCTCTCCCCAGCCCTTCGCAGAAGTGACTCGTCTGAGCGCGAAGTTAATGGAACCCCCTCCGTTCCCATTCTGGGTTGAGAGGCTTCCAGAGAGGATGGCTGTGTCTGAAGCTGTCAAGGGTGCCTAGGAAATGATACCTGCTGGTAATAAATCAATCAAAGCAACAGGAAGCGCCAAGGACAGAGCCTGACGAATACACTCCAAGTGCAAGGCCACAAGTATAGGTGAGTTCATGGTTCAAGCATGCAGGGATGCAGAACTGCCTCACCTGCCTCACTTGTCTCTCACCCTGGCATCCGAACTGCACGTGGCCACCAAGGTCAGGTTTTGCAAAAGCTTTAATGGGCAAATTTCAAAAATCCAGGGGAGACGCAGGGCTAGATGCTGGTTCTCGGTGTCCCAGCGCCATCAGACTGCACGGTAACTTCACCCCGTGCCTCCCCACGCAGGACGTCTGGGACTTCCCAGTCCTTGCCATGGCTGCAGTGACTGACTCTGGAAGCCCCAAGAGGCGGGCAGGTTTCCCTGAGTTAGGACTTCACGCTCTAGGCTGATGCACTGGAGAATAAGTGCATGAGCCTGGGGGGCAGAGACCCACCCTAACTGTCAGCAGGATGGCCTCACACTGTCACACCCAAACAGCGGGCAGAAAGATGACATTTAGTGACCCCAGGGCTCAGCACACAGGAGTGCGCCTTAAAACTAAGGCCGGTTCTTGGAATTTCCCACGGAGGGCTGCTTTCTCTCCTAAAATCGTCACGACCTTGGCTCCCCCTTCTAGAGCGTGAGCGAAAGTTTCCTGCTGGAGAGCCCTGAGACTCTGAAGCTACGCACCCCTGGCACTCTTGCTGCTGACATGCTGGCAAAGCAGTATGAACAAGGTCGTGACTGGAGCTCTTCTTTTTTTAAGCGGCTAACTGCATCCTTTGATAAATAAAGATGAGAAAACCCTGAGCAGACTCTCTCATCCCAGCTGCACATCTCATTAATCCGAGTGCCCTCGCTGAGCCCCCTTGCACTGGGGGAGGCATCTGTGTGCTTTACCTCAATGGACTGGGATATGTGCATCTTGTTAATTTCAATCTGCGGAAAGCCACTTCCGGACACATCTTCGTACTCCTCCTCATAGCGATCAAAAAGGTCAGTGGCGTCGATGCCAACGCTGATGGTCCCCTGGGGCAGAAAAACAAGCAGTCAGCACCAGGCTTGGGATTGGTGGGATGAAAGACAACACTCTATATTTCAGCAGCCGCATGGTTCATTGGGTGCGCGGGACTCCACGAGCCCACGGAGCACAAACGTCACGGTTGAAACCCGAACAGTGGTCGAGCACCACTGACTCGCAGAGTCAGAAAGCCAGGCATGTCCACAGGCGGATGACTCACCAAGGACAAGTGGTAGGAAAAGAAGATTGACCTCTTTCATGGCTCTGAATCGCTCATCTCCGGATGTAACCCACAAACGCAGAAAACCACCTAGAAACTAGCTACATGGATTAAAAACTTTTAACGTTCAATTCTAAACACTCTATGTCACCAAAGTACCTTAAGAGTCTTTAAAATATAGAAATACCTTCAAAGACAAAGAAGTACAAACCAAATAAAGAATGGCAGATTTAAAAATTGTTCCACCTCCTAAAATTAATTTGAGACTTAAATTATGAGAAACAGAACCCCATTCTCTCAAGAAATAATAAGCTAAAATTTTGCTGATAAAAATGCTCTTTACTCAGAAAATCAATGTTTATTATTTTTTTTTACCGTCATAAGACCTTACAAATGGGCAGATACCTTAATCTAACATATAAAGACACGACCCCACACACATTTTTATTAAATTCTCTGCAGCCCATTAAAAAAACAAACAAACCTCATTGAGGTTTAATTTACATGTAACAATATAAACCACTCCCGTTTGAAGTGTACAATTTAATGAGTTTTGACAGGTGTGTCCACTTGTGAAACCACCTCCAAAATCACGATACAGGACACTTCTATCACCCCAAAAGGAGCTTGGGAGAACGTGTTCTCTCCCCGAGAAGGGGACACGTGAGCTGGGTATGAGAGGGAAACAAGGGATGAGCCTGCGGGACTCAGGAGCGTGGAGGCCACTGGGGCTGGAGCGGAGGGAGGGAGGCGGGACTGGGGGGTGCTGGGTGTGGCTGTTCACATAGCAGAACATTACGGGTGGGGTTCATCCGGGATAACAGCGGTTTAACCTTGATGTTTTGGTTGGTTTAGCAGTTATCCCAGATGTTCATTTTTAAACAAAGTGACATCACCACCAATAGTATTTTCATCACCAACAGTATTATCATCATCAATCGTTGTCCGAATCTACGCAGCCAGAGTGGGTTTGGTGGCAGCCTTCACTCTGTGCTTCTAGCATTGGCCACCGTCTCAGCTAGGTGTGTGGGATGCAGGGAGAATCTAGGAGGTGACAAGGCTAACCCATCACTCTGCCCCTGTCTCCTTCCAGGAGGCGTGAACAGCACCTCCCACTCCAGGACTGCACGCACGTGCTCGCTGAGACGGTGGCTAGACACAGCCCTCGCGGCCGCAGCTGGCGGCGGCAGAACTATTAGAAGCTGCTGCCCGTTTGGCACATCAGGCAGGTGGCCAGTGCCCGGGCCTGTGACGTGCGTGAAGCTGTCAAGCCCCCGGTCGGCTATGTCCAGGGGCAACTCCAGGTGTATGTGAACGCGTGGGAAACAGAGGTGGGCCAGTCCTGCAAGAGAAGGTACCAGAGAGCAGTGTCAGCACTGCTGCTGGCGTTTCTCCCCATCTCCTGAATGGTGTAAACCAGGAGCCGGCACGCTGGCTGTGAAGGGCCACAGGACATACTTCAGGCGTCGTGGGCCACACGGTCTGCTGCAATTCACGTCTGCTGTGGGGAAAGCAGCCAGACTATCCAGCAAAGCACTGGGCCTGACTGTGTTCCAATAAAACTTTGTTTATTGACACTGAAATCTGAATTTCAGATAATTTTCACATCTCAAAACCCTATTCTTCTTCTGATTTTTTTCCCCCGACCATTTAAAAATATAAAAACCATTCTTATCTCATAGGTCACACAAAAAGAAGCAGTGGGCCAAACTTGGCAACTCCTGATATAAATCTGCAAGGTTTCTTTCTTCTCTTTTTTTTTTTCTGGGGGTAGGACAGGGGGTAATGCTTTCATTTTTGATGAACGCTTCAAGCAGGAATGAGATTAAACATAGTGTATGTTCAATGAAAAAAAAATTAGGACTAAATTTCCACTTTCTCAGAAAGTTAATGAACACTGACCATCCACACCAACCATATGAAAATCAAGCCTTAGCATCTTTTTCAACAGTGAGTCATTCTTTAAAGACTGTGACCCAAAGTGAGGCTGTAGCGGCAGGTGTACTTACATATAGCTGTGAAAAATGACTTTTCATTTAGATCAAATGGTAGTTCCTCTATGTTAATTTTACTCATTTTTCCATTCTAAGGTTTGTAACGCACGCACGAAGGTAAAGCAATAGCCATTTATAAGTTAATTCTATTAGCAGAAGAACCTCACAACTAATGATACCACTTTTTTTTTTTTTTTTTTTTTTGCTGGATTTCGGCATGCGGGATCTTCCCAGACCGGGGCACGAACCCGTGTCCCCTGCATCGGCAGGTGGACTCTCAACCACTGCGTCACCAGGGAAGCCCTGTCATTTTTAATTGGTTAAATTTATATCCTCTCCTGGAATGGAATGAAATTGACAAGGTCTTCCTATAGTTTTGTGACATCTAAACTTGAAGCATTCAGAAGATCATAAATGGATGTGGAGAAAAGGGAACCCTGGTACACTGTTGGTGGGAATGTAAACTGGTGCAGCCACTGTGGAAAACAGTATGGAGGCTCCTCAAAAAACTAAAAATAGAACTACCATATGATCCAGCAATCCCACTCTTGGTTATATATCCAAAGAAAATGAAAACACTAATTCAAAAAGATACATGCACCCCAATGTTCATAGCAGCATTCAGGTGGCCCAGGTTCGATACCTGGTCAGAGAACTAGATCCCACATGCTGCAACTAAGACCTGGCACAGCCACATAAATAAATAAATGTTAAAAAAAAAAATAAGAATGAAAGTTTGCCATTTGCAACAACACAGATAGACCTGGAGGGTATTATCCCTAGTGAAATAACTCAGAGAAAGAGAAATACAGTATGTTATCACTTATATGTGGGATAAAAAAATCAAACAATCTAGTGAATATAACAAAAAAGAAACAGACTCATAGAGAACAACCTAGTGGTTAGCAGTAGGGAGGGGGAAGGAGGAAGGGGAATGACAAGGGTAGGGGATTAAGAGTTACAAACTACTATGTATAAAATAAATAAGCTACAAGGACACACAGGAAATATAGCCAATATTTTATACTAACTATAAATAGCACAGTCTATACAAATTTTGAATCATTAAGTTGTACACCTGAAACTCATATAATATTGTAAATTAATTATACCTCAAATTAAAAAAAGGATGCTAAGTGAAATAAGTCAAAGAAAGACAAAAAAAAGAATACTACAGTATACAGAGAGGAATCAAATATGCCAAAAATTTCAAATTTACTAAATAAATTTGCTCCTTGTATGCATATGGTAGGCAATGTTATGAAGGAATAAAAAAACAGAGACACTGAAAGGACATTCTTCAGAAAAACAGCGGTGGGGGACTTCCCTGGTGGCGCAGTGGTTGAGAATCCGCCTGCCAAAGCAGGGGACACAGGTTCAAGTCCTGGGCTGGGAAGATCCCACATGCCGCGGAGCAACTAAGCCTGTGCGCCACAACTACCGAGCCTGCGCTCTAGAGTCCACGAGCCACAACTACTGAGTCCACGCGCCTAGAGCCCGTGCTCCGCAATGAGAAGCCACCGCAATGAGAAGCCCGCACACTGCAATGAAGAGTAGCCCCCGCTCGCTGCAACTAGAGAAAGCCCGTGTGCAGCAGCAAAGACCCAACACAGCCAAAAATAAATACATTTATTAAAAAAAAAAGAAAAACAGCGGTGACAGAGCGTGGACTCGAGAATCCCAGGAAGGCCTCCCACAAAGGCATGCCTACTGGGATTGCAGCCCTGCACAGAGCCCCCTCCTCGATTTGCAGTGACCCAGGACTTGCTTTTGCCCAAGAGGATGCAGAGGATGGGATGGCGCAGACTCCAAGGCTAGGTCACAAGGAACCTTGCAGCTTCGTCTAGGCCCCAGGGGAAGCTAGCTACCGTGAAACAACCCAACTACCCTGAGACTGTCAGGCTGGGAGTCAAGGTAGCCGGGGTAGAGGCCACCTGCGAGAGACGGCAGGCCACCCTTGGCCACCACAGCTGCAGTGTAGGAGAGGCACAGGCGTGCAGATGCCATCTTCAACACGACGCAGCTACCACTGGGCTGCATGGGGAGACCCCAGGCAAGAACCATCTGCCGAGTCCAGTCACTCCACAGGAGCGAGGAGAAAATCAAATCGTCTCGCAAGCCGCTAAGCTTTGGAGAGGTTCGTCATGCAGCAGCATGTAACCAGACACAAAATATCAGAGAAGGATATAAACCAATTAAAGTATGTAAGTGTATGCCAAAAATAAGGATTCCACTTCCGCGACTTTCTTCTGAACACCCTTTTCACTCTCAGAAATGTCCTGATTTGGATGTTGAATGACACGGTCTCCCCGCCTACAGGTCACCGTCAGGATGCTGGCTGACCATGAATGACGTAAGCCACCAGAGAGCAGAGCAGAGCCACTCGGTCTGACCTGCAGGCTCCCCCTGGCTCTGTGCTTGGGTGAGGAGGGAAGCAGGGTCACGATGGCAGCAGCATCACGAGCCGCTGACTTGCGTGTGTGGGTTTCGTCATCAGCCACCTCATTCAGCTCACAAGCCCCGACAGCTTTCAGTTGCTTCTTTAAAAGACAGGCAATGATACCATATGCAAACAATGAAAACCCTTTCAATATTTTTCGCTCTCGTTATTTGTCTAATTATATTGGCTAAAACTTCCAGAATAACGTTAAATACGGTTTTCTTTCCTTTCCCAAATAAAACCTTTGAAATGATAAACATTTGTGTTAACTCCACACTGACAATCAATGGATTCACCAGAGGGTAGAGTAGACTTCAGAAGTTTAAAAATAGTGCTGAAGGCATCATTTTCTCAGCTATTTTGTTGTTTCTTTAAACAAGGCCAAAACAGTGGAAAACTTCAATGAGCCAGTGACTTCTGTGACTCAGTGGCCTTTGGTGTTGATCCAAGTCTATGGAAAATGACCCCCCCCGCCCCCCAAAAAGAAAGAGAATGACCCAGAGAATGCAAGGCTCCAACGCCAGCCACACCTGAAGAGCCACCCAGAGAGGGGCTGATTGTCACCTTCTACTATTTCCGAGAGCGGTTCAGATGC
This sequence comes from Neophocaena asiaeorientalis asiaeorientalis, assembly GCF_003031525.2. Classification (NCBI taxonomy): domain Eukaryota; kingdom Metazoa; phylum Chordata; class Mammalia; order Artiodactyla; family Phocoenidae; genus Neophocaena; species Neophocaena asiaeorientalis. The sequence continues at coordinate 32,070 of NW_020174329.1, read as the reverse complement.
CTGCCATCTGCTCTTCCACCATTTCCAGGAAATGACCTTTTGAAAATGGACTGGTCACAGCACCAGAACTAGACAGACTTCTTCTCTATGAGCCAAACAGGGGTTTGGCTGCAACTTACAATTCGTTTTCACTTTCAACATAACATGCTTTTCATACAATGAGATGTCATGACTTAGGAATGAGAGTTGGATCTGAATTTTAACAGAGGATCAGAAAGGATCGAGAAAAAGAAAAAAGAGAAAAGATAAACTCTAACTCTGGATAAATTAATGGGTTAGATTTCTTCCAACAGCTTCTAGCTCAATATATGCAAGTTTATGTCCTTTTTTTTTTTTTTTTTTGGGGTAAACGGGCCCCCCCCTGCCGGGGCCCCTC
>NW_020174329.1:9622-31572 GCF_003031525.2 Neophocaena asiaeorientalis asiaeorientalis | reverse complement strand
GTCCAATATATGCATTTTTTTGTCTTTTTTTTTTTTTTTTTTTTTTGCGGTACACGGGCCTCTCACTGCCGTGGCCTCTCCTGTTGCGGAGCACAGTCTCCGGACGCGCAGGCTCAGCGGCCATGGCTCACGGGCCCAGCCGCTCCGCGGCACGCGGGATCTTCCCAGACCGGGGCACGAACCTGCGTCCCCTGCATCGGCAGGCGGACTCTCAACCACTGCGCCACCAGGGAAGCCCTTTATGTCCTTTTATTATTAAATCGTTATTAAATCAAATTTTTTCATATAAAGAGTTTACAGAGGAAAATACTTTTAGGTAATCTTTGCTATTAAGTGCAAATCACAAAACTTTTAAAGCATTTTCTTTATTTTTTTCCCCTGCTACAAGCACATCTCACCTTATTTTTCTAGAGCAGGGTAGTCGAACTTTTTCTGTAAAGAGCCAGGTAGTACTTAAGGCTTTGTGGGCAACTGCTCTGGAAACTGCTCAACTCTGCTGCTGTAGTGCAAAACGGCCACAGGTAATCTGTAAATGAATAAGCTTTGCTATGTTCTGATAAAACTTTATTTATGGACACTGAAATTTGAGTTTCATATCATCTAGCTCCATACAACGAAGATACTGCTGAAAAACTGTCAGTGGGACAGCCGGCAGCTGCAGATTTTCAACTGAGACCTTTGAGACTTTTTTTGGAGCTCAAAGATTCAATCTATAGCATGGGACAGTCACCCCTCCCACCAATTAGCAGAGCTAACAGACTCCACGGGGAACACACCCCACAGTTTCATACTATCTTCAATCAGGTCAGTCATTCGAGTATAACACAGGTTGTAAAAAGAATCTATTAGTTTCTCAAGTTTTGAGCTACTCAATGAAAATCACAAACTGATAAGATTCAAAGGTTTAAGGAGCCAAACACAAGAGGAAGCAGCTGAATGCTACCTGTTAAGAGCCCATTGTAACCTGTAAACTACAACCCCACTGGATCACCATCTTCCCGGACTACCAAATACTCCATTCATAAGTCAACCCTTTTTTTCTTTAACTGATAACAAAACAATGTAAAAAAGATACCTGTTTGTTCTCTCATCTGCAGACTACTGCAATACTTCTCAAATTCAGCCACGCATCTGAATTCCTGGGGTGGGGACTTGTATAAATACAGATTCCCAGGTAGCAGACTGATAGGCTCCTATTTATTTGCTCTGAGGCAGAGCCTGAGAATCTGAATTTTTAGTAGGTGAACATATTGTGATGTAGCTGAGTTAACTTACTAGCTTTGGGGTCTTTACTTATGACTGAGTATTTTATTTAGATCATTGTAGATGCACATGCAGTTATAAGAAATAACAAGAGACCCTGAGTACTGCCTTCCACAGCGGTAAACTTGCAAAACTACAGCAAACTATCGCAAATCGGATAGTCACACTGACAAGTCCACCGACCTAACTCGGAGCGCCTCAGTTTTATTTATTTTTATTTTTTCATCTGTGGTTGTATATTTAATTCTATACCACTTAATCGCCTATGTGGGTTCATGTATCCAGCACTACAGTCAAGACACAGAACACTCCCATTGCCACAAGGATCCCTCTGGTGGTCCTTCTGCAATGGCTCCTACCTCCTCCCCGCCCCCCTCCCCTTACCCCAACCTCTGGCTACCGGATCATTTTTTTAAATAAAGAAGCTGCAGCTGACACAGTTTTTGTTCCTCTATCTCATTCATGATTATGGATAAATAACACAGTCCTTTCTAATGCAATTATCTCCAATACATAAATTTGGATGGGTTAGATCAACGGCATTAAAATACACGTTTATCTCAGTGTCCTCCTGAAACCCTCCTCCCTCCCAAAATAACAATAAAGGAATGACAAAGCCAAAGACAAAAAGAACAGGATAACTAAAGGTGACAGATAAGAGGTGTTAACCAAATTTTAGAAACTGGAAAAGGATGAAGAGATGGTAACTGATTCTGCAGAGAAAACTGAAACCTAAGTGTTGCTGGTCAGGAGGTGGAGGGACCACGCACCCCAGGAGTCGCGGAAACGTGGACCCCTGCCCACTTCCCCAAGGAGCCAAGTGACAGAGGCTTGTTCTTTGGAGAAGTCACATGAAGGGATTCCAGGCACAGCAGTGGGGGAGTGGGGCCCGTACTGGAAATAGGTTGAGGTGGACTACACGCTGAATGGTCCCAGCCTCCACTTCCTACCCCACTCAGCTATGAGACTGCTGGCAGCCAGGCGGGAGACTGGAGGTTTCTTCTCAAGAGAAAAACCACCTGCTAATGAGAGGAAGCCTTTGGACGCTAACCTTTGGCGGGGTTGGGTGGGGTGTGTGTGCGTGGGTGCTCCACCCAAACACCCCAGAGTTAAGCCCATCGGGGACGAGCCCGGCCAAGTAACATGCAGTGTCTACTCAGCCTCACCGCCTCACTCTTCATGGCAGACAGCCAAGGACTACCAGACATTTGAGGGAAACCTCCAACACCAAAGTCTGAAACCAAGTAAAGATCAGAAAGAAGCACAGAATACAAATGCCAAAGAAAATGGCGAGAAATCTATAGGTAATATCCTTAGAAAAATAAGAGGTATTGCATTGATAATAAAAAACATTTATGAACGCTTACTACGTGCCAGGAACTCTTCCATTTAACCTTCTTAACAGGGAGTAGGCACCATTTTCTCCATTTCAGATGAAGAAACTGAGGCGCACAGAGCTGCAGTCTCTTGTGCAAGGTCACAGGTGATAAGTGTCAGAGACAGGATTTGAACCTGGGGCATCTTCAAATGCCAAATTCCTACCTCGTTACTTCCCATGAAAAGAACAACAAATCTGAGAATAAGAAAGTCTAAGATATTAAAAACATTGTATACAAATTAAAAAATTTTCTATATTCCTTAAATAGAAAGGCTGGAAAATAATCTAGGGAAAAAAAATCTCCAAAAAAGTAGAACTAAATGAAAAATATGCAAAATGGAGATGGAGAAAAAAGAAGATGAAATTATTAGTCCAAAGGATCCAATATGTGAATAAAAGGAATCTGGAAAGAGAGAAAGGAGGGGAAAAAAAATACTAGAAAATGTCTCTGAACTGAAGACCACTCAATTTTCCAGGTGGGAGGGTCTGCTATAACTACCAGCACAAGTGAGAAAGTCACCCCGAGATTCTCCGTCATGAAAACCCAGAGAGAAAGACCCTAAGGGTTATCAAAGGGGGAAAAGAACATCACACACAAGAATAAGGAATTAGAACTAGTCTTCTCAACAGCAACCCTGTAAGCTAGAAGCCTTGGAACAAGGTCTTCTGAGGCCTCGGAGGAAAAATGATTTCCAAACCGGAATTTAATATCCAGTCAAATTATATAAAACTGCCAATTTTTAGGCCTAAATAGACAAAAATAAGCAATACCTATTATTAAATATAGAGAAATAACCAAATATTAAGTTACAGATACACACACTTTACAAGTGTATCTATCTACACACACATATATATCACAAAGAGTATAAAGATATATGCTTTATAGTACTTTTAGCATCAAGTATAAACTTGATTTTGAGTTATGCAAAGTCAATGTTTTACCTCTGGGAAATAATATGGCAACATCTGCATATATTGTGACCCATAAATTTCACATCTAGGTATGTGTGGTATATGGGTGTACGTGCGTATGTGCAAACACATGCACGCACACACACTTAAGAGACAGCCTTGCACATGTGCACCAGGAAACATGCACAGGAATGTTCACAGCAGCAACGTTCATAACAGCAAAAACCTGGAAACAACTGAAATCTCCACCAGCAGGAGAACGGATAAGCCGTGGTACCCAGCAATGAAAACGAGTAAGCCACAGCTTCATGAAACGTACACAATTTTGGAAGAGTATGAGTGACGGGGAGAAAGCAAGTCCCAAAAGAATGCCTATAGCATGGCACCATTTTTACGAAGCTCAAAAACAATAAAAATGAAACAGTATATTGCTTAAGCAAACATCCAATTTGTAACAAAATTTAAAAAGCAACAGAATGAGGACCGTGTGAGTTTCTTGCTTGCGCTGGGAGCAGAGTGGACCCTTCCCACCTGGAAAGTTGAGTCGTTCAATTCTGGGAAATTTCTCATATTATTTCTTTTATATTCGTCCTCCCTTTCTTTCTATTGACACATTCCTTTTATTCACATATTGGACCCTTTCGGATCGTGTTTCCTTCCGGCAGGGAGATGGAAAAGGAGAGAGATGTGGAAGTGAATGCAAGTTATGGGCAATATTCTTGTTTTTGGGTCAGGCAGTGGGTACTAGGCGTTTATTACTATGTTATAGTTTATAATATTACACATATCTTTTCTATGTATGTATGTATGTATAATTACATACATAAATACAATTATATATAAATTATCTTTTTTTTTAAAAGACACTCGAATGGGAATGAAACGGAGAAGAAATTAGACTTTTAGGCATGTTGTGTAAAGGAGCAACTGGAGAATGTGCTTCCTCCACAAAGAGATAAACCAAAAAGGGGAAGGTGTGGGAGCCAACCAAGGAAAGGGTTGGAGGGAACCCAAACTCCACGAGGGAAGGGGCTGCTCTGCCGAGTGTCTAACAGTGCCTCTCTCGGCCGGCACACAAGGCCAATTTGTTGAATGAATGAACACAAAGGCAGTCCTAGGAAGTTGGCGAGGAAAGTCCTGAGGTCACAGCTGGACGGCAGGCCTAGAAAGCAGAGTCTAGTCTGGACTGGGATGGGGGATGATGGAGGAGAGCTACAGAGGGCTGCTACCAGGAGCAAAAGGAGAGAGACAGAACACACAAGGTGTCTGACAGATTTATAGGAAACGAATCAAAGGAACCAAATGGGACAACTACTAACACCATGGAGTAAAAAGCATGTTAAGAGAAGTCAGGTAGTCATAGTATACTATCAGGCTCAACTGAGTATTCGTACCGTGAATATTCATTTAACCCTAAAGGGTGTTATAATTACACTGGATGAACTGAAACAAACGTGTTGTTTGGGAGAACTATATCCTTATCTTTTCTGGCAAGAGGTCAACAGATAATTACTGAAACTGAAAAAAACAGAACAGAGTAAATATGCAACTTAGACGTAGTAGGAAATGTCAGAGAAAAGAGCTCAGAAGGGAGGAGTGAGGAACAGGAGTCAGGAACCCACAAGGTGGGGGCAACATAAAAAAAAAAATAAGCCTAGTAACTATCTGACTTTCTAACCTACTTACACATATTATTTAGATACACACACACACGAAAAAAAAATTGCCATACTTTAGACTTCGAAACTAGGGGCTACTTAAAAATGATTAATATCTCACAAAGGTCTGATATGCATATTTAAAAACTAGTAGAGGACTTCCCTGGTGGTGCAGTGGTTATGAATCCGCCTGCCAATGCAGGGGACACGGATTTGACCCCTGGTCCGGGAAGATCCCACATGCCGCGGAGCAACTAAGCCCGCATGCCACAACTACTGAAGCCTGAGCGCCTAGAGCCTGTGCTCTGCCACAAGAGAAGCCACGGCAATGAGAAGCCCGCGCATCTCAACGAAGAGTAGCCCCCAACTGCCGCAACTGGAGAAAGCGCGCGCGCACCAATGAAGCCCCAACGCAGCCAAAAAAAAAAAAAAGTTTAAAAAAAACTTTAAAAATTATTTTAAAAAACCCCCCAAAACCTAAAAGACCTCTTGTGCCCATAAGTCTCAGATGTTCCTTGATCAGGAGGGCCCAACATAACCAAATGACACCATCGCCCACAGGCTGGGCCTGGAGTTGGAGAGATGAGGCCCAGCCCTTTCCTAGAGGCCATCAGATGGCATCAGCATCAAAGGCTCAGCCACTCCTGACCCAGAGGAACTCATGCCGAGACGGGAGCACTACCTGCCGGCTCGGGATCCACTCCCACACTGGCTCTGTGAACAGCCTGGATAACTTACTGGGTTGACCAAAAAGTTCCCTCGGTTTTTAAGTAAAAATAAGACACATTTTTCATTTTCACCAAGAACGTTATTGAACAACGTATTCACCGTTCTGTTCCACCACCTTCTGCCATTTTTCAGGCAACTTCATAATTCCATCTCCCCAAAACTTTTAATCTTTTTGAGCAAAGAAGTGTTCCAGGTGCCTTTTACAGTCTTCTAGGGAATTTTGTAAAGACCAAAATAAATGGAAATCCGAAAATAAATGGAAATCTGAACGTGCAATGTCTGGTGAATACGACAGAGAAATCGGAACTTTCCAGCCAAGCTTTTCTGCCTGGTCATCAAAGAAACATGCAGTCTTGCATTATCCTGATGGAAGATTATACATTTTCTGTTGACTAATTCCGGATGCTTTTTGTCAAGTGCTGCTTTCAGTTGGTCTAATTGGGAGCAGTGCTTGTCGGAATTAATCGTTTGGCTTTCCAGAAGGAGCTCATAATAAGAGGACTCCCTTCCAGTCCCACCATATACACATCACCACCTTCTTTGGATGAAGACCAGCCTTTGGTGTGGTTGGTGGTGGTCCATTTCGCTTGCCCCGTGATCTCTTCTTCTGTTCCACATTATTGCACAGTATCCACTTTTCACCGCCTGTCACAATTTGTTTTAAAAATGCAATGTTTTCGTTACGTTTTAGTAGAGAATCGCATGCGGAAATACAATCAAGGTTTTTTTCGCTTAACTTACGTGGAACCCAAACATCAAAACAATTAACATAACCAAGCTGGTGCCAATGATTTTCAACGCTTGACTGGGATATTTTGAGTATGTCGGCTATCTCTCACGTGGTGTAACATTGATTCTTCTCAATTAATGTCTCGATTTGATCGCTATCAACTTCAACTGGTCTAGCGACCGTGGAGCGCTGTCCAGCGCGAAATCTCCAGCGCAGAACTTCGCAAACCACTTATGACGCATCTGGTCAGTCACAGCACCTTCTCCATACACTGAACAAACTTTCTTTTCTTGCATTTCAGTTGTGTTTTTACCTTTCTTGAAATAATAATATGCTGAAAATGTTGCTTTTTTAAATATTAAAATGGCTCCCTAAAACTTCATCAATTTTGATACATTTTTTAAAAAATTCATGCTATGACATGACAGTGGTCACAATACAGTCTAACAAAATTGTTTGGAATGAAGTTAAAGACAACTAAGCGCTACTAGAGCCATCTTACAGAACACCAAACGAACTTTTTGGTCAACCCAATATTTTTATCTTCATTATATACCCCACCCAGCCCACTGGCACACTGTGTGGATAAAAGTGCAGTCTTCATTAATCCCCAGCAGGCTGCCTTGTTCAATGTTCCTTATACCAAACCCAAATCATCTTCCCGCTGTCGGCTCTGTTCCCTGTTGCTGATCTTAAGCCAGGGAGTCAATTAAAGACCATCATTTCCCTGTCTCCCCTTCTCTCAGCCAGCACATTTATCCCTTCCACTCTAGTTTACCGGGATCTTCTAGAATCTTGGCTTTGTCCTTCCACCTTGGGTCACCTGTGAATGTGACACACACATCCTCACTGACATCATTTCCAGAAATTCTGAGTGTGTCAAGTTAGAGCCTTTCTCCCACAATGAGAAGCTTGTCACCAGGTTGGAAACGATATCTTAATCAACCCTCTGAGTAGAATCAGTTGTTCATTCGGCCAGGAATGTTCCATCCTGAATATTTTTATTTATTTTAATTAAAAAAAAAGTTTTCATTGGAGTACACTTGCTTTACAATGTTGTGTTAGTTTCTGCTGTACAGCAAAGTGAATCAGCTCTAGGTATACATATCTCCTCTCCTTTTTGGATTTCCTTCCCATCTAGGTCGCCACAGACCATCAAGGAGAGTTCCCTGTGCTATACAATTGGTTCTCATTAGTTATCTATTTTATACATAGTATCAACAGTGTATATATGTCAATCCCAATCTCCCAATTCATCCCATCCCCCATCCCCCCTTGATGTCCATATGTTTCTTCTCTACGTCTATGCCTCTATTTTTAAAGATTAATTAATTCATTCATTTATATTTCTTTTTGGCTACGCTGGGTCTTCGTTGCTGCACGCGGGCTATCTCTAGTTGTGGCGAGTGGGGGCTACTCTTCTTGTGGTGTGCGGGTTTCTCATTGTGGTGTTTTTTCTTATTGCAGAGCATGGGCTCTAGGCACATGGGTTTCAGTAGCTGTGGCACACGGGCTCAGTAGTCGTGGCTCACGGGCTCTAGAGTGCATATGCCTCTGTTTCTGCTTTGCAAATAGATTCCAGAAGGAGCTCATAACCATTTTTCTAGATCTCACATATATGCGTTACTATGATATTTTTCTCTTTCTGACTTGCTTCACTCTGTATGACAGTCTCTACGTCCATCCACATCTCTGCAAATGGCACAATTTCATTCCTTCTTATGGCTGAGTAATATTGCATTGTATATATGTACCACATCTTCTTTACCCATTCCTCTATTGATGGACATTCAGGTTGTTTCCATGTCCTGGCTATTGTAAATAGTGCTGCAATGAACATTGGAGTGCATGTATCTTTTGGAATTATGGTTTTCTCTGGGTATATGCCCAGGAGTGGGATTGCTGGGTCATATGGTAGTTCATTCTGAATATTTTTGTGTTTATATTTCTTTATCTGGCCACAAGGATAATGTGAGAAATTTCTGTCAAATGCAGTCTCGATAGTAGCTATTTACTAATTGAAAATTCCACCGGAAGAGGCTATCACAGTAAGAGGCGAGGTGAAATTTGCCCTTTTTATAGCCGATGAACCCGTGGTGGCTCTTGTGAGACTGTCTCCACGGGACCGTTTTGTCTGAGATCGAAGTTGGAGCCTGTACTCTCCACTGTTACGGAGAAGCCAACTCAAATTTACCAGGGCTTCTAAGAGCGATTCGGTCCCAGCCACTCCCCCCGCCCCAGACCTCTGCCCCATGGACTTTACCCTGACACCCTGCTTATGCAAGTGGTCATGCCGGCAGGATGCAGGTGCAGCTGTGACCCACTCAGGTAGCTTCCTCTATGCCTCGCCACAGTCGGCCACCTCCCTCCTCTCCTCCAAAGACCTGCTTTCTAGCTCAGCGCTTTCCCAGACTTGGTCCCCCCTCCTTAAGGGACAACGTCCAACTTCTTCAATTTCAATAGCAGCCCCTTTCTGCCACTGAGCATGACAAACAAATGGGTTCCAACAACTTTTCTTCTGCACGATTACCCGGTCAGCCCAGATGATTCAGTTTATGACATCAGAATCACCTCCACGGAACCGACTGAAGCCGTAACCACGGGCTCATTCCGACGGCTGTGATCGTTAGCCATGGCAACCAAAACAAACCTTTTTTAAAAATCCTTTAATAATAATTGAGTAATGTACTCATACATCTTTTTTAAAAAAAATAAATTTACCTATCTACCTTTCTGTTTATTTACGGCTGTGTTGGGTCTTCATTGCTGTGCGTGCGCTTTCTCTAGTTGCGCCGAGCGGGGGCTACTCTTTGTTGAGGTGCGCGGGCTTCTCATTGCGATGGCTTCTCTTGTTGCGGAGCACAGGCTCTAGGTGTGTGGGCTTCAGTAGCTGTGGCTCGCGGGCTCTAGAGCGCAGGTTCAGTAGTTGTGGCGCATGGGCTTAGTTGCTCCGCAGCATGTGGGATCTTCCCGGACCAGGGCTTGAACCTGTGTCCCCTGCACTGGCAGGCGGATTCTTAACCACTGCACCACCAGGGAAGCCCTGTACTCATACATCTTTATGTAAAGATGTACTCCTACATCTTTACATCTTTTTGGGATTATGGTTACATGTCTTCCTTGATATATTATTTAACATTATTTTCCTGATAAAGCTAAATTTTGTTTTTCAGCTATTATAGGAACCACTGATAAGATGGCCTTTCTAAAACCAGAAAGAAGGTCTTACTGGGGAGTTTATGTCAACCTCTGTAACAGCAGAAGGAGAAAGGAAAATGAATGGTCCAGGGAATACAGTAATGATCTCCAAGAAACTCTTATGTAACAGCGTCCAAAAGAAACGAGTTGATACTCTCAGAGTCAGACAATGAAGCCCCCTAAACAATCCTTGACTTAATGCCCTTGCTTCCTATGGGGTCTGCACAAGCTCATTAGGAAGGCAGTGAAAAGTCCGATTCCCAAACTGGCTGCTGTCCACAGAGAGGGAAGATTTATGGGTATTAACAAAAGAAAGGAATGACAATTATCAGTACGCTGTGAACACGGCACAGAACGAGCCTACCGCATGATCTTAAGTCTCTAAAAGGCAAGAAATAGAGGCGGATTATGCAAGTAAAACAGGGGTCTTCAAGACGCAGGGAGGAAGGCCAAGGGCGTCCAGTCAAGACTCCAGTCACACACAGCCCTTGAGATGCAGACGAACCTCATCATCTGTCTGGTCATAAACTCCCCTCACCCCCACGCTGGCTCAATGTGCAGGGCCCTGGAGGCCCCAGGGCCCCAGCAACCTGAGCTTGGTGTTTTCCAGCAGGAAATACAGACAGAGGAATTTATTCCCACGTGGCCCTAAAGACAGAAAACAGAAGCAATTAAGCTAAGGACTCTGGGGTCTGAGGATGTGACCCCAAGCACTGGGCCTCATGGCAAACCTCTCATTTCACACAGGGAGAAACTGAGCTAAGACTGGAGAAGTGGCTGGACCCGGGATGCAGAACTGGGGCTGGGGGTGGAATCCGAAGCCAGAGCTCTTGACGCCAAGTGCAAGGTTCTCCCACGCTGCCCCCAGCATACGTGGAGCCCGCGTGCCCTGTTGGCTGGAGGGTGGTGAGGGAAAGGGGATACACACTGGAGCTGGGCACGGCACTCACTCCTTCCGGCCCCGCAGTGCTGTCCAGGGCACCTTCACGCAAGCCAAGACTCACAGGTGACTGGCCACACTGAAGCCACTGGGCCTCGGCCACAGGAGCAGGTGGATGGTATCAGCAGAGAGCCATTTCCAGAACCCAACTAACAGTCCCCACCCAAACCCAGCCAGCCACCAGGGGCAATGAGCTACCCAACCAAGCCGAGTGTTTCCCACACGGTGCCGAATGAGATGCTGAAGCAAAGTTTAGTTCTTAACCTCACCTTGGTGCACGTACCACTTTGCACTTACATAGCAGGCTTGTCTTTGTCTAATAAATTAACATCTATTTCATATTTTTTCAATCATTTAACAACTTGGCGTGGTGGTTAGGGGACGTATCCTCATCTTCCAAATGAGAAAACTGCACATAGGTCAAAGGGTGGGCTCTGCGTCCTGTATCGCTGTGTCAGAGCCAGTATTTCCAACCTACGGGTTTCCCCACTCGACCTTTTTGTCTGTTCTTGGTACACATTCCTCCTGGAAAATTCCTACCCAATGAACTCTTATTGGTGAAAATGGAAAAATACCCATGCAAGTTTCAGACAGCAGCACCACGAACGTCACACAGTCTGTCCATCCTCTACAAGCTGTGATCCTCAGTGCAGGTCTGGGTGACAGGCCGTACCAAGCCCCAAGGTCATCAAAGGTGTCCTTCTCCCTGTGGTCTTCTTCTTTTTTAAAAAATTAATTAATTAACTTTTTATTTATTTATGGCCGCGTTGGGTCTTCGTTGCTGCGCGCGGGCTTTCTCTAGTTGCGGCGAGCGGGGGCTACTCTTTGGTGTGGTGTGTGGGCTTCTCACTGCGATGGCTTCTCTTGTTGCACAGCACAGGCTCTAGGCACGTGGGCTCAGTAGTTGTGGCCCACGAGCTCTAGAGTGCAGGCTCAGTAGTTGTGGCACACGGGCTTCGTTGCTCCGCAGACTGTGGGATCTTCCTGGACCAGGGCTTGAACCCATGTCTGCTGCATTGGCAGGGGGATTCTTAACCACTGCGCCACCAGGGAAGACCTCCTTGTGGTCTTCTTAAAAGAGATCACCCCTTTCGTCTTAGGATGAGAACATTCTAAATCTTTCTGCTCATCTTGCAAAGCAAAAACACTCAGAAGTGGAATAAAAGATCCAGCTAAACCTCTCCTCAAAATGCCACAGAGCCGGCATCTGGTTTTCACTTAGTATTTCTGGTTAGAAAATGTCTTATTTCTTTGGCAGCACTTTCTAGAAGTAGCAAAGTATTGGGAATCATACAGTATCTTATAGGCATGTGTGAAATGGTCACAGCTGTGCTCCCTCATTTCACAGAAACATGGCCTGGAGACACATTTCCATACGATCCCAGTAAGCAATCACCGCGCACACCCAGATGGCCAATTTTATCACGGGACACAGAGGCTCAGGCTACTGTGATGCCGTCTTTCCCCCTCATTGTTCCGAATGCAGCAAAACTTCAGCCAGCAAATCAAAGACAGCACGGCCTCAGACTGCCCCTGCCAGGCTCCCACCCCGGCTCCCCGACCCTGAGCCCCACATGCCAAGGCTGACCTGTACGCAGACCTCCTCCAGTGCACTGGCTGGGATACCCGAGAAGGGAACCCGTTAGCACACTTCAGGGCACCTTGAAGATTTTCAGCTCTCTCAGCATCTCACACCCCCTGACTTGGTTCAACCGGTGTTTCAAGTCTCTACCTCCACTGACCCAAAGTTAACTACATTCCTGAAGCTGTCCTCCACTAAAGGGGACGGCAGGAGGGAAGGAGAGGCGTTGGCGTTTACAAGTATACTTTGAAATGTAGGATTCAAAGAGATGGGAGTCTTCTGAGTATCTGGACCTTTAAGTGCGGTAGGGGTCTTAGAAAACTCCACTTTCCAGAACGTATTTGATCGGAAGCTCATAACATCATGCTTCCCAGTTGGAACCTAGCATTGGTTCTTTTTCCTTAGAAGATTTTCAGCTGCCTGCCGGGCTATCCCGGCCGCGATGACAGCGTCTGGATGCTGCGCCCCTCGTTAAACACCGCGGAACGGGAACACCGGGCCATGAGCAGTTAGCCCTTCAGCATGACAGGCACCTCAAACTGACCGAGCTCTCCTTTTGCCACAGGACCGTGGCATGCACGCAGAACAATTTGCCTCCCCAACACATCCAAGCAAAAGGAGATCATACAGGACTGAAAAGTAACCTTCAGACTCAGGTGTGTCCCTGGGGTACACGACTCCAACTTCATCGGGGGCTTGACTGATGGTTAAAGGTGGTCACCCTGTTGCTGTGGAAACAGCCTGGCGACTGCTATTCACGGCACCGTCGTCCTGGGGTGGTGAAAGCACTGCAAGATAGCCCAGCTGAGATTTCAAACAGGCAGGGAAGCGCCACGGGGGCCTCGGGTACCATGCCCGTGAGAGAGGAAAGCAGACCACGTCATTTCCAAGGGTCCCAAACGCTATGGCCTGTGAGAAACAGAGAGTGGGAGCGGGACAAACATGACCAAAGTCACTGGACACATGACGGGGGGAAAAGGCCCAACAGCATTGACCCTGTATTAGTGGCAGAAATACCGCGGAGTCCTGAGGCTGCTCAGAGAACACCTGCAAAGGTAGGTGAGGTGAGAAAAAGCTATCTTGGAAATCAGAAGTTTTAAAAATTATTCAAAAAAAATGCATGCTTATAGCAAAAAATCAAAATAGTACAGAAAGATATGAAGCACAAAGTACAATTCCCCCTCACCCACACTCCTCCTCACAGGCTAACATTTAATTTTTTATGTGTCTTCCTAAAAACCTATGCATATGTATGTATGTATATATATTACAGTAAATGGGGTTTTGTGCAACTTGATTTTATTATTCAGCAATACAGAAAAATAAATACAAGAATTGGCCTATCCAAAAGAACTGAGAAATTTGTTCACTATCACTTTTAGCAAGTACGCAGAAAAAAATAACAAAAATATTTTCTCCTCTCCCATGTAAATTGTTAATTATCAAAAAGGGGGAGGTGTTTCTTTTAAAGGAAGTTTTAAAATAAAAACACTGTTAAAAGAATCCAAGAACAAACTGAAAGTCCAAATGGCACAATGATCGCTCTGTGACCTCACAAAAACATTCTCAGTTATATTTAACCAATGTGGCACGCTCACTCTCCTAGTTCTTATTTCGCTTCCCCAAAGTTACCCCATCTTGGACTGATGGCGTGCTTCCTCCATGGGGCCCAGAGCAGAACAAGATTTGCTTTCAGGAATTCTAGTTGTTGGACCTTTACAAATGACTTTCTCTCTGCCACGCTCTGTGACAGATGAAGAGGCAAATATTCCAAAGGTGTTAAGTCATCCCATTTCTAGTCGTATTTTACAGAAGTTCTGCAAACAGCTGGTACATAATCAGAGCTAACTGTAATGTCAAAATGGCTGGTCCCTCTGAAGCCGTGAAGAACTTGGCCAGGCATCTCATTCTAGCTCCCACAGGCCCTGATGGCCTTTACTATTTATACTTTCTTTACACAGGGTGCATCACGGTGGAGAATGGAAGAAAGCTAAGCCAGCTGCAAGTCACTGTTTCTCCCTTTGGTATAGGTGAGTCACTTCACTCTCTAAGCTTCAGTTTCCTCCTATAAATGAGGGGGTAATATTAAAACTACACGATTCCTGAGGTGCTGTCTGGTTTGAAAATTCTATGATTCCAGTGAGTCAATTTTTTATTTTGGAATAATTTTAGAAAATTATTTAGAACTTTAGAGAAGTTACAAAGATAGTACAGAAAGTTCTCGACTACCCTTCACCGAGCCTCCCTCAAATGTTAACGTCTAACAGAACCATGAAACAAACATCTGTCAAATCTAGTAAACCAAGATTAGTACATTACCACTAACTAAACCCAGACTTCTGGGATTTCACGAGTCTTTCCGCGAACGTCGCTGTTATGCCCTAGGATCTGATCCAGGACCCAGGACCCAGGATTGTATTTAGTCACATGTCTTGTTAGTCTCCTCCCATCTGTGGGAGTTTCTGTCTTCGTTTTCATGACCTTGACCATATTACAGCTCCTAATGCAGGGTGACTTTCCTAGACACTATAAGAATGATGTCAGGCAGATAGAGTCTGGTTCCCCCGCCACGGCCCGCAAAGTTGCCGCCCCTGCCCTGCCGCCGCTGCCCATGTCACCGCTGCCTCGGGACCGGCTGTATGATTAGGCCACAATCTTCAATGAGCAGACATATTCCTCAGTTCTGTGGTGTTCTTGGTCACACATTTATGGAGTTTCTGAAGGGCGGTGGAGATTACTGCCAGGCACAGCACGACCTCTATGCAGACAAGTGAACTGTAGAACTTCATTACTACTCCACCAAGAAGCCCCCATGAGAGTGCTGAACCTGGACACAGAAGTGTTGAATTGAAATCCACAGCATTTTTTACAAGAGTTCTGACCTAGCTGGGGTAAACCTCAGTGCACTTCCTTTCTCTTGCCTCAGTAGTACTGCTGAACTTCATTACTACTCCACCAAGAAGCCCCCATGAGAGTGCTGAACCTGGACACAGAAGTGTTGAATTGAAATCCACAGCATTTTTTACAAGAGTTCTGACCTAGCTGGGGTAAACCTCAGTGCACTTCCTTTCTCTTGCCTCAGTATTACTGCATTGAAAAATTGCTGCTTCTTGCCAGGAGGTTCATTTCATTTCCCATTACTCCCAACTTCATATTCAAAACCACTGAGAATTTCAAGTGGAGTATATTGAAGTAGACTCAGTTTCTTTGCACCATTTCTGTATTCAATTTTTAAAATTCTTTCATAACCCTACTGAGTGTTTTTTAACTAAATTAACATGGATCGAATGAACCGCCCAGCTCCTGTGGAAATCACTTATGAGAACATGAGATTTCTTATGACACACAATCCAACTAATGCGACCTTAAACAAATTTATAGAGGAACTTAAGAAGTATGGAGTTACAACAATAGTAAGAGTATGTGAAGCAACTTATGACACTACTCTTGTGGAGAAAGAAGGCATCCATGTTCTCGACTGGCCTTCTGATGATGGCGCACCACCATCTAACCAGATTGTTGATGCTTGGTTAAGTCTTGTGAAAATTAAGTTTTGTGAAGACCCTGGTTGTTGCAATTGCTGTTCATTGTGTTGCAGGCCTTGGGAGACCTCCAGTGCTTGTCGCCCTAGCGTTAATTGAAGGTGGAATAAAATATGAAGATGCAGTACAGTTCATAAGACAAAAGCGGCATGGAGCTTTTAACAGCAAGCTTTTGTATTTGGAGAAGTATTGTCCTAAAATGCGGCTGCACTCTAAAGATTCCAATGGTCATAGAAACAGCTGTTGCATTCAATAAAACTGGGCTGCCTGATGCCATCGCTTGGAAGTGGAACCTGGACAGGACAGAATTTGTTGTACGTGTCAGCCAGCACGTTGGCTTGGTGAAGTCTGACGATGCTTCCACAGGAGTGTTGAAAAGCAGTTTTACCAGGCCACAAGGCTGGCAGAACTGCAACCTCTATGTTTGGGTTATGATCAACCTACTTGGACACTTAGCAAAGGATTCTTGCTGTTCAGCATTTCAAATGTGCTTATCGTTTGTACTGACTGACCTTTCCCCTTTCCTGGGGGGCGGGGAAAAAAGGAATGATGTCAAAGAGGCAGGGAAAAGTGAGATATGGATAAAGGTAAAGGACTGCAGACAAAAACTAAAGTGTGGATGATCTGGGCCAAAGGCTGCTCCTCTAAATGTAATCTGACGTCTGCAAGCCCCCTCCGACTTGTATGGTTTTCCACTCCACTTGCCG
The DNA here is from genome assembly GCF_003031525.2 of Neophocaena asiaeorientalis asiaeorientalis. Classification (NCBI taxonomy): domain Eukaryota; kingdom Metazoa; phylum Chordata; class Mammalia; order Artiodactyla; family Phocoenidae; genus Neophocaena; species Neophocaena asiaeorientalis. The sequence goes on along the minus strand of NW_020174329.1, from coordinate 14,930 downwards.
GCTGTTACCAGACTCAATACTGTCTGAACATTCACAGCTCAAAGCTGGATTTTTGCCATTCTGAAGAGGCCAACTTCATTTGAAACATGGGTATCCGCACAAACACTGCGACTTTAAGAACTCAAATGGCTGGTGTTATGAGCTGGGAATGGTTGCATCTCACTCCTTTGGAATCCTGCCAGAGCATGACGAGGTCCCTTGAAGGTTAAAAAAAAAGAGAATAGACAAAGACTAAAAACCTACCTAGTGCCTGAAAACAGGGTCAACATTTGATGCAACATCTGATGCAAACGCTCAGTTTCATCCCCAGCCTCCACCAGCAGAAAGCGAATGATGCCAGAGCTGGGACAGGAGTGACTGCCACATCTGTGGCTGCTTTGGCATTTTGGGCTTAAAGGCGTCCTAAACACTACGGGCTTCGCCCGTGTCCTCCATCCCTCCCCGACTACTGGTGGGTTTAGACTGACAGACACGTGGCAGACGGACACCGGTCAGTAGTCTAAAAATACTAGCAACAGCGTGAAGGGAACACAGCCTCCTCCCTGGGGTGGAGGCTGTGACTGAAACGGGAGAACCCTCATACTGAGAAAGCCACCAGCTGCAGAATTCCTCAAGGGAACGGTGACGCCAGCTCCATAAAGCGCTCGAGTTCAGCGAGACTCTTCCTTCACGGTATGAACAGCGGGCTCAGTTTTCCTACTATACGTTAGGCACCCATACAGCTCTTCTCAGTAAGTATCTGAGGAGGTACCTTCCTGTAGTTTTCCTTCAAGGCATTTTTATCATCAGTGAAGGCTTAGTATTGAGGCAAAAAAAAAAAAAGCCAATTCTGATCGATGAGAACTTGATTCCCTTAAAGTTATCTACTAAAAAATATGAATATAAAAGCTTATCCAGTCACCATCTATGACTGCCTGCATACTTTTATAATCACGACAGTGTGCATGGTTTTTCTCTGTTTCTAATGGGGAGACAATTTGGTTTGGAGATAGGAAACCACGCGATATTCTGCCAGGAAGACGTCACCCCGCTGCTCCACTGAGTGGGAATAATGCTGCTGGGAATGAACCCTAGACTCTGAGGAGGGGATACACAAGAGAGGCCTGCAGCTTTTCAGTGGCCCTGACTGCTGCCGTGAAGAACTGCAACCAACCCACGGCTTCAAAACATCAAAACACAAGGCGCTTTAACCTGGGGCATGAGGAGAAACTTAGGAAATTCAACAGGATTCTACTTTCCTTTTCTGATGAAAAAAATTCTAAGCCACTAGACCCAACACTTTGCTACCATGAACTAATGTGACATGGTGCACTGCTATTTCCACTGAGCCAAAGGCCAGAAGCCAAATGCCCGCTGGGAGCCAGGCGGGGCGTGGGACGGGTGGAGGGAGCGGCGGGGGTCGGGGCAAACTGGGCAGCACGGTCCAGTCCCACGGCAGGGGCTCCTCAGACCTGGGGGACTGTCGCCTCAGAGGGGAATTTAGGCACGGCGTTACCAGGTCTTCTGATTTTTCCAAAGAAGATAAGAGACTGGATTTTCCTGCAAAGCCTCCTAAGTTTCAAATGTCAGCAAATACATTTCACTCTGTGGGCAACCAAAACACGGCTATAGGTTGGAAATGGCCCATAAGCCACCAATATCAAGCAGTGGTGAAAACGGCAACAGAACCCCATTTCACTTCTGTTCCAGTCCGTATCCAAAGGCCTTTAGAAGGTTTTCACCCTAAAATTAGAATAGACAGTCATGCATGTGTGAGAGCAAATACCAAAAGAACTTCAAGGGAAAGCTTACATGACGATGAAAAAATAACTCAATGATAGTTAAGTTAACGTTAACAGCCTACCAGAATTTCTTGGGCATCAGAACCGAGTTTCCGTAATGAAATTAATAACACCTACATGTTCTTACAGCAATACAGAGGTTTACAACAAATTTTCATATTAATTTTTCTACTTCATCCGCATATCACTATTTTTTAGGTTATAACACGGAAGTACAAAGCAGTCAAACGACTTGCCCAAGGCTCTAAGACTACTCAGTGGCAGAGTGAAAGAAAACGGAACCTTCCGAATTTTAGTGATAGTTCCCACATGGCATGGCTGTCCAGGTAACCTATTTCATAGATACTTGCTATTTATTTTGTTTTACTCACTATATTTATAACATTCTAATAGTACAGCCCATTAGAGCTGGGTCATTACAGACAATTTAATCCAGTAGTTCTCAACTTTTCCGTGCTTCCGTTTTGTTCACATGCACAACACAGCACCAACAAACACTTCCTAGATTCAGTTGTAACCTCGGGTAGAAAGAGGGGCTCAGGGCCGTGGAGGGTGGAAGGAAGTATACGTGTGGAAGGAGGGTACGTGTAGGAACTGTGCCCTTTCAGAAACCATCTACCATCACCCCCTGAGCGGCCTGCTCCCTCCCCTGGGTTAAAGCTTACTGGCCTAGACCATCCCTCTTACTATTCACCTGATGGGTTAGGAAACGGAGGACAAGGTGGATGACTAACTGTCCCAAGTTCACAGAGTTACAAAGCGGCAAAGCCCAGTGTAGAACCCAATTCCTTAAACCAAGATATAAAGGCGAGAGGAGGACTCTGATGTTTTCAAACATTCTCAAAGGCATCGCTGCAGGTTGCGGGATTTGGGGGTTGTTGTTCTGTAGCTGTTGAGTGACGTTCCTGGGACACCAGACACAAAGTTTCTCTTACCTCCCATCCTTCCATTTCCAGTCCTCTCTTGCCATAGATATCGTAGATGGCCCTGGTTTGGGGGTCACTGAGCACTGCAAGTTAAAAACCAAACATGTTTACAAAGCACAAAATTCACCTTTCAGTCCTGACCACAATACCACCAGGCAAGGCCACCTCTTTTTGTTCTTCTCTTTCCAGCCACAATCTTCCCAGAGACCCCATCATTCCCAATGTGTCTTTCCTCCTAATTGCTCCCTAGATCCAAGCGAGGACATGTTTAAAGGTGGCTACAACGAGAAACACTGGATTTTTCATGTCCAAGCTACTCTTTGCTTCGTTGTGACGTGCACTGACCCTGCATCTCTAAAGGACAGTTTTTTGGTTTTGTTTTGTTTTTGTTTTTATTTTCTTTTTGCGGTACGCGGGCCTCTCACTGCTGTGGCCTCTCCCGTTGCGGAGCACAGGCTCCGGACGCACAGGCTCAGCGGCCACGGCTCACGGGCCCAGCCGCTCAGCGGCACGTGGGATCTTCCCGGACCGGGGCACGAACCCGTGTCCCCTGCATCGGCAGGCGGACTCCCAACCACTGCGCCACCAGGGAAGCCCAAGGACAGTTGTTTTTAAAAGCACCTAGTGAGCTTCCGCCACAGTCTATAAAGTATCTTGGCTTGAGAGAGTGAATTCCAGTTTCTAACAGAGCCTAACGTAAAACTAGGGACAGGCTCTGACCAGAAAAATCTGACTTATTATTATGTAGGGGTTTGTTTGTTTGCTTTTGGATGCCTCTCTTCTTTATTTGTAAATCATTTTTAAAAGACACAAACACCTCTCACTATGGTGTCAGCCATGTCACCTAAAGTACACCAGAAAAAGACTGTTCAGTGAGGGTGAGAGCTGTTCAAAGGACCTCCAAACCGAACCTGAACATCCGTACAGCAAACAGTCGTTACCTCCCTCCTCTGCTGGGCCAACTTCTGTTCAAGACCTTTGAATCTTTCCCCGCCTGAGATTTCCCATATATTTTTAGGTCTAATTAAAAAATGATGTAAATGACTCTATCCATACTCAAATCTAATGAGGAAGAAAGAAATGCGGACCACCGGAAAACTTGGGAGCCAAACTTCTTGAGCTGATCTCTAGGATTTAATACGGAATTACTTGTTTACCATCTCAGTCTCCCTTTAGGCCAAACACTGGGGCCAGGTCTGCTGCGGCAGCATTTTCACAAGTGCTGGCAGGGATTTTCTGTCAACTCTTCCCCAAATCTCCAAAACAATACAATCCAGTGTGTGGGCAATTCAGACAACCAAATACAATAAAAGGAACGAGTTTGTGGTCAAGCTTTATTCAGACCAGGTAAGTAGCCTGAAAAGTTACATTTGGTGAAGACACAGGCTGACTGTATACACGTAGGTGCCACAGTCTCAGTTTTACTGGTCATTTGAAATCTAACTTTCTGGTAAAACTATAGTGAATACAGCAATACGCTTTTATGTCCACAATGAGAAGTCTTTATTTTGTAAAGAAAATCTAATTTTCGGTCTACCTAATTAAGGAGCAAATCACCAAATGGCTCTGGAATGAATAACTTACTTTACTTGGCACAGATCCTAAGAGTGATTTCATATTTTTTTAATTTTAACTTTAAAAATCGTGGTATAGTACACACAACATAAAATTGATCATTTTCACCATGTTTAAGTGTACAATTCAGTGGTGTTAAATACATTTGCAATGTTGTGTAACCATCACAATCTATTTCTAGAACTTTTGCATCATCTCAAACAGAAACTGTACCTATTAGTGATTTTAGTATTTTATAAACAAATATATCGCAAAACTTTTTCTGAACTACATAAGATATAAATATAAAAATCTGAATTACTTGATTCTATTTCCTGTTAGGCTCCTTAACACCATTTTCTTGCTTTTGTTAGTACCTTTCCTTAACTGAATGCTACAGAACCAATAAAATCACTTTCAGACGGAAAAAATGTTCTTTGCATCTTCTCACAAAAAAAAGAGAACAAAAGAGCTTGTCTGTAGTGATCAGCCTTTTACCTCTAAGGGTTCCCTTTAGAAGAAAACTAGTAAATGATTTAAAGCTGGAGTATTCCCTTGCAATTCAGACTATGGGCTATTACTTCACCTGCAGCCTCATTTTCTACTTACTGGACACGTATTGATTTCCAAAGCAAAATACTACTCTTTCAAAGGTCCCTGTCAGTAAAAAGCACTAAACTAACCACCTCTTTTATACACCTCTAAGGACTCTCTTTTTCTATCCTCTACAAATCAAGACTCTTAAAAATTGAGTGTCTGCTACCAGGGTGTTTCTGTAGAGCCAAGCCCCGCTCTGACCTTCATAAGCCTGGTGAACGAGGTTAAACAGTCGCTCCGCCTGCAATTTGAGCTCCGGGTCTCTGTGCTTGTCAGGATGGTAAAGCATACACAGCCTGCGGTAGGCCGCTTTCAGCTCTTCGGAAGAGGCCTACAGAAGGAAAAATCCAATTAGAGAGCAATCAATGCTACTTAAATATTATCATGATCAGAATCAGCCTTGAAATGGGAAGCTGTCAGCCACTTTCCAACATGTTTGCTTTCTACATA
>NW_020174329.1:7119-9316 GCF_003031525.2 Neophocaena asiaeorientalis asiaeorientalis | reverse complement strand
CTTCGTCAGAGGCTCTAGGAACACTGTGCCATCTCTCTGGCAGGGCCCTCAGGTGTGTTTTGGGGAAGTACTATGTCTGATATTATACCAACCCCAGGGACCATTTTGGTCTGTCAGAGGTGATGCCAAATGGACAGCTCTGTCCAGATGATTTGTCAAGTAAATAACACTTTATTTTGCGAGGCAACCCCACCGTTTTGACAACAGAAGCAAATTCTGGGTCACTGACAACATGCCAGAGGGGCCTGAAAAGCCAGCTCCCTGGGTAGAGGAATGGGACCAGGTCCCCACTGAGGAAGCTGAGGATGGATGGTGCTCTGGGATCAGGTCCGGGAACACGGGTACACAGGAGAGCGGTCACAGGGACATGATTACTCAAGACATCAAGGTTACGAGGGAAGACGTTAAACTGTATTTTTCTGTAATGTCCACAATTTTTCAATATCTTCCAATTCCAGGAGTAATGAATGCTTTTACCAGTGAAAAAAGGCAAAACCTTACTTCAGTGATAATTTTTGGTCTGAAATTTAGGTATTTTCTGTAGGGCTAAGTTATTCTGATGCCAGGAAATCTGTGCAAGTTTACCAGAGATCTTAAAACAAGGAATTCTGCAGAACTCCCAACAGGAGGACAATAACCGTTACTGGAACGGTACGTGTGTCAGTCCCACGTGCCCGGGAGGACAGGCTGTGAGGCCCCAGGTGCCACTCTTGGGCCACTTTCTCCGTCCGAGGAGTGGATGGTTGGGTGGATGACCTCTGTGGGCCTTCCCAGCTCTAACTGGACGTGGTTCTGTCATGAGAAAAGCTCTGCTAGACCCGGGCCACTCGGCTGTCCTTTAACGCAGACAGGACCCTCACAGTTCGACTATAGGCACAGGCACATCAGTGTTTTTAATCAGCAGCTTCTTGACGGTTTCCATTAACTACTTCACTGGAAAATGGTCAAGGACCTTGCTGGCTGAGCATCCTTTTGCCTCCAAGGATTAGGCAGATGTCTGCCCCGTGCCAGCACTATTCTCTTTCTCCATCTCCTCTTTGGTGTAGCCTTTGGGAATCACACTCCTGAACGATCTGTAGATGGCCGTCCTCCCCCTTTCTCTGCCTCTGGCCGTCCGTGGGATTTCCTCTGGGGTCACACACCAGCCTTCCAGGGGTGAAGAACGCAGGCTCTGGGCTAACGAGCTTTCTGACCCTCAGCTTTCTCAGCTGCTGAAGGGGATGACAAGTATGCTCAGGGGCGGTGTGGAAATGAAATGAGACAGTGACCACGCACTGCTTCATACGGCGCCCAGCACACAGCGAAAATCTACTCATTGTCGCTCTTCTAAAACCTTTTCTTTGTTTTCTCATCTTGAAACTGTAGACAACAGTACCCCATCACACTTACTTTGAGGAGTAGATGAGCTAATACGCATACAAGCTCTTAACAATGCCTTGCACACATGAGGAATTTAATCACTGTAGCTATCATTACTGTCACAATTCAATTTTGATATCCTTTTGGCAGCATGAATACTGAAACTGGGACAATTCAGAGAGAAGGCACAGCCCTGGTGTGAGGATGACAGGAACATTCATTCATGAAGGGGCCCACATTTGTGAAAATTCACTGACCTGCATGCTTATGACGTGCACTTTTCTATACATGTATTCTATTTCAATAAAAACACAAGACCAAACGTTCCCATCTCTGTGATCTCTGTGGTTCCCTTTTCTTTCTCCTACCGTAGGCTTCTTTCCACATTCACGTCAATTATGCAACGCATTCCCTGCCACACTTACCAATATGCCACCTGTGCCAAACCCCATTGTTTTAAGTAAATAAAGAATAGTTAACTAATGGCAAATTAAATGTGTCTTCTCCAGATAGGTTTACTTATGTAACCATGTAAAAGGGCGTTGTTCCTTCCTGAGTAGCCATTACAAATTATTCCCTTTCTGCAAATTTTAATTGCTCTTTCCAGCATCTCATAAAAATTACAAGGGCAGGATTAGATAGACTTGACTGACTTTAGGTTAGACTGCTATTTCCTGGTTGTTAAAAGTAAACCAGATGACAAGGCAATACAGTGTCTAGTCTGCAATACCTTCTTTAATCATATTAATAAATGGCTTAACGTGCTACTGATTAAGTAACAGAAACGAGAAGTTTCACTTTTAATAAATATCACATTCAATAAAAGGTTAGATTGGGC
>NW_020174329.1:0-1822 GCF_003031525.2 Neophocaena asiaeorientalis asiaeorientalis | reverse complement strand
TTTTTTTTTTTTTTTTTGGGCTATGTTCTTTGTTGCTGCGTGCTGGCTTTCGCTAGTTGTGGCAAGCGGAGGCTACTCTTCATTGTGGTGGCTTCTCTTGTTGCGAAGCATGGGCTCTAGGTGCACGGGCTTCAGTAGTTGTGGCACGTGGGCTCAGCAGTTGTGGCTCGCAGGCTCTAGAGCGCAGGCTCAGTAGCTGTGGTACACGGGCTTAGCTGCTCTGTGGCATGTGGGATCTTTCTGGACCAGGGCTTGAACCCATATCCCCTGAACTGGCAGGTGGATTCTTAACCACTGCACCACCAGGGAAGTCCCTAACTTTACAACTTTTAAGAAACTAGAAAAGAATGAAATAATGTCATTTGCAGCGACATGGATGGACCTAGAGATTGTCATACTGAGTGAAGTAAGTCAGACAGAGAAAGACAAATATATTTTGCTTATATGTGGAATCTAAAAAAAATGGTACAAATGAACCTATTTACAAAACAGAAATAGAGCCATGGATGTAGAGAACAAAACTATGGTTACCAAGAGGCAAAGGGGTGAGGGGGAGGGATAAATTGGGAGATTGGGATTGACATATACACACTACTATATATACAATAGATAGCCAACAAGAACCTACTGTATATCACAGGGAACTCTTCAATATTCTGTAATGAGTTATATGAGAATAGAATCTACAAAAGTATGGATATATGTATATGTATGACTGATTCACTTTGCTGTACAGCAGAAACTAATCCAACATTGTAAATCAACTATACTCTAATAAAAATTAATTTAAAAATAAATAAAAGAAAAAAAAAGAAAGTAGAAAAAGAAGAAAAACTAAACTCAAAGCTGGCAGAAGGAAATCATAAAGATTAGAGCAGAGATAAATAGAGAACAGATAAACAATAGAAGGAATTAGTGGAAAAAAAAGTTGACTCTTCAAATAGACAACACAATCGACAAACCTTTGGCTAGACTAACTAAGGAAAAAAAAGAAAGAAGACTCAAATTACTAAAATCAGAAATGAGGGCTTCCCTGGTGGCGCAGTGGTTGAGAGTCTGCCTGCTGATGCAGGGGACATGGGTTCGTGCCCTGGTCCAGGAAGATCCCACATGCCGTGGAGTGGCTGCGCCCGTGAGCCATGGCCGCTGAGCCTGCGCTCTGCAACAGGAGAGGCCACAACAGTGAGAGGCCCGCGTACCGCAAAAAAAAAAAAAAAAAAAAAAAAAGATATATTACCACTGATTCTACAGAAATAGAAAAATTGGAAAACTTAGATGAAATGGACAAATTACTAGAAATACAAAATCTACCAAGACTGAATCATGATCTAACAGGAAATCTGAATAGACCTAGTACTAGTAAAGAGATTGAATTAGTAATCAAAAACCTCTTGACAAAGAAATGCCCTGGACCTGATGGATTCACTGGTGAATTCTTCCAGACATTTAAAGAAGAACTAATATCAATCCTCAAACTTTTCCAAAATATTGAAGAGGGAACATTTCCAAACTCATCCTATGAGACCACTATTACCCTAATGCCAAAGCCAGACAAAGACACCACACAAAAAAGAAAACTATAGACCAATATCCCTTATGAACATGGATGCAAAAATCCTCAACAAAATATCAGCAGAGTTCAGAAGCATATTAAAAGGATACACATTACGACCAAGCGGGATTTATTCTTGGAATGCAACGATAGTTCCATGTATGAAAATTGATCAATATAATATACCATGTTCATAGAAACCATGATCATCTCAACTCTTGCAGAAAAAGCACTGACAAAGTTCAACACACTTTCATCACAAAAACACTC
>NW_020174328.1:1091-1259 GCF_003031525.2 Neophocaena asiaeorientalis asiaeorientalis | reverse complement strand
TTTCTTAATAATTATTTCTTATTTTAATAACTTTATTTTATACTCTCTCTCTTTCTTTCTTTCTATTTTTTCTCACTTTTATTCTGAGCTGTGTGGATGAAAGGCTCTTGGTGCTGCAGCCAGGAGTCAGTGCTGTGCCCCTGAGGTGGGAGAGCCAAGTTCACGACA
>NW_020174328.1:0-975 GCF_003031525.2 Neophocaena asiaeorientalis asiaeorientalis | reverse complement strand
CCTATGCCAAACAACTAGCAAGACAGGAACACAACCCCATCCATTAGCAGAGAGGCTGCCTAAAATCATAATAAGGCCACAGACACCCCAAAGCACACCAGATGTGGACCTGCCCACCAGAAAGACAAGATCCAACCTCATCCACCGGAATACAGGCACTAGTCCCCTCTACCAGGAATCCTACACAACCCACTGAACCTACCTTAGCCACTGGGGACGGATACCAAAAACAACAGGAACTACGAACCTGCAGCCTACAAAAAAGAGACCCCAAACACAGTAAGATAAGCAAAATGAGAAGACAGAAAAACACACAGCAGTTGAAGGAGCAAGGTAAAAACCCACCAGACCTAACAAATGAAGAGGAAATAGGCAGTCTACCTGAAAAAGAATTCAAAATAATGATAGTAAAGATGATCCAAAATCTTGGAAATAGAATAGGCAAAATGCAAGAAACATTTAACAAGGACCTAGAAGAACTGAAGAGGAAACAAGCAATGATGAACAACACAATAAATGAAATTAAAAATACTATAGAAGGGATCAATAGCAGAATAACTGAGGGAGAAGAACGGATAAGTGACCTGGAAGATAAAACAGTGGAAATAACTACTGCAGAGCAGAATAAAGAAAAAAGAATGAAAAGAACTGAAGACAGTCTCAGAGACCACTGGGACAATATTAAATACACCAACATTCAAATTATAGGGGTCCCAGAAGAAGAAGAGAAAAAGAAAGGGACTGAGAAAATATTTGAAGAGATTATAGTTGAAAACTGCCCTAATATGGGAAGGGAAATAGTTAATCAAGTCCATGAAGCACAGAGAGTCCCATACAGGATAAACCCAAGGAGAAAAACACCAAGACACATATTAATCAAACTATCAAAAATTAAATACACAAAGAAAACATATTAAAAGCAGCAAGGGAAAAATACAAATAACACACAAGGGAATCCCCATAAGGTTAACAGCT
>NW_020174327.1:558-796 GCF_003031525.2 Neophocaena asiaeorientalis asiaeorientalis | reverse complement strand
ATATCACTCAGCAATGAAATCTCGGTCATCAGGCCCGAAGCAGCATAGTGAGTGGCTTCAGGTATGGTGATACTACATGAAATAAGTCACAGAGAAAAAGAAACATCATAAGATATGACTAATACACGAGATGTAAACTTGACTACACATGAACTGAATTACAATAGAGAACAGGGTTTCAAATTTAGAAAAACAACTTTCGCTTGCTTATGGGGAAAGGTGAGTTAGGGTGCCGCAT
>NW_020174327.1:0-183 GCF_003031525.2 Neophocaena asiaeorientalis asiaeorientalis | reverse complement strand
CGCTAACACTAACCCGTACCCTAACACGTACGCTCACCCTAAACCGTTGTCGTACCCTAACCTGTCTCCTAAACCGTCCCCGTCCCCTAAACCTAAACCTAACCCTAACAATTACAAGAAGCCTTCCACTAACACGTGCCCTAATCCCAACACGTACGCTAACACTATCCCGTACCCTAACAC
>NW_020174326.1:4426-5793 GCF_003031525.2 Neophocaena asiaeorientalis asiaeorientalis | reverse complement strand
CCTGGTCCCTTGCTTCAAATTCCCCAGGGAAACAGACACTGTTATCTCCCTCTCCTCATTCAAACATCTCCATCTCTCGCTAAATAAGCTCGTGTGTCTAAATAAACTACCACGGGGCATGCCAGTGAGATTCCTATGCTCTGGCCAGCCGCCTGTGGGCAATGTGAGAAGAGCTAATGATACTGTAGAGACAGAGCAGATGGGAAGGCAAGGTCAGAGGGCAAAGCTCAGGAAGAGGTGGGGTGAACATCTGGGCCAAGCCTCTTCCCCAAGCCTGATGATACTTGTACACAGCCTTTGTTATATGTGATCTCCTTGACCTTGCCTTGAAAGCTGTTGTCCCCATTTTCTGTCCAGGGACAGAAAAGTCCCCACTTTGCCCATACGGCTCTAGGAAGACAGGTCCAGGTCCATGAAACTTGTGGGTGGCAGAGACAGGCCTAGACCCCAGTTCTGATTTCCAGTCTGGAGCTCCCTGGGGCCACCACGCCAGCCTCCCTGCCTTGCCCCATGGGACCGCCTCCGTAGGCTCTCGGGAGGCCACCGCCCTCCGCTATGGGAAGGCTGTCCAAGGGAAGAGAAGCAGACAGGGAGAGGAGCCAGGGCCAATGGCTGCAGGGCTAATGGCCGCAGAGGAGGCTCTGTGGAAAACAATTTCAGATTGACGATAGGCTGGGATCTTGGTTTGTCTGTTTCCGGCTTTGGCACCCAGGCCTGGCCACTTACTTACGGTTTGGGGGTTTCAGGGTCCCTCTGGGCAAAATGAGACATTTATTACTCATCCTCCTGCCTCATAGAACCATATTGAGAATTAAATGTCATGTGATAACGTTACAAAAGAGCCTCCTAAGTGACCCTATTCAACTCTTAGCTGCTATGGTTTATCTTCACTTCTCTTTCCACTCCTTGGTGCAAATAATCAGAAATGGCTTGGTAGGTAGACATGGAATTTTGGGTGGGCACATTGCAGCACCATGGATAGATAATCCCATTGATTGCTCCCAGGGACCACAGCAAAGCCTTACAGCAAGGTTCCCTAGTCTCACCAGAGTTTCAGAAAAGTTCACAATCCACTTCCATTTTCCCACAGACTTCTACTGATCTCTAAGTCCTTCCTAGTGAGTTGAGAATATAAAGTCCTTAAAGCCAAATAGACTTGGGATTCAAACTCTAATTCTATCACTTGTTAGTACGACATCAGGAAGATTACTTAATCTCTCTGAAGTTGAATTTTTTTAATTTATAAATGTCAATTATAATACTTTTTTGTTTCAGATATATATATTTCAGGTCTAAAATTTTCATTTGGTGTATGGATACCAAGGGGGAAAGCGGGTTGGGATGAACTGGGAGATTGGGATTGACAT
>NW_020174326.1:0-4245 GCF_003031525.2 Neophocaena asiaeorientalis asiaeorientalis | reverse complement strand
GCTGGACCGTGAGCCATGGCCGCTGAGCCTGTGCGTCCAGAGCCTGTGCTCCGCAACGGGAGAGGCCACAGCAGTGAGAGGCCTGCATACCGCAAAACATAATAATAATAATAATAAAAAAAATAAATAAAATTTGTGTTTGGCTCTCTTTCATAGTGTTTTGTTTTATTTTTTGCTTGAAATTAGCTCTATCTTTACATTCATTGTGAGCATACTTTATTTACATCCTTCAGCACAATTATAAGAGCTACTTTAAAATCACTGTCTGCTAATTGCAAACTCTGTGTCGCTTTAGGGCCAGTCTCCATTGATCATCTCCTATGTATCACATTTTCCTGTTTCTTCTTGTGTCAATACTTTGGCCATGGCTCACGGGCCCAGCCACTTTGCGGCATGTGGGATCTTCCGAGACCGGTGCACGAACCCGTGTCCCCTGCACCGGCAGGCGGACTCTCAACCACTGTGCTACCAGGGAAGCCTAAAGCTACTCTTAAATACATGTGTTAGAAAAGGGATATGACTAAGAATCCATTTCAAAAAGAAAGTCTTTAAAAATAAAGAATAGAAAATAAAACCACAGGAAAACAGGGGGAAAGATGTAACAAAAACAAGAGTAGAAAATAATATAGAAGACAAACATCAAATAATAAGTCCACAAATACAAAAACTGTTTCTTTGAAAATATAATAAAATTAACAGCTTCCTAACAAAAATGATTCATAAAAACAGAAAAAGAATGCACAAACCATCAATTTCAGTTAAGAACAAAGGGACATCTCTACAAATTCTACAGATGTTAACAAGATAATAAGATGTGATTATCAACATCTTTGTGCTAATAAATTTAAAAATTAAATTAAATGAACATTTTTCTAGATAAATACAACTTAAACTAAAAGAAATACAGGAAAAAATAAGGATTCTGAATAGTTTTATACTCAAATTTAAAGAAATTAAATCCGTTATTAAATTTTCCCACAAATAAAATTTCAAATCAGATTACTTTCCTAGTATATTCTTCTAAATATTTAAGAAAGAGTATATAACCCCAACAGTATATAACCTCTTCCACAGAACAGAAGAAAAAATGGAGAAAAACCCCAACTCATTTTATAATGGCAGAATAAGCTGACATCAAAATCTGATGAGACAGACCTATTTTTTTAATGAATACAGACACACATTCCTGACCAGAATAAAACTCACCAATATATAGGGAAATATATTACAACCAATTGGTACTTCTTCTAAACAAGATTGGTTTAGCATTGAAAATTCAATGTAATGCACCAATTAAGAAAATAAAATGACAGGGAAAATCTACCATCATACAGATGCAAGGAAGGCATTTAATAAACTTCAAACTCTTTCATGATTTCACAATGAAACTCTCAGCAAATTAGAAATAGCAGGGAACATAATCTGATAAATCACATCTTTTAAAAAATCATACGTTATACATTTTCATGTAAAAAACTTCAAGGTGAAATATTAAAAGATTTCCCCAAGATCAGGAATGATAAAGCAATGTCATTGCTTACCAATTTGATTCAGCATTTAATAATGAAAAAGTGCCTAGTCAAGGTTTTAGGATTAAATTTTACCAATTTCATTCAACATTTAATAATGAAAAAGTGCCTAGTCAAGGCTTTAGGATTAAAAGTATATATATATAAATTTTGAAAAGAAAAACTAAAAGAGTGATTATTTACAAACTATTTAATACATGGTTGTGTACATAGAAAATTTAGCACTCTATGGACAATATATTAGATATAATAAGTGAATTTAGCAAGAATTCCTAATGACAAGGTTGATATACAAAAACCAATTGTATTAATAAACACCAGAAACAAAATCATTTAAAAAAAATTTATCAAAATATCATCCCAAAATATCTATTACCCAGAAATATATCTAAGAACAATGTGCAAGATGTTCGTACTGAAAATTAAAAACTATTATTGAGAAAAAAAAATTTTAAGAACAAAAAGATGGAACAAAAGAAAAAATGGATAAAAAGATGGAAAGAAAAGTCATGTTTAAATATGCAAAACTCAATGATTTAAAGTTATCAGTTTTCCCTAAATTGATCTGTAGATCTTATGCAATTCCAATAAAAATTTCAAGGATGTTTATGCGTGCAAAATGATGTCAATACGAACATTTTATAGGAATGCAAAGAATAGTCTAAACTTTGTTTTGAAGATCAAAGCTGTGCACTTACACTACTAGACATCAAAACTTAATTATGAAATTCTAATAATTTAGACTGTTGGATATTGGTACAAGGAAAGACTAAAAGACCAATGAAAAAAGAATTTTTTTAAGTCCAGAAGTGAAATTGCAATAAAATGAGAAAAAGATAGCCTTTATAATAATTGATGCTCGGCCAACTGAAAATGCAAATTGAAAAATTGGCCTCCTACCTCACACCATACATAAAAATCAATTTTATATGAATTGTAGATCTAAAAGTGAATAATAAAACAGTATGCTCCTGGAAAAAAAAATAAGAAAATATCTTCATGACCTTGGAGTAAGTAAAAATATTGCAAATGGGATGCAAAATTGCTAATCGTAAAAGTAATTTCTGCCTATCATATCAGTGTGGACCCAAGGTGCCACACCAAATGGCTTCTATAATGCTTGCCAACAGAGATTTAAAAAGCAGCCCAGAAGTTTGGAGGCATTAACTCCCAATAAGACAAACATTAACCAATGAGAGACAGAAGATGGAAGAGGAGAAGGAACCAGAAGACAAATTCTCTTATCCTTTATCCCTCCAAGGTACCATTCCAAGGAACAGCTTCTCTGTCCCAAAGCATCCTCTGATCTTAAGTATTGGATCTACTGAGCAATCAGCTATGTCTGTTGTGACTTATTATAAAGCAATAGCCACTTTTCTTTGAATGTCTCTCATCTCTCCCCGACTCATTTTCTTTTTCCCTATCCTTTTAACTGCCAAGTGAATGCGTGCTGATTGCATCAGAATTAATCCTTGCCTTGGGCTCTGTTTTGATGCAGACCTGTGACAAATGCATTGATGGATGGATAAATGAATAAAACAAATATTTATTATTATACCAAGTATGTAAATATAATTTGAGAAGCACCATTATAAAAGTCACATGTAGCCCCCTACATCTAAGTCCAGAAATCATAACTGTAAAATTTTTTACAAATGTATATTTTTGATCCCTTTTTAAAAAAACTTCTTCAGCTTTATTGAGATATAACTGACATAACACATTATGTAAGTTTAGGGTGTACATTGTGATGATTTGATATATGTATATATTGTGAAATGATTAACACAATACAGTTAGTTAACACATCCATCACCTTACATAGTTACTTTTTTTTTTTTTTAGTGAGAGCATTTAAGATCTACTCTCTTAGCAATTTTCAAGTATATAAAACAATATTGTTAACTACAGTCACCATACTGTACATTAGATCTCTAGAACTTAACCCTCTTATAGCTGGAATTTTGCACCCTTTGACCACCTTCACCTATTTCCCCCACCTCCCCACTCCCCACCCCGGATTCTAGAGGCTGGGAAATCCAAGATCAAGGCACCATTGGATTTGGTGTGTGGTGAGGACCTGCTTCCTGGTTCATAGACAGCTGTCATCTCACTGTGTCCTCACATGGTAGAAGGGGCAAGGGAGTTCTCTGAGATGTATAAGGACACTAATCCCATTTATGAGGGTTCTGCTTTCATAATCTAATCACCTCCCAAAGGCCCCACCTCCAAATTCCATTACACTGGGAATTAGGTTTCAATATGTGAATTTGGGGGAGACACAAACATTCAGTCTTTGGCAGGGCTGATGCTAAAAGAACTATTCCTGTGTAAATTACAGGGTCTCCAAAATAGAAGACAGCAAATCCCAGTGAAGCCTTCAACAATATCTGTATCTAAAGAAAGGAGAAATCCTTAAAATAGCTTTTTTTTTTTTGTTTTTCCTGGCACCTCTTATCAGCTTGTTTACAAAGATCATTTGTGGACGGGCCCAACTCTGGGAAAATAAACCAGGCTAAGGGCGGCTTTACTGATACTATATCATGAAAAAGAAAAGGTGGCAAAAGTCAACCAACTATGCTTCTAGAAGAAGCTTACAAGTATGTTTGCTTCTTCCCTTGGAAGAGAAGCTCAGGAAAAATGTCAGGAAGAAGACCACATTAGTGAGAGACTACATGTAACTGGGAGGGGGCAGCTGAAATTGAGTAAGGCTATA
>NW_020174325.1:0-531 GCF_003031525.2 Neophocaena asiaeorientalis asiaeorientalis | reverse complement strand
CTGGAAGCCAAGTCTGAAATCAATATCACTGAGCTGAAATCCATGTGTGGGCAGGGCTGTTCTCCTTCTGGAGGCTCCAGGAGAGAATCCATTCTTGCTTTTTCCAGCTTCTTGTGGCTGCCAGCATCCTTTGGCTTGTGAACACATCACTCCAACCTCTGCCTGTGTGGTCACATTGGCTGTTCTCCTTCTGGAGGCTCCAGGAGAGAATCCATTCTTGTTTCTTCCAGCTTCTTGTGGCTGCCAACATCCTTTGGCTTGTGGTCACATCACAACAACCTCTGCCTGTGTGGTCACGTTGCCATTTCCTTTTCTGTGTGTGTCAAATCTGGTTCTTCCCCTATTTATATATTTATTTATTTTAACATCTTTATTGGTGTATAATTGCTTTACAATGGTGTGTTAGTTTCTGCTTTATAACAAAGTGAATCAGTAATACATATACATATGTTCCCATACTTCTACCCTCTTGCATCTCCCTCCCTCCCTACCTCCCTATCCCACCCCTCTAGGTGGTCACAGACCACGTAG
>NW_020174324.1:0-632 GCF_003031525.2 Neophocaena asiaeorientalis asiaeorientalis | reverse complement strand
GCCCCAAGCCCTTCCATATTGGGATGTACTTGCTCTCTCTCTCAGTCTCTCCCCCCCCTCCCCAGTACACAAAACCCAAGAAAATCCTGGTTCCTGTGTTAAAACTGGGGAGATCAACGTGGCTTGCTGTGGGCGAGATGAGGAGTGATGGCGAGGCTGCAGAGATGAAGGCGCCTCTGAAGGTGCTGTCTCCTCCCACACATACTTGGGACAGGGGAGAACTACCCAGCTTCACAGAGATACCCATTGCTCAGACAATGACGATCCTGTCTTGGACCTAAACATCGGGATGAAAGAGGGCTACTGACAAGACAGACGTTGTGCAAGCATGGGGTTACACTTTCATTACAGACATTGAGGCAAACATTTCACTCCTGGTGACATAATGAGACCTCCCCTATTTTTAGGAATTTACAAGAAGCATTATTGCTTGTCCTTACCGGCCAGAAGGAAAGGCGGGAGAACGAGCACAGTGCAGGTGGCCCCCATGTCCACTAGATGGCGGTGTACATCTTCCTCAGAAGCCAGGCGGGCAGCGCTCCGGGCAGCTCCTTGGCCTCAGCAAGACAAGGGCCACTCTTCTTTCGGGAGACAGGCGTCTCCTGTCATTGTGGGCACAAACAGCCCCAAAC
>NW_020174323.1:0-1780 GCF_003031525.2 Neophocaena asiaeorientalis asiaeorientalis | reverse complement strand
AAAGTAGAGATATATATTTTAAATTTGAGATGAGGCATATTCATGTATACACAGGATATTCAGTACAGATTGAACATTGTTTTGGTGTGAGTAATGCTGTCCACATGGGGCTCTGGGAAATTTTGAGCACAGGGGTATTTGAAATGAACGAGACCACACTACCAGAGCAGACAAACCCATTACATTTCCCACTGTGTCCTTTCTACTGTGTAATTCACCTTTCTTTTCTTTCTTAGAAAAAAAGGCAAGGTTGTTAAATTTTATTTTCATCATCAGACACAAGTTAGTTCCATTGGCCTAGAATAAGTGACATCTCAGATAGGTAGGGAGAAGTTATTTGTTCAACCACTATGCTTAAAATGTAAAGTCCTGCGTTTCTATAGGAAAAAGAATTAAGTCAGGCTCCAGAATTGGGACTTAATTTCTCACCGATCAGTAGGAAACCACATAGGTGGGATCATACTTCAGCTCGTGAACACTTAGACTCAAATATCATTTCAGAGCTGGGACTTTTTTTTTTCCATATGTGGGACTAATTAATATATGGGACTAATTTCCATATACTGTCAAGGGCATTAGTGTGTAAAAACTTGGGGAGTATTGGTAGCTGCATGCATTCTGATAAGGTGGGATTGCGTGGAGTGGGAAAGAGAAAGGCTGAGAAGAAGGTAAGCAGGAGTAAATCACAGAGGGTTTCATAGGTTTCAAGAGTTTCTATTAGAGTCTGTGGACAGCCGTTCAGAAATTGTGCTGTGTTTAGGAATCAGCTTATTAATTAAATGGTGCCTCCAGGGTTTCCCTTTAAAGAGTCTTATGAAGTCGATCTGGGGTAAGATCCAGAAATGGCTTCGTACTCTTTGAAAGATATATGTTAGTGGAAAGGAGCTAAAACTTGTATAATCCTGGTCACATAATTTTACATGTTATGGAGCAGAGGGCTGATCCAGTGAAAATATAGATGAAGGCACAATTATATAAGATTTGCCTGTGATAACGTCTGTCAGAAAACAGTGTTCCATGGGTGTCTTGCATCTCTGCACTTCTTGTGAGCAGAAACACCAAGTGCCTTTTTTCTGCTCTATTTTTAAGGAAATTTCTGTAGAGAACATCCTTGGAAAATAGATGCGGTGTCTCCTTCCAGAGTAGAAGGCAAGTTTTCCTGCTGTGGAGTGCAGTAAAGAGAAAGTGTACCTTGAGATGCTGAGCAGGTCTGCTTGCAGATTGGGGTTTCCTAACTGATAGGGCTTGGCACTGAGGCTCTGGTTGTGTTTCTTTTTCCTTCAATATTTGTTTTCCTTTTTCTAAATTTTGACTGGATAACTTCTGTTAACTACTTTCAAGTTCACTGTTTATTTCTTACACCATCTAAATATCTGACGTTAAGCCCATCCAGTAATTTTTTCATTTCGGTTGTTGTACTTTCAACACTAGAATGTCCCTTTGGCTCTTTCTTCTGCTTTCCATTTCTCCCTTGATATTTCTTATTTGTAGAATCATTGTTAGTTTATCATCCTTTAATATTCGGAACATATTTAAATTGCTGTTTTGACATCTCTTTATACTAAATCCAAAACCTAGTCCCACGCAGTCAGTTCCTATTGACTGCTTCGTTTTTATTTTTTCCAATATAGCTCACACTTTCCTGATGCTGTAGCTTGTAAATTTTGGTTGAAAACTGACATTCAAGATGAAGTACAGCAAGGACTCCAGATTTTCTCCCATAAGGGCTGTTGAATTACTTTTTTGTAACTTCCCTGAACTTCAGCTACAAAATTAGCAT
>NW_020174322.1:226-462 GCF_003031525.2 Neophocaena asiaeorientalis asiaeorientalis | reverse complement strand
CTATACACCTGAAACTAACACAACACTGTAAATGAACTGTATTTCAATTTTTTAAGTGGTTAAAAAAAATTTAATGAAATAAAATCATTTCTGCTTTACATAAAGGTGCATTCTTAGAAAGTTAAAATTTCTCATAGGGGGCTTCCCTGGTGACACAGTGGTTGAGAGTCCCCCTGCCAATGCAGGGGACACCGGTTCGAGCCCTGGCATGGGAAGATCCCACAAGCCGCGGAACA
>NW_020174322.1:0-192 GCF_003031525.2 Neophocaena asiaeorientalis asiaeorientalis | reverse complement strand
GCTCTAGAGCTCACGAGCCACAAGTACTGAGCCCACGCACCTAGAGCCCATGCTCTGCAACAAGAGAAGCCACCGCAATAAGCCCGTGCACCGCAACGAAGAGTGGTCCCTGCTTGCGCCAAGTGCAGTAACAAAGACCAAAGGCAGCCAAAAATAAATAAATAAATAAAATTTTTTTCTCATAATGTGTCT
>NW_020174321.1:763-948 GCF_003031525.2 Neophocaena asiaeorientalis asiaeorientalis | reverse complement strand
GAAAGTTTCCAAAGACAGTCTTTCCTCAGGAAAGTATTTCTTCTGTGAGTAAATAATGTTCTTGCCTAGAAACGAAATGCAGTAATATATTACATTGCAAGTGAACTGTTAGCAAGACTGGCAGCAGAAGTTCAGAAACAAATGTCGCATTGCAATCTAGAGTTTGAGGCTCTGTATCTGAACTT
>NW_020174321.1:0-140 GCF_003031525.2 Neophocaena asiaeorientalis asiaeorientalis | reverse complement strand
GTGCTCCGCAACAGGAGAGGCCACAACAGTGAGAGGCCCATGTACCGAAAAAAAAAAAAAAAAAGAAAGCTTCATGCTTTCCAAAGTGCTTTATAAACACATTTCTATGAGGCAGGTGGAACATGTCCTGTCAACAGTAT
>NW_020174320.1:854-1522 GCF_003031525.2 Neophocaena asiaeorientalis asiaeorientalis | reverse complement strand
TCTTTAACATGGCTGGGAGGGGCCAACAGAGAAGGGGAGCGAGAAGATGTAGGAAGAGTGGGAGGCATCCCGAGCCCAAGGAGGACTGGCCCCTGTTTTCAGCTCCCACCAGCTGGATGTTCCCTTCCTCTAGCTTTCCACATAGGCTGTGGAAGTTGCCCCTTGCCTCCTCGGATCAGCTGCCCTTGATTCGTTTAGGCTGTGGAAGTTGCCCCTTGCCTCCTTGGATCAGCTGCCCTTGATTCGTTCGTCCTTTTCTTATTTCTCAGCACATCTGGGTCATACGTTATGTGAAGAGAAACAAGTCACCACTGATGCTTAATTTTCTTGAAAAATCCCCCAGGCAGGTACCCTTTTGGAGAACTACATATTGTGCCTCAGAAAGCCAAAGTAGCCCATTTTTCCTCTCTCATTGGGAGAGATTGCTGTTTCTTGAAGAACCTGATGAAGAGGGTGACCCGCACTTAGGAATAACATTGCTTGAAAAGTGCAAAAGGTGAGGTAGTTTGGCTATGAGGGGCCTCTGAGGCCTGAGACTTCCTGAGAGATGGCAGACTCACAGCTCCCGTTTCCCTCTGACCCTGGGCTATGCGCTCATCAAATGAGATGGTAAATAAAGTCACTGACATGGTTTAAAAGACAATTTTGTTCTCTCTTTTTCACTCAGA